>NC_138551.1:36500678-36950678 GCF_964273705.1 Natrix helvetica | reverse complement strand
AACTTTAAATATTTTAATGGAAAACATATGGGAAGTTTCAGTACACAACTTGATTTAATGTGTTCTGGAGGTAAATATGATATTAACTCATCCTCAGACTTCTACTGAAATTCCATGTAAAGCAAAACAAAAAAAGACAATAGAGAAACAATAACCAGAAACAAAAATGTATAATGGATGTTTTTGTATTTTAGTTTACATATCCTTTTGGCAAAAGTCCCCGAATCATTTATCTTGTTCAATCTATATTAAAGACAACCCTTTAGGACTTATTGTGACTAGAATCAGAATTTGAGAAAAATCAGTGATTTTAATACCAGCTTTAAAATAATATAACTGAGGGAAGAATACAGCCTTTAGTATTAGTTTTATTATGCTATGAGAAACTCTTGATTTCTGAAAATTCTGAGGAAAAGAAATTGGACTTGTTTTTGTATTAAAGAAGCACATATGGAAGAATGTTATTAAACTAATATTCTAAGTTAGTCATATCTCTCACACACACAAAGTGGGGTGCAGCAATATGTATACTAACTAGATGAAAGCAGAACAGTAAATTTACTGAGCTTGATATTCACTTAATATTTCAAGACCTGTAAAAAGCAAGGAAGACAAAGCATTCAGTATATCAAACTAAATGGTAACCATTTTTTCACACTATTAAAAGCAACAATACATAAGAAGGCTAATATGTGTACCTAAAGCTCACACTGAAGCAAGTTCAGCTGCCAAAGAGGCAGACCATTGTTCAATCCCTTGTCACATCATCACTGAGATCAGTACAATATATAAATTGTACCGCAAACAGAATTTTCTTCTGAGTATAAGACTGTTATGGACTGCAATCCATTTCTGTAAATATGGAAAGGTGTCATATAAACTATTTCCAAATAAATATTAGAATCTGTCATTCAAAGAAATCCATAGATATGAAAAACACTTCATATTTTAATCCCTTTTCTTCTAACTGAAATATCCATGGGTGGATACAGTAGTAACAGGTTAGACCCAGATTGAGCCAGTCATGACTAACTTGTCCCACTGATTTTAACAGGAGCAAAGCATGACTAACTTAATCTGGATCCAACCCAAAGCTGTCAATGTGACTTGTGACATGCCTTCTTTTGCCTTTAGCAGCTGCATAATAAACATAAATGCACATGGCACCACATGTTTTCTTGTAATTTAATATTTTCCAATTCTGCCATTAAGCTGAAACAAGCCACTGAATCATCATGTACAGGCCAGGAATTGTTTAGCTTTGGTGACTACAGAAACATTAAATGAAAAATACCTCAGCATTAATATACCCAGAGTCAGTCAGTTTTACCACATACTTCACACATCTTGCAAAATTTGAACAAAACCAGTGCCTCAGGCACTTGAGTAATATTATAAAACCAGAGCCAAGCCATCTTGAATACAGAGGTTGAAACAAGTGTTTTAGACTCATGAAGAAACAGTGAGGGATATTTCGTAAGTATTTTTGGCTAATCATAAATAATATCAATTGTGAATGAAAGCTGATTTGCCTGTCTGTGGCATACCTACCTCTAATTTAAAATTACCTTTCTTTCCTTTAACTCAGCTTGTGAATGTTCCTGATCTGCCAGTTGGACTGCATTAATTCCACATCATATTTTAACTACTACTTATAGGCAATTTTTATTTACTTCATAAAAATTCATTATGGAGCTAACAGCTTCAATCAATGATTTGTAACTTCTAATTCCAACATGACTTATTTTAAAATAATGCAGAGGAAGAAAATCATCTATTTTTGCTTTTTTTTCTTGTCTAACTTTTAAAACTATATAATGTCCAAATTCATTTATATTAAAGGTAAATTCTTTTCATAAACATGTCATCTATGTACATATTTTGAAGTATAAGTGCACTCAAGACTGAAATAGGTTTTGCATATAAAACAAACCATCTTGACTTTCCACTAAAATATTAACAAAACATAGCCTTTTTTTAAAAAAAGAAAAAGTTAAGGTTAATTGGAACACTTTTATTTTAATTGGCATGCCAATTGTGGAATTCTCATTATTAAACTTAAATAAGAAAATGTTGGATTTAGTTATGCAAAATATTTTAAATTACATGATCTAAATGGCTTTTCATTTAATTCAACACTACAAACAAACAGAGTTGATTAATAAATAGAATATTTTGAAGTGGGGCTTTCTTTCAAATAAGAAGAGATGGGATCACACCCTGAATTCATTCATTGCCTTTTATTTTTAAGGATTTTTTTTACTATTGCTTTGCGCAATGCCTTTTTTCAAAAAAAAGTATTGTAAGTCACCTTGGTAATTCTTGATTCATCAAATACATGAAATAACAAATAGATGAAGACATTTTCTAGGAAGAAGTTAGCTCCAAAGTAAAGAAATAAAAGTAAAATAAAATATTTGATGTATTTTAAGTTTTAACTAACAAATAACAAATTGGGTAGCAATAAATTTCTGAATATCAAAATATTTGTTGTCGGCATTAATTCGCCCGTTATTTAGTGGCAAATGTTTATGACAATTGCTGAGCTGAGTATCCATTTGGTAAGAAGCACCACCACTGATAGAATAACAGGTACAAGACCTATGCATCTAGATCCTTTTGAATTCAGATGCTTAGGGCCTATAACTAAGTTTGGTTTTATATAAAACCTAATCTCTTTCTGCAAGTACTGCTGGCAAGCATTCTTCACTCAAAGCACTGTAATTAGATATTCCTTGATGAACTGTTTTCTGTGATTAGAAGATAAATCTGTCAATTGCTCAACTAAATTCCAGAAAAAAGTAGTTTTGTTTTGCTTTTTGTAGACACAGTGTCTGCTTTTCTACAACATTCTGGAAAGCTGAATCACTGGAGCTGTCTCTATTCAATGCAAAGATCCATTTTGGATTGGCTCTATGTTCTCTGAGGACCCACATAATTGCCCAGAAGCACACAGGGTATTTCAGCTTTCAGAACGTGGGTGACTCCAGTGCACTGTTAAAAGCCATTACATTACATTATACTGTTCAAAGTCATTACATGCAACCATTACATTATATTGGCATATACCACCAAAAAGTAGAAAAAATCATTTTCTTCACAAAAGCTATGCTAAAAAAGAAATGGGGTAAGGGGAATGGGTAAGGTGTAGGACAGAAACGGGAACTATGGCCCCTTTATGACTTGTGGACTTCAACTTCCAGAATTCCTGAGCCAGCCATGGTGTCTCAAGGAATTCTGGGAATTGGTTCATAGGTTATAAAAGGGCCATAGTTCCCGACCTCCACTGTAGAGTTATAATAAAAGTGAGCTGTTGTCTGAAAATTCTAAATAATTCTTATTAATTAATTAAGTTTCATGCTGTCTGATGCCATCATAAAAATGAGCAAACAGAAGTACAATAAATGAATGCAAAATTAATAAAATTAATTTTAACAAAATAGGTAAAAGATGGCAATCCGGAGATCATATCAGTACAGACAATATCTCAAACATGGGTTTCCTGTTCTAGATGCCATCAGGATGGAACTTTCTGGATCTCTGTCTTACATTTAAGGAAGCTTTATTATTGAGTTTCTCAAATTACTTCATAAGGAAGTTAAATAATACCATCTTCAAATAAGAATCACATTCAAGAGAGAGAGATTCTTTTCAAGGAACAGCGGACTAGAGACAATGCAAAATAGCACTGAAGTTTCCCATATTACACTCCCTTCTATTTTTCACAGTGTGATTATACATTCAGTGTCACTTTTTTTAAAAAAAAGGTTAAAAGTCACATCACTGGTTGGAGCATAGAGCCACCATCTCTGAATAGAGAGCAAGATTGTAATCTTAATACATCTGCAGAGGCCATTTAAGTAGATAATGTATAAACATATTAAGATAACTTCCATTGCTGAGCTGGCTTGGTGTAAAATACATAGCAAACAAATTATAAGCAAATGACACATGATGAAAATATTAATGTATAGGGAAAAAATGGTCCTCCATTTGAAGAAAATAAGCAACTAGTTTCATGAAACAGTTAAGTATGCCGGCTATAAACTATTTAGTTTGCATTACTATTTATATTAATTTTCAATAAACGAGTAACAACAAATCAAATTCAGACAACATTCTGCCTCTTACTTTCCCATTTTTGTCCATTAAATAAGAAAGTGTGAAGGTGGGCTAACTTATCCTATGCAATGTAGTGTGCATACTATGATGGATGTGCACTCCCCAAAAAATCAACCTTAAAATATACCTCTCTGTGAGGCACTTTTAATACCCCAGCGATTCTTCCACTCCCAAATAACCAATCTACTTGACTTGGAGAAACATGTTTTCATTTTACATCCTAATATTACTGTAGCAGAAAGTTGGCCTGATGCTTACTCTATTGCACTTAGAATGTACTTACTTAGTTAGTTAGAACATTATCTTTAAAAGTGATGGGCATCTTGTCACTACATATATATATACACTGAAGTAATAAGGCATTTAACAAGGTAGACCATAACCTACTACTAGATAAAGTAGAAGAATGTGGGTTAGACAGCATCACCACCAGATGGATTCATAACTGGCTGACCAACCGCACTTAACGTGTATTCCTCAATGGAACTGTATCTACATGGAGGGAAGTATGCAGTGGAGTACCCCAAGGCTCTGTTTTAGGCCCAGTACTCTTCAACACCTTCATCAATGATTTGGATGACAGAATAAATGAGGAACTCATCAAATTTGCAAATTTGCAGAAGCTGGCCAACACTCCAGAAGATAGGCTTAAGATACAGAAGGATCTTGACAAACTTGAACATTGGGCACTATCTAATAAAATGAAATTCAATGGTGAAAAGAGTAAGGTTCTACATTTAGGCAACAAAAATGGAATGCACAGGTACTGTATAGGTGGTACCTTGCTCAGTAGTAGTAACTGTGAAAGGGATCTTGGAGTCCTAGTGGACAACCATTTAAATATGAGCCAGCAGTGTGCAGCAGCTGCCAAAAAAGCCAACACAGTCCTAGGCTGCATCAACAGAGAGATAGAATCAAGATCACGTGAAGTGTTAATACCACTTTATAATGCCTTGGTAAGGCCACACTTGGAATACTGCATTCAGTTCTGGTCGCCACGATGTAAAAAAGATGTGGAGACTCTAGAAAGAGTGCAGAGAAGAGCAACAAAGCAACAAAGATGATTAGGGGACTGGAGACTAAAACATATGAAGAACGGTTGCAGGAACTGGGTATGTTTTGCTTAAGAGAAAGAAGGACTTGGGGAGACATGATAGCAGTGTTCCAATATCTCAGGGGTTGCCACAAAGAAGAGGGAGTCAAACTATTCTCCAAGGCAGCTGAGGGTAGAACAAGAAGCAATGGGTGGAAACTAATCTGTTTACTACAGTTTATAGTGTCAAAGCTAAAATTGAATATGTAGAGTGTTGCTAACAGGTGAGCTGTTTTAAACACATTACAGAGCAGGAAGTTCCATTAAATCTGATTGTTCTCCTAATTCTTACAGACTAAATACGCATTGCATCATACTGGATGCTTGTTCCATTTAATCTGAAAAAACACCAAGTCATGTATTTAAAATAGGACTAATAAATACAGCTTCGTTTAATAACTTGCATGGTTTAGTTGGAAGAAGTATAACAAAGTTTCCATTTTAACTAATTGCAGGTGCTATGCTTCATTGTTCTCATCAAATTAGGCAGGATTTTTATATGTATGTATATGTATTAAAATCCTTCTTTGTGTCTGCATCTATTGCCATATTGCCTATGGGGATCTATGAAATTCAATATTGCCCATGGGATTTGTAGGATTAAATCAATCATTTAATCTCATATATCCCCATAGGCAATGTGATCATTAATACAAAGGGGGAATTAAAGATATATACACACATGCATATTAAAAAAAAGGATTTTCCAAAGCAAACAAATTGAAATTATCCTAAGCATCTCGGAATTATAATAGAAAATGAACCAGAAGAAAACAATGAGCTAGTGTCAGGTAGTAGAAATAGCTAATTACTAATTAGTATTTGGGAGTGATGCTAAAATGTCTTTTCAGATGTTAATTTCTACTTATAAAACAAACAAGAAACATTAAGCAACATCTCAGTTTACCTGATTAACTGTCTTTTGCAATTCTCCTATTTGCAAAGATAAACTGTATAAAATAGAGGAAATGTTGCATAATTTACTTATCTTGTAACAGGCCAGTACTGATTTAAAATTGTTGATTCCTCATGTAATAAAATTTTAAAAATTGATTTTCAAGGGGATGAGGGAACAGCATAGTGGCAAAATATCCTCAAAAGAAAAAAGAAGGTGATTTAGATGGTCATTAAAAATCTAGCAGGGAGCTGTTTTGTACTCTTGTAGACAATTTTAAAAACTGGGACTGCTTGTCTGTTTGGCAATTGTATTTGTAACATGCAAAAGAAGGTGCAATGGTACAATGAAAAGTGGATATTGTATTTTCAAATTGTTTTGAAACAAGCTTTTGTGTTTTGGGATTTTGTAGTTTTGCTGCATTTCCCATTGCTATTTTATAAACCATGACGAAGGATTCCCAACAATCCATCAAGCTCAACTTTGCTTAATCTCTTCTCCCCAAAGCATATTATGATATTAAATACTAAACTACGGCAATTCTAATCTCAGTTTTTTGCTAAGCATTTGTATCGGTACTAAGCCAAAAGTGAAATATTTCTGTTAGGGTTCTTATTCTCAGAATTGTAATTGTATTTCAGAATTAGAGACTCTATGATATAAATAGTTTAGGCCAAAAGTTTAATTTTTCATTTTTTTGTGGTCTCAGAAAAAAAATACTGATAGATTTTCAACTGCAATTTGGGGTTACAAAATTTCATTTGAAAACATTTGTTGCAGTATTGCCTAAGCTGATCTTTAAAATTATATAAAATGACCTATCGTAAGTACCGGTAGCTCATATCCAATGAGGTACAGGATGACTTTACACTTTCTGGGCTGCTACAGGAGTGATTATGGATGTAATATGTTCCACATATTGGCGGAGTAAAATTTGGATCCATGCAGATTTTATTAAAAATGGAAGCAACAGGATAGACCTCATTTGATGGCACAAAATGACTGGTTTGGTGTATAGCTCCAATCATAATGTAATCAGAGTGTGGGTTATGTAAGTAAATGACTTTTGCTTAGTTTAACTAAAAAGTGAAACATTATGACAAATATTTAAAGTAGTTTAATAGAATGTAAGCATTTTAATTAAGCATACAGTTAAACTGAACAAAATATTATAACTATAAGACTTATTTTAAAAAGTATTCATTTAATCCATATTCCACTTTGCATTTCAAGAAATGACATACCAAAGGAACTTTCTTCTGGAGAAGAATAGTTGCTTTTGATCAAGAAGAACTATGAAGTATCCATAAACTGGACCAGAGATAGCCATTTGTTTTCCAAAAAAGGTTTCTGTAGATATATGGGCTATCTTAATGCATTCCTGAAGGTTACCTTATTTTAGATTTAATTGATTACAACAAATGCTGCTCTGGACAATTTCCTGCAGAGGTTGTTTGACCTTTAATCTGGCAGGAAGGCCTGCCACTATATGCACAAAGGGCTACAATAGCTTTTTTATTCTGGCCGATCAGCTTGAAACTCAGTAACTGCTAGGGAGATGGGCCGTACATAAATTTGATAGATAGATAGATAGATAGATAGATAGATAGATAGATAGATAGATAGATAGATGATGGATGGATGGATGGATGGATGGATGGATGGATGGATGCTTAAAGATACAAGACTGCAAGCTCATTTTTTCCTAATTAAGAAATTGCATGAACTCCTAGATCTGCCACTGTAAAAACAGAAAAACATGGTATGTCTTTTGCTAAAAAGCTCTTTGCCAACACAAAGGACTAATAATATCCTGGAATCTAATTTGCAAATCTTCACTCTAAATTGTCATTAAAAATATTAGTATACTCTAATAAGTCTAAAATATGTCTTCAAAACCATGCCTTGCTATCAAAACCCAAACATCTGATCATCCAACTCTTTCAGACCGCCCCTTAGATCATGTGCAACCACTTCAAAGTGCCATATCAAGTCAGTAATTGTAACATGGCTTCAAAATATTTAAGCTAGAGGCTGGCTGTCGCGTGTCCCATTTACAGTCAGCATCTGTCCTCTAATTCCATTACAGTACAAAGCAAAAATGTTTCCCAAACTCACAAACAGGAAAAGCATCATCCAGCTCAAGAGGCGGTCCCAGCCTCAGCTTTTTTAGTTACAGAGCAGGGCTTTTGTGTTCACATCTTTCTTTTCTCAACCTTCCTCCCCCCTCTCCGCTCCGCAACACACCCCTTCAAAATAGGGGTGGCTGAAGAAAATGCACTAATGTGAGCCTGAGGCATAGTAGAAATAAAGAGAGGGGAGGGAAGCTTTGGCCAAGATGAAAGCAAGCAAAAAAAGAAAGGAGGCAATTTAGTCTACTCCGGTTTGAATTGCTCTCTCACTGAAGCCAAGGCTAAAGGAGTGGGATGAGTTGGGCTCTTTGGAATAGCGCACATGACTGGGGAACAATTCATTGTGGCTTTGCCTGCAGGCCAATTCCAGGGAGCCACAGAACAGAAAGGGCCATTCAAGTACCAAGCTGAAGGAATAGGAAGGGCCCACAAGAGCGTCTCCTAAGCGCAAACTTCAGAAGAGTAGTGAGAAGGCCTCCTACCAAAAGCTGTGATCTTTTTCAACCGATTAGAAGTATGATTCCTGGCTAAAACTTCATTGCACCAATTTTAGAAAGGAGTTTTATCTGTGCAAGAACATTTACAAATAAGCCAGAGATCAAATGAATTAAATCTGAAAGGTATTGAATATTGCCCTAGTTAATATTTTGCTAATCAGCGCAAATGGATTAACATGTATACAAACCACTTCTATGCAATTGTCAGAAAGGCATAAGTATTCACAAGTCTCATATTTTCAATCCAGCCATATTTACTTTTGCCAGGTGCAATGCACACTCTCTATGTATGAATACCAGCAAATTCTGGAATGGGAAATTATAACTCAGGGCAATATTTTTAGATATTGAAAACTTTTGATAATTTATTTCAGAATCTCTGTAGTAATCTGTACATATTCTAGGTAAATATTAACTGATGTCTAGCCATAACAAAGGTGCCCTGGATGAATAGTTTTTTAAATATATATATTATTTTATTAAATTTGTAAAGATACCATCTTACCAAAAGTGACTCTAGGTGACAGATAGGAAACATGTAAAACCATAAACATAAAAAGAGCAAATACAAATATATAAAAATCACATTAAAAATAAATAGCATAAAAACAGATATACAAACCCTAGGCAAAGAGAGGCTAAAAATAGTCAACTCAGGAATGGATCCATCTAATCACGTCTTTGGTTCACTGGGAGTTTCAGACCTGATATATTCAGTTCTTGAAGGACTTCAATAATGTCAAAGGGATGGAGCTAATTTAATTTCAGGGAGAAGAATGATCTATAAAGTAGGTCACCATGACAGAGGAGGCATATCTCCTAGGATCTGCCGAATGTAGGCCCCTGGGTGATGGTATCCACAGCATGCCTTCTCTGCCAGATCTAATGGGGCAGTTGATGAAACCAGGGAGTGGCAGTCTCCCAGATAATCCAGCCCCATGCCACAGAGAATTTTAAAGGCCAAAAACAGCACATTGAATTAGAATTAGGGTTCAGATAAAGCCCATTGTTCCCCATCCAGATCCTAACAGCTTCCTGGGACAATATGTTCACAGCATTATTTAATTCACCAGGGTAGGAGACATAGAATTGGATATCATTAGCATGATGATGGATAACTCACTCCATAGCTTCAATAACACTTTGAAAAGTAAAGGACAAAGCAGCAAACCTTGTGTCACCCCATATAGTAGGGGCAAGAGTGGACCTTTCCTCCCTAACCAAACTGGATTGGAATCAAAGAAAAAGGTGAACTAGCACAACATGATATCACCCACCACAATCTTCTGAGCTGATCCAGAAGAGTGCCATGATCAATAGTATTGGAAGTTGCCAAGAAGTCAAGTAGGGCAAAGATACATGCCCATGCCAAAGATCAATGTTGTTTCCATCCCATACCCATGTCTGAATCCTGACTGAAAAGAATCTATTTAATCTGCTTTGTCCATGGCCCTCTGAAGTTGTTGTGCAACCACCTTCTCTATCATGTTCCTCAAGAATGGGGTTGAGATATTGGACAAAAATTGTACAGAATGGTGGGATCCAGTGATGGCTTCTGGAATGGGAAAAACCAAGGTTTCTTTAAGATGTAAAGAAACATGCTCTCTCATGCAAAGAATAATTATTGAGAATCCACTTACACATCACCCCAAGCTGCTTTAACGAGCGAGGAGGAGGAGCATGAATCAGGTGGCCATGTTCACAATACTGAGTCCAACATGTTCAAACCATTCCCAAATAATCAGGAAAGATTTCTCTTCAAAGAACTCCACAGGACCTGCAGCAAGGCTAGTACGCAACTTGAAGTAATCCAAGTGACTTTATCCAACAGATGCTGCACAAATTCCTCTGCACATCCCTGTAAGAAGTTCTCTGTGCTCCCTTCACCCAAGAGGGCCTATGTTACCTGAAACAGGGCTGCGGGATGACAATCTGCAGAGGCAATAAGGTTGGAAAAGTGCTGGAGTTTTGCTGCCCTTAACTGCTACAAAGTAGATTTTAATAGCAGCTCTAACCCATATTCCTCTTTGTTGAGTGCCAGTGACACTCTAAACATACCTTCACCCTTTTCATCTCTCTCAGCTCCTTTGTAAATCACAGGAACTGATGGGATCCACAAGAGAAGAAAGATCACACAGGCATGATCTGATACATATGCTCATCCTTATATGTTCTGTGCAGCAAACCTACAGGGATAACTCCAGTTTCTTCCGAATCTGCTCCAAGTCCATCAATCACTGTATGGAAGCTATCTAATGGATCCAGGCTCACTGCAGTGGGTAGTAGCTCCAGAGAATCTCATAGAAATTAGGATATCATCCAACTATGACAAAGGGGGTACCAAGAGCTACCTGAATTTATGATCAAATTACCAGTGCTCCGAAAGAATCAACAAATCTGGAGTGTGACCATTGTCCTTAGTTGAGCTCTGGACAACTTTGATTAGCCCATAGTTGCCATGGTACCAATGAATTCCCAGACCCATTCCTAGGGAAGTTTTCTAGAACCGTGATAGTAAACCTATGGCATGTGTGCCACAGTGGCACACAGAGCCCTCTCTGTGGGCACGCAAGCCATTGCCTCAGATCAACTCCGCCATGTGCACCTCCCATAAGCCAGCTGGTTTTCGGGTCTCTAATGTGCATGCACAGGGGGCCGGGAACACACATGTGGGTGGGGGGGCATGGGAAGGGTCATGCATGCATTGCATTATGGGTGCGTGTGCACGTGCTTTTGGCACACAGTGACGAAAAGGTAAGCATCACTGCCCTAGAACCACAAGTCTGATAAACTGTATTATCAATCCATAAATGAAGTCAAAGAGTTCAGGCAGGGAAGTTGCTATGTAGCAGGGAAGCTGGTACAATAGCAACAATACCAACGGATCCCCAGAATCTAGCTAATGAACAGGATCTCACAACTATGGATCTTTGGGGCAGGCCCCCTGAAAGCCATAAATACCACAGCCTCAAATACTTCTGCCCCTGAGTTTCAGCTGATGCTACACTTGAAATCTAGCTGAGCAAATTTCAAACAGAACAACCCCAGGTTTCAGCAATATATGCCAGGTTAGTTCTCTCATCAACGATCAAAGCCCTAGTGGTGCAATGATTAAAATGGAGTATTGCAGGCAAACTCTGACCACAGCCTGGAGTTTGATACTGATGGGGCTCAAGGTTGACTCAGCCTTCCATCCTTCCAAGGTCAGTAAAATGAGGACTCATACTGTTGGGGGCAGTATGCAAATAATGCTTCCACACTATAAACTGCCTGGATAATGCAGTAAACCACTATGGGAGGTATATAAGTCTAAATGCTATTGCTTTATTACAAAATGAAATTTGATGGTGAGAAAAGTAAGGTTCTACATTAGGCAAGAAAAACGAAATGCACAGGTACAGTATAGGTGGTACCTTGCTCAATAGTAGTAACTGTGAGAGGGATCTTGGAATCCTAGTGGACAACCATTTAAATATGAGCCAGCAGTGTGCAGCAGCTGCCAAAAAAGCCAACACAGTTCTAGGCTGCATCAACAGAGGGATAGAATCAAGATCATGTGAAGTGTTAATACCACTTTATAATGCCTTGGTCAGGCCACACTTGGAATACTGCATTCAGTTCTGGTCAGCACGGTGTAAAAAATATTTGGAGACTCTAGAAAGAATGGAGAGAAGAGCAACAAAGATAATTATGGGACTGGAGGCTAAAACATATGAGGAACAGTTGCAGGAACTGGTTACGTCCAGTTTAATGAAAAGAAGGATTAGGGGAGACATGATAGCAGTGTTCCAATATCTCAGGGGCTGCCACAAAGAAGAGGGAGTCAAACTATTCTCCAAAGCAACTGAGGACAGGACAAGAAGCAATGAGTAGAAACTAATCAAGGAGAGAAGCAACCTAGATCTAAGGAGAAATTTCCTAACAGTTCGAACAATTAATCAGTGGAACAACTTGTGAATGCTCCAACACTGGAAGTTTTTAAGAAGATATTGAATAACCATTTGTCTGAAGTGGTGTAGGGGGTAGGACTAGAAGACCTCCAAGGTCTCTTCCAATTCTGTTATTCTGTTTTCTGCCACAGCTTTTGTTAAATCATCTGGCATTCAGTAGTAGCAACAAGGGGCCAGGACCACGGAAGTTCCACTAAGATCAAGGAACTGCAGAATTGTTGTTACAAGTCCCCAAGAGTAACCCATGTGCATATGCCCAATGGCCAGCTGCTCTTTTCTGGGTTCCAGCGTTGTTCCACTCTGTGCCGAAAAGGTTAACAATCACTGGTATCGGAGAAGACGCCACTGAATACAATGGCTTCTTCCCCCATACTTAATACCAATCTCGCATCAATAAAGAAAAAGGATGCACATTAGTGGTATTACATAGGTAGTATGAAGTCCTTACATAAGTAAAATATTGAATATTAAAAATCATAACAAAACAATGATGATGGTGATGAAGGTGATAATTGATTTATTTTATATTTACCGTATTTTTGGAGTATAAGACGCACCTTTCTCCTCCCAAAATCTGGGTGTATCTTATACACTGAATACAGTGCCCCCTTCACAAAAATGGATGTGCAGAAGGTTTGGGAGGCCTTCAAAGTGCTCCTGGGAGTTGGGGAGGGCAAAAACGAGCAAAAAATGGGCCTAAAGGTTATGCATGCTCCCTTTTTGGTGAAAAACAGACCCAATTTGCAAAAAACAGGCCATTTTTTGCTCGTTTTTGCTTCCCCCTCCCAATCCCGGGAGTACTCTACAAGCATCCTAAAGGCTATGCATACCTTTCTTTGGCAAAAATACCGGGCCATTTTTTGCTCATTTTTTGGCAAAAAAGGATCATTTTTTGCTCATTCCGCCCAGCCCCCAGGAGCACTTTGCAGACCTCTCAAAGTCTGCATGCCCTGTTTTTCACAAAAAATGAGGCGTGCAGAGGGTTTGGGAGGCCTGCAGAGTGCAAAAACTTTTTTAAATTTACCTCTTCAAAATCTTAGTGCGTCTTATACTCCGAAAAATATGGTATTTACATTATGTTATTAACACTAATAAATAATTGTGTCTTCTGTCTTGCTTATTGACAATTGTTAAGTACCTGCCCAGAACACCCCCACACCAATTTAACAACGTTTTATAAGAGAGACAAAAAAAATCTGGAGATTGGATGATAAGAACCCTAAATGCGATCCCAAAACAACTGGAACACCATCTGAACACCATCAGCATTGATAAAAATCACCATTTATCAATAGCAAAAAGCAGCTTTACCTGGAACAATTTACATCCTGTAATGATATCTTTAACATCATCAAAAAACAATATCTACCTATCTCAGGTCTTTGGAAGGACTCAATAGGTGGATTACAATGCCAAATCTAAACATCTGGCTAACTCTGTGAACAATCATAATAATAAATTTCATACATATTGTACTTATTGACATAATATATGAAAGGATTTTTGATCTAGTGGTTAAGGCACCAAGCTAGAAAAGAAGAGACTCTGCATTCAAGTCCTGCCTTAGCCATGAAAGCCAGTTGGGTAACTTTTGGGCCATTCACTCTTTTTCAGCCCAATTCACCTCACAGGGTGTTCTGGTGGGAAAAATAAGAGGAGGGAGGTATGTTGGATATGTTCGCTGCTTTGAGTTATTTACAAAAATAATAAAGGCAGGCAATAATAAATAAATAAATAAATAAATAAATAAATAAATAAATAAATAAATAATAAAATAAAATAAAATAAAATAAAATAAAATAAAATAAAATAAAATAAATAAAATAAAATAAAATAAAATAAAATAAAATAAAATAATAAAATAAATAAAATAAAATAAAATAAACAAAATAAAATAATAAAATAAACAAAATAATAAAATAATAAAATAAAATAAAATATAAAATAAAATAAAATAAATAAGTACATGAATCATTTTATGAATATTCTGAATAATCTATTGAATAATGTGGATCATCTAACAACCCACTTTTCCCCATACTGATCCCCCGTGGGTACATATTTTCCTCAGATGATGCAGTTATATTATATTGATTTGGTAAAACTGGGACTGAATTGATACTGAAGAATGGTTGACTTAAAATGAAAGCTTGCATTATCCACCCTGTACTGTACACAACATAAAAATCACTAAATGTGACAACAGAACTTTAAACTGACACCCTAAACTAACTAACACCAGCCAAAATTTGGTTGTTTAGCCAAAAGCCATAACAAACAAAGTATACCCTTAAACAAAGGAGAAAAATAATAATCCCAGTCACAGCATTCATAATAACTAACATTCTTTTAAGGAAACTGAAATCTGTTTCCTTAGTGATTAACATATGAAACAATGCAATTCTCTTGGAAGAAAGACATTCTTAAATATAGAAACAAGAAATATAATATTCCAAAGAACACCAAGTACCAGATTATTTTTTTTCTTTAGAAAACAAATATAGAGAACAGAACTCCAAAAAGTTCTGAGTAAGCTTTTGATTGGTCACGAAAACACAACACAATCTGAATTCATAGGCAATATTGTCATTGCAGCCTTCGAAACTCATAAATGAAATTATTTGGGAACAATACATGGCATTTCTATTTGCAGAAGCAAATAGAAGTCTTCTGTCTCAAAACAGCCTTAGTTTATTCAGAGTGAGTTCGACACAGCTTATTCTTACATCAGTAGATAAATTGTATGTAGTATAAGATGGCCAATAATCTCTTTTTGAGATATCTGATCATTTTGATTTTAGCTGTAGCTGATCTGTTAAAGGCCAAGCTGTCAGGAATAATGAAAGTTCTAGTCCAAAACATCTAGAGTACATCAACTTGAGAAATGCCTTATTAAGAGTGTCTTCCTTTATACCACCCTACTCATTTCTGATTGAAAATATCAAAGAAAACCAGGGGGAAACACATTATTGATTATAAGAATTCCCTCCATTCTCTTTATCACCATAAAACTTTTCTCCTAAGCATTCTGAGAATAAGAACTTTTCCCCAAAATTTCTCTTCCTGGCATTTTTATTCTTTGTTTCTTTGGAAAAACCCAAATGGGAAGATTTCATGAAGCATGGAAAATGAAGGAGTTAGTAAAACAAAATGAAAAAGATTGGATAATGTGACATGCCACATACCGTATTTTTCAGATATAAGACACACTTCCCCACCCCTAAAAGAGGGTGAAAATGTGGATGCGTCTTATATACCAAATGTAGTCCCACCCACCTGCCAGCCCCCACTCTTTGGCCTCCGTCTTCCAGCAATTTGCCTCCTTGCTGCAAACAGTGTGTTTCAGTTTCAATTTCAGCACAGCCTGATTAGCACAAGCAGCTCATTGTCAGTTGGATAGACCCTCTGATGATCAGGCTGCAGGGATTGACATTGCCTATTGTCACCTCTGACCGCTCCACTTTCAGCCTCTACGTACCCCATTTTGTGCCCATTCCAATCCCTGCCACCTGGAATGGGGAAAAATGGGCACACAGAGGCTGAAAATGGGACATGCAGAGGCTGAAAAAGGGGTGCGCAGAGGCAGCAATAGGCTATGGCAATCCCTGCAGCCTGAAACAGCTGATCATCGGGAGGCCGATCCAATCGACAATCAGCTGCTTTGAAACTGAAACACGCTGTTTGCTGCAAGGAGACAAATTGCTGGGAGGCAGATTTTTTTCAGGCTAAATTGAAACTGAAACTGAAACAGGCTGTTTGCTGCAAGGAGACAAATTGCTGGGAGGCAGAGGCAGAGGTAATTTTTTTTCTTGTACTAATCAGGCTAAACTGAAACTGAAACATGCTGTTTGCTGTTTGCTGCAAGGAGGTAGATATTTTTTCTTGTTTTCCTCCCCAAAAACTTTGGAGCATCTTATGCTCCGAAAAAAAACTGTATATACTCATACTTTGGTCACCATATAACTACCACATTTCTCGGAGTCTTTTTTCCTCAAAAAAGAGGCTGAAAATCTGGGTGCAACTTGTACACTGAATACAGCATTTTTTGCCTCCCGAAACCCCACCCCATTCACCAAAATGGCGGTGCATAGCTTGTAGGAAGTTTTCAGAGACCTCCTGAGGGCTAGGGGGGGCAAAAATGAGCAAAAAACAGACTGTATTTTGCTCAGTTTTTCTCCCCCAGCCCCCCGGAGCACTCTACAAGTTTCCCAAGGGCGATTCATGCCCTTTTTTGAAGAAAAAAAACGGGCCTGTTTTTGCGAAAAATGGACCATTTGGGGGAGGTTTGCAGAGTGCAAAAACTTTTTTAAAAATTTGCCTCTTCAAAACCTTGGTGCGTCTTATACTCCGAAAAATATGGTAAATAAGAACAACACATTCTATCCAGAAGAATTGCACTGAAGTTCTTTACAAAAACCAATTTTCTTTCATTGAACTGAATGAGAACTGATGAAATTGTGGCCATCTGCTCATCCATTTAATGAAACGTTCACAGAATCTGTCAATTCCTCATTACCGAGACTGCCAAGTACAGTGGTTGTGTCATGCTCGGATTCTTGGAGCAGCCTATTGACCAGGTTACCTGAAACCTCTTTCTGTCCCTTGATTTCTGTCCAGAATTAGCCTGTTGCTTATATTATTCTTTTTTGTTGTTGTTGTTGCCCATACTTCTTTATATTGCCAATTGTTGCACTGTTTGAGAATTCAATAAAGTTACTAGTGCAAACAAAGATGCTGACACACCCAGTTTTTTTTTTTTAAGTCTGGTTGGTGATTTATATAATTCTGCGCTTGGCCTATTAAAGGAAGATCAGTGGTTCTATCACCTACTAAAATAATCATGTTTAAAGGTTTCTTCTCCCTCACTCCATTATTCTAGAATAGAGTCTTTCCAGGGGTTTACATGGACTCGGATCATTTAAAGTTTTAAAAAGCACTCACAGCATTTCTCTTTCCTAGGTGGCTTTAAAACAAATACTTGTTACTTTGACTGTGTAGAGATTAATATTAATTAATGGCATGTGCCAGAGTTCTTTGAGTTCAAGCTCCTTGTTTCTGTTATGATATTATAAGTAATTACAATATTACAGAACTTATTGTTTAATTCTATTTTTCCACTGTGCTTAAATATTATAAGCAATAATAAAACTGCTATGAATAATACTAACTTAAAAGGAAATTCAGATATTTTTTTCTGCAGGGTGTTTATTAGAAGCTTTGTCTTTTCAACTCTTGTAAAAGGACTAACTTTTCTGTAACTTGGTCACTATGAAAAAGAAGTCTGAATACAACATGCTACAATTCCATTATAATACACCGTAAGAACAACTGCAAACAATCTCCCTTAATATAAAATGTCTACAAAGTTATTAAGTAGATTATCTATTTCATACAGGTATTATTTACTGAATAAAAGTTTTCTTTGAATTCTGTTTTTTCTCCAAGAAAAAAGAAATTGATGTTGGATGTCATTTTATTTGTATAAATAAAATAGTAAATCAGAAACCAATTCCAAGGTATCCTTATTAATTAATTTCAACATGTCAGCTACTAAAACAAACATTCCTTTTCGGAAGTGGCTAGATATGCTTATCCAATCTTTGAAATTACTCATATGTTTACATGTTTTTTTAATTGCCAACAGTATCTTCCCCTTAAGAAATATTATTGTGTAGTAGTACCAGTGTAGTATACAACACTTTAGAAATACAGCAAAAAAAAATAGCCTGTGTCCATCTTAACTATCATAGATATCCAGAGCCATTCTGCTGACATTGAAGGCTGAATTTTGTACATTTTAAATAAAATTCTCTTGTCTATATTTGTATTTCAAGTAAGTTATTTCCAAAATGCATGTAGGAACTTTTATTGCCATTTGTTTAGCATATATTTTCCATACAATTCCCTTGAAAAACTCAAGTTGATATCTATGAAATTTATATTAATAATTAATAGAATTAATAATAAATACAAACTAATAATTGTCTTCATGAAAGAAATTAACACAGCTTTTTCAAAGTAATAATAAACTGCAATTCAGTCAGGGACTTGGATGCAATTTTCCATTTCACTGGTATTCCAGAAAAAGCACATGTATAATTAATTTAAAAATCACCTGGAACATGATATTCAAATTCATTAATATCAGTTGTTTTAAGTATTCAAAAATATTTTATACTACTAATAAACCTATGTTGCTATTTTTATCATTATCATTGTTAGTAATTGTGGTCACAATTAAAATAGATGTTAAAATTACCCTTCAAGCAGAAGCAAACAAAAGAAGAAATAAAACCTTGCATTTTCAGTTTTGCACTAACAAGAATTTCCATTTATTCTGCCCATATTGGCAAAACAAATAGAAACAAACTCTCTTATGTTTACAATTAAAGTTAATTCAAAACAAAAATTGTTTGCAGCTTGAAGCACCACAGTTTTAGGATTGAGCATCATGAAATGCTAAAAGAAAATATTTTGAAAGAAATAAATTGAAAGAAATGAAAACAACAATGGAGTTGAGGAAAAGATGGAGATGGAAATACAAATTATTTCCATTATTCTTAAGATTTTACGCAAACAGATAAAAGTTGGAGAAATTTAACTTAAAATCAATGAAATGAGAGACTGAGAAAAACAAATAAATACAGGTCCTTCCATTTAAGTTGCTTATGAACTGTTACCAAGGAATTGATATTAAGGGTCACTTTTAAAAAATGTACATTGTCAATTAACATTAACCATTTCTTTCTTATCCAGTCCTCATTCAACACATTTTTCCCACTAATAAGATATACTGTGATCTACTTTCATGCAAAAAAAGCTGCCTAAAAAGTGACCACAACTATACAAAAGTAGAAGACAAAACTAAAAAAATATATCTTTGGTCTGTAATAATAAAGCGAATGATGTAGATAACTTGCATAAATAAACGACACAACATTCTGTTATTTGCCCAATCAAAACAAACAAAAAACAGAAACGCGCTGGCATAGTTTTCCTCTGTGCAAGTTTGTGCTCTTTCTTTTTTTCCCTTCATATACATTGAGCCTCTGTGAAGATGCAGTTCTTAAATCTCTAATAGTCTTGACGGTGTTTGTCCTCCCTCCTCCCCTTCTTTCCTTTTGGCTTTTACAATGCAAAGGGATACTATAGTCCTGAAGAATGGTTTCAGTTGTCTATCCTGAATGGCTGTCGGCATCTCTAGCCATCTAGAAAGGCTAGAAACATTTTGTAGGTGAAAATAGCCACTTTTTCCACGGTGGAGAGTCCATAAAACTCCTCAGAGCATCAGCCATTGGGACTCATTGAATAATTCATCCCTCATTGCAAGCCCATAATGTCTTTTCTGGGCCCTATTGTGAAGACTGTTTTCTCTTCTTTTCTCCTTGAATTATAAAAAGGGTGCCTTCTTTTGTCCATATCAAGCTGCTGCTAGCTGAACCTTTGTCTGGCCAGAGCTAAAGTGTGAGTTTCAATGGACTCTCCCCTCTTTGTTTTCCAAGTTCATCTCCAAGTGTAGATTGTGTATAGAAGGCTTTCTTTGTAAAAGCTGGAAAAGTTGTACAAATGTTTGACCAGCTCATTTGGTACTTTTGTCTCCTGTTCTCCAGGGCCTATGGTAAATGTGAAGGGCAAACTTTAGAGGAAGACTGTCAGAGAACCTCAGACAACAAGTCGCACCGAACATTAGCTGCAGCAGGACTGCCAACCCAGGCAACAAGTTCTTATAAATCTACTACCTATAATATCAACAAAAGGAAACAATATGGACAGAAGAAGATTGGATATCCTTCTCTTCATTTAGCCAATAAATAAAACAGGAACACTTGAAAACAAACTCATGCACAAATGTGTAGAAATCAAACCTATCCTATTTTATCTAGAAGACATTTCTGTCCAGTTAAGTTGGTCAACATTACTTCCAAATAAAACTTTTTTTTTAGTTTGAAAAGTTTGTTGCTGGATCTTGGAGCAAACATGTATAGGGAAGGCAGTCAATATCTTCAGAATTCTGGGCTATTCTTTAATCTATGTACATTCTGTAAATGTTTCTCATGTTTCTAAATGTTACAAACCAATCCATGCATAGAAGCAAATAACCCTAGAAATAAATATATTAATCAGGCAACTGCCTAAAGTCTACTGTACAGCTATCATTTCACTCTCAAGTTTTGATTTTTGTGAAGATGTGAAAAATAGAATGTTTATCAGAAAGACATCAAAATTGCTTGGGATAGAGAAGTCTTGCTCTGTGCTTGAGGTGTATTTCAACCATGAACACATTCACTTAAAATAGTTTCCACTGAAGTTGTAGTCAGTGCAGCTTTTAAAATAGGCCACCACTGACAGCATCTTTGACTTGAAGCCCTTCGGGAAAAGGAAAGGATCACGACCTTCTCCCAAGGATTTTCCTCCTCCCTTCCTAGCCAGGCTCCTTTTTATTTAATGACTTCAGCTTGACTAACCCCAAATACTGCTCTGATTTAAGGACATAGAGGGATGGGTCTCAACAGATCCAGCCACACGATTGAGCAACTAGCTTTTCACAAAGAATTCAGACAAGGAACCTTCCTCTTCCCCCACCCACCCGCCCCGCTTTGTCCAGCGCTAGGAGCCTTTTTTTCTCCAGATTGCAAAGTGCTCACAAATAACAATTGTATACTGTGAGATCTGAAAGTTGCAAAAAGGAAGAAAGAGAAAAGGCAGAACTGCATCCTTATTCTCTTGCATGTAGTAAAGCAACATTTTCTATCAAAGTTCAGGACATTTCTCACTTCAAGTATGAGCCAACAAGACTGCAAGCCATTTTTTTCATACAGTAAATGCAAGTCAATTCAATATTTCTAACCATGATTTTTAGACAACGTGGAATTATTACCTTCATCCCACATTTTTCACCATGCATATTGGAAATACCCTGCCTTTCAGATCAGACGGTTACCAAGGAAGTTCCTTCTCTTAAAAAACAAAACTGCTTTATCTCATGAAATTTCCAAAGCTATAATTGCTCAGAAAGAAATCTAAGTGGCTGCATTCACTAACTGGCCAGTCACAAAAGGCAAAGTTTCAGCAGTTGCATTGGTACAAGACCATGTTAAGCTTGGTGGCAGTTAGTTTAGATATTTAGGAAGGAGAGGTACTAATCCCAGTCATTTGGTTATTGTTATTGTTGAGTGTATTGTGGGAAATCAGTTTAGTCAATGCCAGGTATGTGTGCTGTATAAATATTGCTATGTTTGATTATGTGGAAAGAGGCTTATCCCCAGAAACAGACCTTAAAATTACTGCAACCTTACTTGCTAGGATGGAGAATCTTGAATAAAAATATAATAGCAGCACACCTATTGTTACATCTAAAAAAATTAAGTAGCTCCAAGTTAGATTCCACTCATTGTGCTGACACATATTTACAAAGAAGCAGACATAATTAATAAACTATAATTATTATTATTTTGGCCTGGAACTTGTTAAAGTAACATTTCATGAATGGATTGATTTGATTTGAGTGATTTGAGTTCTATAGCAGTCCATCTCAACAACTGAGTAAATTTATTGGCTGCTTCCCAATAAATTTCATTGCATTTAATAGGACATCCTTCCTGGATTCTAGACTCAGAAAGTAAACCTGAATAAAAGAAAAGATCAATGAACTTTGAATTTTACCTTAAACAGTGGACATAGTCTCACCCATGTACTCTGCTCATTAAACCACGTGATTAACAGGACTTCTTAAAATCATCTGACAATGCTTCAAATGTTGTTGACTATTGTTAAGATGCTTCTTTCCTTTCTCCCCTCAACTCCTGGGGCTTCCATCCATTCTAAGAAAATCTGTGCTCACTATCTCTGTTAGGAGAATCTTCGCTTAATTATGGCACCAAAAGATATTGACTTTGAATCCACAAAAACCAAGAAGGATATTTTCACTACAATATACCAGTAAGGCTTTCGTTTCCAGAGTGTGTTTCTTTTACGTAGTTTCTAGAATAATTTTAGAATTTCCTGGAGAAATCAAGGGGCAGGATAAAACTTAACTAGAACTAAAATATGCTTAACACCAACTGAAATGAAGATTTAGGCACTGTCAATTTCTGCACTGGATTGCACAACTAAGTGAACCCTGGTCCAGGACACAATCATTTTTGAAGTGCTACTGAATTCTTTATTAGCACGTGCGTGGTGGGGGCGTAGTGTTGCTGCAATGCAAGTCCTCTTCGTTTTGATCCTTAAGACTGACATCTACCATTGGCACAGGAGAAATCAGAGAGGCCGACAAATGCAACCCTGCTTTTCAAATGCTCAACTTTTCACCACCTGAAAAGCTTTTCAAGTTGAGTCAATACCCCTCCTAAAATCTTCACCTCCAAGAGGCTTTTTTTTTTTTGCAACCCACATCCTATGGGTCCCCAGAAAGTGACGGAGTTTCCTAGGTCTATTCCCCGAAAGTATGTCTTTTCCGTTTCGTTCAGCTCTAATAGCCTCCCCTACCATTGCAAGGCACACGAAAAGGAACCAGATGCGCCCACCTGCAACAGCTGCCGCCTCCACCACCACCATTGAGGTAATCGAGGGACCTCTCTTTCACGATACAGCACAACTTCCCGTCCCTCCTGCCCTGGGAGTCAAGCTCCGGCCTTCCTCGGCCCGACCGCGTTTTTCTGCAAGGCAATCGCCCTTCCCCCCTCCCCCTCCCGACCCACCAAGCCCGGGGAAAGTGACCGTCTTTACCTCTTTCGCTGAGGATGCCGTCGATGCTATGTTTGGCCTTTTTCTCGTTCTCTTCCGCTTCCTTACGCTCCAGCTCCCCTTCGTCTTCTTCTCCTTTCCCAAATTTGCTTCTCAAAATGCGGCTGATGGAGCTCACTTGAGAAAGAAAGAGGAAAGAGAGACGTGAAGCGGGGAATCGGGAGAACCGGGCTGGGGCTCTGAGTCCCCGTTGGGCACATACTAGAGAACTGGGAAGGCGCTGGGAAATAACGGCTTACGAAATGGGGGAGGGGGGGTTGTGTGCGGAGTCCTCTGATTGCCTCTGTTTCCCGATCTTTTATAATTGGTTCCCCCGCGCCGCCCCCCCGCCGCCGCCCCCCCACTTCTAATAACTCGAAGGGGAGCTCACACGCTGGTTTAGTTTGTAAAAGATCCTCCTTGGCTAGTTATTGGATCAAAGTATTCTCCTGACTCGCCACAAAACCTTAAACTCTAAAAACAACCGAAGGAATTGAATGTGTTCAGCTCTAACTTTCCTTGACACGTTGTGCCCAACGCAACGGGCGATGCTTTCAAGCCACTGGTTGCTTTCAACGCAACGGGGTCGTATGAATGAACGCGGATCTGAGCTGCGAAGTTTGACCTTGATGTGTTTTACGACTACAATCCCTGGGGCTCATTTATGATTTTAAACCTGTAGAGCCGATCACGGCTCAATTCAATTGTGTGAATTGAAAAACCATGGATACGTTCCGTAGGAGTTAGCGAGTCACGGGAACGCAGCTATGGAAAGGAAAATCTAGGCATTGAAGAATTGTGGGTGGATTGCTCACCCCCGGGGAGGTGGGGGGGGGAACCACGTCGACCCTAAACGTCGGCACTAGAACAGCAGGTACTAAAAGTTTAAAAAAAAGAACGGGTCATCCAAATTAGCAAAAAGCAAATACTACTCCTAAAGATATTGAAGTAGGCAGCGCAGTTTTGCAGTCTTGAAGAAGTTTGTTAGCGGAGCAGCAGCCCGAGGGACACGCGATTCCTTCGAAGCTATTTCAGGCGGCAGAGTCTTCTTCCAGGCTGCAGAACCGGAGCGACACGAAAGCCTGCGACTTTACTTGCACTTTACCCGCACATACCTAACCTCTTTGGGGGATTTCAGGTGAGTGGTTTCTGTAACTGCCTGGAACTAGCAGTCCCTGCGGTTTGCTTAGCAAGTTTTTTGGAAGTGGTTTGCCATTGCCTGCTTAGGAAGGTTGAGAAAGAGTGACTGGCTCAAGACCCCCCCCCCCCATCTGACTTCGTGGCTAAAGCGGGACTAGAGCTCACGGTCTCCTGATTTCTAGCCTGGAGTCTTAATCACTGCACCAAATTGGCTTCAAACAGGTCCCTTACTCATTGCTCCTAGAAAAATGGCCCTACCTGTATTTTAAACGTCTTCCATGTAGTACACAGTACATGATTTGGACCCTTGTAAGAATCAAAGCCTTTAATGGCGCAGAACAAGAAAACAGCCTTGAAAAGATTTGCCCTAAACTTCAAAAAACTTCATAATTGTTTCTACAAGACGGTGTTCCTTTTGAGAAGGGAACACCTCTAGGTAGCCTTTATACCCTCTTAGAAAGAGATGGACGTGAAGACGGCATAGCCATTTCTTTCTTTCTTTTTTTGCTATATTGTACCCGTAGTTCTTTTGGTTTCTTTTCAAGGACTGTGGGGCCACCACCAAACAGTCCTTCCCGTTTTGTTTTTCCTTTTTGCGCCTCCCTCTTTCACCCTCCTTTTTCTTCTGATAACTGGTAGTTTGGGTAGATGAGAAATTCTTCTACCAAACTGACTGAGACCGCAACAGCGGCTCCAGAGACCACAACCCAGAAGGGATCTTGGCTAACGCCAAGGTAACTATTTTACCTTGGCTAAGCTAACTATTAGTTGTGTCTCATATGGAACTACAAGTGAAAGCAAAAACGTCCGGACACGTAGCTGCGCACGCATTAACTGCGGGTCTGCCAGTCAATCCTGCCCCAGCCTTCGAGGAAAGGAAGAGAAGGAACGAAAGCTTCACATTATCGGATGTTAAGTAAAATGACGCGAATGTATGTATGACTTGGATAGAGAAGTTGTGCCAGGAAGCGAGGCTCGTGGGTTCCCACCCACCACCCCATGCTCTAGCAGCCAGTCTGCACCATCTAGTCAGGACCGCACCGCCTTTTCGCTCTTCCCTTTCATCTGCTGCCTCTAAAATAAAGCCTGGCCTTCCGCATTCGTTTCCTGATAGCGGGGAGGAGGGAGGGGGACATGCAGCACTGTCAATAATGTAGCGTCCCTCCCTACATCCCCCCCCCAACGCATTTCCTGGGCTTGAAATAGGGAAGAGCCCGCCGCAGAATGGATATGGGCAAGTGCAACTCCCAAAACCCCGTCGTTCTTTCGCGACCCTCCCCTTCAAGGCCCTCCGACCCCCGGGAGCTCCCTTCTGACCTGAGAAAACCGGCCAGGGCATCCCCAGTTAGGCTGGGCCTGATGAGCCCCTGGGGGGAGGGGGGACTGCGGTCCCACCTAAACGTCGGGTGCTTCCTTTTCCAAGTGAATTATTTCTAAACAGGGTCCCTCCCAAGTATATCCCCTTAGTGCAAGAGTGAGACTACAGCAAGCATCAAGCTCCCATTCATAGCCAGACTTTTCGGATCGATAAAGGCAGTGCCCAGGATTCCGTCGGAGCTAAGGATGGACGGGGAGGGTGCACAACTCCCAAGCTACCGTCTGAAATACGACAGCTTTCCCGGGCGACTTACCTGAAGGCACGGTGTTTCTGTCGCATACGCCGTCCTTCAGCAATTTGTCCCGGATCTCCCAGCTAAACATGCCTGCGTTTTCCCGCTTGTACTCCTCGATCTTCTTCTCAACATCCGGCGTCGTCACCTGCTTTAATAAAAACAATCCACAAAGGAAACAAGGTTTGTATTCTTGGGGGACAGGGAGGGGAGCACGACAAAAGGAGGGGGGAAGGAGGGAAGGGGCGAAAGGAAAGAGGCGACGGAGAAAAGGGATAGAGCAAAAAGGCGAGGCGGGGCGGTGCAGAGAAAAACAGCTCAACATCTAGGACCCTGTCTGGACAAGACTTCGTGCCATCCGTTTTGAAAGTGGAGCTTGGGGCGTCTGCCTGACCTAAAGCAGCGAAGTCAAGAATATGATATGATTCACGGAAGACCGTTTAAAATTAGCAAGACCTCCGTCAGGATGAAAACAACATTCGTTAATGCGGGGACGGGCAAGTTAAGAATCGAGGACTATACTTAAGAAAAGAAGAAAGAAATATGTGGTTTATTCTCACAAAAGGGGTCAAAGAAAAATAAACTGGCATTCAGTCCCACCCACCCCAAAATATCCATTAAAATTAAAGGTTTCTTTTAAACCAATAAAGATCGAATGCATAACCAAAAGGTAATGTAATTAAAATATTCAAAGGTGAGGTAAGGCTAAAAATCTCGGATAAAAATCTCATTTAATTAATGACAGACAAAATGTTATTTTAAAAAGACAGTTTTGGAAGTGAAATAGACCTTTTACTGAACAAAAGCAATCGCGGATTTTTTTCCCCAAAAAGGGAAAGCAAAGGCTGCATTTTTCTGTGATCACGTGAATCATGCAAAATATTATTTAACATACATGATAGAACCCCTCTGTTGAAAATGAAATAAGCAAAATAAACTTCAACTTTCACTTTTACAGAACCACAGAGTGATATTCAGTACTTATATTAGCACTTAGATTTCAAATCATCATTCTCTTTAAAGAGAAATGTGAGGGGAGTGGAAAGTGTGTGTGTGTGTGTGTGTGTGTGTGTGTGTGTGTGTGTGTGTAACTTGTAATCAGTATAATGTAACCTTATTAAAAGATGAAAAGTATTCTTAAAGAAAAAAAATCTGCCATAGTGGAAATCTACTTCATAATTTGACTGGTCATTTTGGTAACATTCTAAATGTATAAATATATAAATGTTACAAAATACATACATCTTCATGTCATAAACATTTTACCCCAAAGCAAGTAACTACAAAGTAAAACACTCATTTAAATTGGTATTTAAATCCCCCAAGCCCAAATCTGTATAGAATTGAGATGGAATTGCAGCAGTTTAGTGAAAACTGGAATACAGAAAAAGAAAAGCTGAAAGTGTAGTTTCACTTTGGCTCAACCCATACTTATCAGCCCCATTTGCTTGCACACTCACTGTCAAGCTGTTACTAGTATTAAGTAATGATTTTAGGATTGCATTCTTTGCTGGATGTCTGGGTGGTGGTTTTGGTTGAGGTCAGTGTAGCAGAAACAGACCTCATTGCCTCGAGAATCCACAAGTGCCCTGAAAGGAAAGGGAAATTTTGGGCTTCTCTGAAATCTAATTTCCATGCTGTTTCTCAGAAACATTCCAGCAGGGCTAGTGACCAACTGATTGTGGGAAACATACCAAGCTCACCTAAGTTTCTTAATTTGGGATTGGGCAACCTAAACATAAATTCTCTGAACAGCTCTACAAGGGAAAGAAGTTAAAAGAAAAGGTCATTTTGCACAGGGACCAGTAAGCCAAGGAGTTTTAAGGAAGCTAGGAAGGAGATAGACCCCCACACTCCTGTACAATTCCAGCTAGGCAAAGGAGACTGTATTCTCGGTCCTGTTCAAGGATGGGGGAGAAAGTCTAAAAACAATCAGCAGACATAAAGTCAGCTCTGTTGACTTTAGAAGGTACATGCAAACTCTCCACCATGTGTGGAAGTGGTTGGAGGACAAGTTGCATTGTTGAGTAACTCTGCTCTACAAATCTGTTTGGCTTAAGCCTCTTTCCACAATTATCTGAGGACAGGACTAAATCCATATGGACTAAGTTTGCACAATACACTTACCTACAGTTATGCCAAACTAATCCAGTGGAGAGTGAATACTGAAAAAGCCAAAACAGCTGGGCTCGCCTGCAATACCAGACTAACATGGAAACCCAGTCTGAGGTTCACTATAGAGTTCTCCTCATGAAAATAATCCTTCCCTATTTGGATCAACAAAAAGAACCATCCAAATTGTTGCTCCCACTCTATGCTCATAATGCCCTGCTAACCAAAAGCTTTGTCCTTATGGATTGGACATCTCATGCTAGAGACTGGTATGTCTGGTATATTTTGCCAGTACATTTCCAACCTGGTCAAGGGACCCTACTGACCACGGTCTATAACTTACAACATGATTGGACCTCATAGCAAAATACTTCGAGGAGTTCCCCCACCCCAATATCTTCTTGCCCATTGGGGATAAGTAAGAGAGAAAACAGGAGAAAGGGTCTATGGAATTTCAAAGTACCCACATAAACCTCCCAATGGAGAGACTGAGACAATCACAATAAAGAAAGCTAGAAGAGAAGCTAAGATGAAGGTGATAGACCTTCTCCAAAAGTGCCAGACTAACTGCACAGTCTGCAAGAAACATTGTCCTTCACGCTAACTGAGCCAAGCTAACCTGTTCTCAAGTAAGGTGAAACTGCAATTTAGAGGCTCTTTACCCATCACCTAACTGTCTTCTGAGATACTCACCTTGGGTTTGCTGCCCCCAATGGCCCCCGGCCTTATGGAGCCTGTCTCTTGGTACCTGCAGAGAATCTTGGAGACACAGCCATGAGACACTCGGAGCTGGCGGGAGATGACGCATGGCCGGATGCCATGATGGGCCATCTCCACGATCTTGTGGCGAATATGGTTGGGTAGGGGCCTGCCATTGATAAAAACACCTCCAAGCTGATTGACTCGGCCTTGGCCCAGAGGAGTGGACACTGGAAGGAGGGAACATAAAAGAAAAGTACTTGTTTGGGAATGAGCCAAGTACATCTAGATGTCCTTCCTGCCAAATCCCAGAGAAGAGGGACAATGCACAGGGCAGTCATAAAAGACAAGCATAAGAGACTAGCAGTAGACCTTGACTTCACCATATGGTGGGAAGCTAATATTATCCTGAAACTCAAATCCAAAATACTTTTCCTGGAACATGACAGTCACATATTCATAATTAGCTAAACCAGATGATTTACTTCAACTGAGGCTACTGAATAAGCCAATTCGTACTCTTAGAGAAAGCAGACAGTCCATTTAGTGCCTGACCTTAAAGAACCTTCCTTCAAAATGAGCCTGTTTCAAGTTCATATTGAATAAATCCTTTCATTTTCTAGACAGATCAAGTAAAAATTTCAGGCTGCTATATTCAATATGAATTTGAAATCCAGCAGTCTTGCACTGTGCCATAAAAGCAACTTAATAAAAGAATTCTCTTCCCATCTCTGAAAACCATCAAGCAAACAAACAAACAAAAAAAGATAGAGACTTTTTAAAATAAAACAGTGGGAAATTGGTGACAGCATAGAAAGCTACTTCTGTGATAAGTAGCAACTTGTAGTTGTCCGCAATTAAATCTCTTAAGTGTACTACTTTGGACCATGCTTGTCCTTCTATATCTCCAAAAAAAAACCCACTAAAATTCTGTAGGTATTTGTGAATTGTGGATCACCGTACAACGTACAATACTTTTCAGTGTACAAATGGTTCTATTCAGAGAAAAAGACCTGTTGAAATGAACGGCTTGTAGTCTCAGGATTTTATTTGGTCTGCTCTAATCATAGCTGAATCTTATTTAAATCCGCTATTATTTTTAAGGAACGTTAAGATTTTAATTTAGGTTCTATTTGGATTTTAAAATGTAGCTAGAATTGTTTATTGTTCTGTGATAAGAACACAACTATCAATACTGCAGTCATCTGATACAATGAAGTTGACGACTGACTGGGGGAAAAAATAGATTTTAAAAAATAATTTTCCGGACCATCTCTTTGCACCTATTATCCCTTTGCTTAGATACACGTTCACTTTCTACCAAAGCAATTTGCATAGTGTTGCTCAGTGTTTGCTTTGCCACCTCCGGCACCAGCTGGCTAAAGATTTGCCACTTTCCTGACTGTCGTGCGAGTTAATGACTTCAAATGTACACACTGCGTGACTACCCAAAGGAGGAGCAGACGTTTCACCTGTATTAATAAACAGGGCAAAAACACTATACAATTCAAACTACTTCTACGAATCAAAAGAAATGTAAATGGAAACGCAGACGATGCCTCTGCGAATCGGAAATGTACAAAATTGCATTTGAATTTGGGCAGACCCCTTTAATATTCTAGGTGGGGAGGGGGTTCTCTTTACACAAAGAAAGACATTGGTGAAAAGTTTTTAAAATTTTGACAAAAGAGGGAAGTGGGGAAATTAGAAGCTGAACTGAAATAGTATGAAATAGGAAATTGTTCGGTAAGAAAAATTAATCATAGCTGCTCTACAGCACTAGAAATAATTAAATAGGTCTGCTAATTCATGTTAGAAGCAAGACTTTCTTATTAGCCAGAGGAAACTAGGCAGAAGTAAAGAGGAGGTCTGGTGCTACTCTTTTCTGCTTAAAGAAATTTGTCTTTAATCCCTAGCTGGGTTAGAAATGTAAGAACGCCGTTTCAAAATGGCTACGAAGTTTCTTGGCTCCTTCACCTGCGAGGTACGGAGGTGGCAACTTTAACCCACTATTTTCAATGACATTTAAGGGAGGGGAGAGAAATTGACTGTTGGAGTGCAGCTAATTTCTGCCTCCTCCAGCAGCATTCTTTCTCTCCCTTTCCCGTCCCTACCAAAAATACAAATCAAGAAACTGAAGTTTGCAGGGAGAAGTTGGGAAAGGGAGCAAGATCTGGCGGAAGTTGTGTTGTTGTTGTTGTTTTTAAAAAATAATGCTGTTATATTCCTATGCCGATTTGCTTCCTTGAAAGTGTGCCACCTGAACTGCAGTGGCCTTGATTTTCTTTTTCCATTGGCAAAAGTGCTCATTCCGAGAGCTTCCCTCTTGCTCGCTCCAAATGCGGAGAAGTTGCTGCTTCAACTCCGCTAACAAATTAGGTTCCAGAACCGAAGGAGACTCCAGATCCACCACCAGACCCATATCATTGGCCTCCCTTACCCAAATGAAGACTACAAGGATTAAAACGTCCGCCCCCCCCCCCCGCCCCCACACCTCCCTATATTTTAAGTTCCCTTTTTCCAACTCGCTTGCTGCTCCACCGTTCTTACCTTCTAACGGAAAACCGCTGCGAGGATAATTCTGTCCGGGAGCTGGTCGCATCATCCTGGGGACAGCTCCACCCAGAGTTGTCATTTTGGTGGCACCTTGGCTTTCTTAAACGTATTGTATCCAAGAATTGAGAAGGGGCTTTGGGGGTGGGTGGGGGAAGCAGGTCAGTGTGGATAGCAAGTCCGCATAGAATAAGGGGAGAGGGAGGGTTAATTTGAAATCTAGAGAGATCGGGATTTAAAACGTGAGGGGGGGGGAGAAAAGGAGGGGGTCCAACTTGAGGAAGGGGGGGAAGGGAAGCGCTGTTCTCCTCTCTGTTAGAGATGTCTTAGAGCGAAAATGGGGCAGAGAAAGAGAGAAGAGCGGGAAGGAAAAGTTTTCCCGGAAAAGAGGGATTCGCAACGGCTTCAGCTGGCTGGAGAAAACTGCGAACTGACGGCCCTTTTTCCCTAGGAGAAACTCGCCTTGATCTCGCCCGGCTTGAGTGGCAGGCGGCTGGGATGATTTCTCCTTGTTCCTGATTTGCAGTGAAAGGAAACTCAGCTCTGAAGTATTTATTAGTTCTTTCACCCCAAGCTTCCTTAGGATCTCTGCGTCGCGATTGGCCAGCCGGAAGACTGTCCCGTCTGGAGAAGCCCAGAGCTGATTGGACGAAAGCGCCAACTTTCTCTTCTCATCCTGACAATTGAAGAGCTCCGGCTTTGGAGTGTGACCCGCGACTTGCTTCTCTTGCCTTGATAAAGTGTCTTCCCCCCCCCCCTTTATTTTTTTTTTCTTCTTCTTCTTCGCAGAAAAATGGCTGGGCGAGGGGAGGAGGGAGATGTAGGAGGGTGAGGGGGAGAACCGGTCTATTTTTTTAAATTATTATTTTCTGTCGTTCCGTCGGTCGGTGGGTCTTTTTACAACTTCTCTTGGCACAATGCCATCGGGGAAAAGATGACAATGGGGAAATAGCCAGTCTCCGGATTGCTTGGATTCAGAAGCTTTCTCTGCCCCCCACCCTCCGCTACCTTTTCGGTCTTTGGTGTGAGGGTCTAAATGTGCAGCTGTTCGTGTTAGCCTGGAGAAATTAAAAGAGAAACTTCGCCGTTTCTCCTGAGAGGTTTCTTTGTCTTTCGCACTCCAGACTAGATTCCCCTGAGCGTGTGTCTGACGTCCACCAAAATTCTCTCTGACCCCTCGCTTTCTCCCCCCCTCCCCCATCCCACTCAGATGCCCTTCCCCGTTTCTCTCAAAACTTTTCTAAGATGCAGTTGTATTGGGGAAAATTAATCAGGGGTGGTTGTTTTTTTAATTCCCGGGCGGCGGGGGGGGGGGGGCACAAGCCAATGGTGAAAACAGCTACCTCCGTCTCTCCCCAAACGAGTTTCCTGCTTTCAAGACTGAACAGATGGAGGCATCCCTTTGAATTCATTTATGTAATTCTGCGTGGGGTGGAGATATACAAACCCATATAGACACGATGTATGTATTTATTAAGCTGAACTTCGCTAAGAAGCGCTTCTTCCCGGGAATTTATTGTAGCATTGAAAACTAAACTGCTGGGAGAGGGGGGGGGATTTTTTTAAAAAAGAGAGAGAGAGAGAGGGAGGGAAAGAAAGAAAAGAAAAGACTGACTAGGAGCTGAAGTGACCACAGCAGGATATGACGCCAGGAGTGTTGTAAAGACTGTCTGTCTTTAAAGAAGGTACCATTGTGCATGTCCTTTTATTTATAACTTGGTAAGTGCCAGCAAACTCGCCTCCTTTACACTCTGAAGTGCCAGCCCGGCTTTCCACAGCGCTCCTTTTTTTTGGCAATAGTCTATTCAGTAACTGTCACTCTCAAGCTTCAAGTTATTCAAGACCTTAATCAATCAAAGGGATGAGAATCGTTCAGGTTTTCCCCCCTCTTCTTTGAAATAAAGGAAACAATGAGATCGGAGCTGACGCTCTCTCTTCCCTCTCCCCTTCCTCAACCACTTATGATTCATTTTGGAATTATTGATTGTAAAAACAAAACAGAAGGGCTGCTTATTTGCTATCTCGGAATGAGAAGTCAGCGCTGAGACTAACATAAAGTGAAAACAAATTTAGAACTGAGAAATGAGGTACCTTTTCCAGCCAATGTGACACTATAACAGAATTCCATGAGCAAAAGAACTTAAAGTATGAAAAAGTTTTTTTAAAAAAAAAACCACTCAGGACAATGTGTTTGTGACTGTTTGTGTGTGTGTGTGAAAATACCTCTTAGTATATTATTTGGATGGGTAATATAAAAATCGAGATTCTTGGATGTCACTTGGACATCACTGAAAAGAAGGGAATGTGCTAAGAGAAGTTTGTGACCATCACTATTAAACATGTGCTCGCTTGGATAAGGCGGCATAAGGAATTTGTTTTACCTTCTAAAGCATTCAGAATGCCTGGAAGGGGAGTTGAAATGGCGTTTGGAAGTACGGAGAGGAAAATGACTTTAAAGATAACATATGCTTTACCAAAGTTGAAGAAGGGAAAGAAACATAGCTTGTAGTTATACTGTTTTCATCCACAAAAGATTAATTTCAATGAAATTATGATCCTTACTTTCAAATAGTAAGATTAGAATTGAAGGATCAATCATAAATGTTCCCATGAAAATCAGCTGCATCTGGAAAACAGGCCAGAATCCAACAATAATTGTTTTTTTCCCCAAAGCACTCTGAATTTCTAGACTATTGTGTAGAATTAATTGAAGGAGTTAAAGCTTTTCATCATTTTAAAAACCTAATTATACAAATTGAGCCTTTCTTTGTAAATTCCCCCTCCCAAATCTTCCCAAACTTTTATTTAGAAATTAGATTTCCCATTGCATTTAGGGGTTAATAGCTGAACAATGTAAAACTGCGTGTGTTCAGGGGTGTACATGGTGTCTTGAAACCTGAATATACATTTATGGAGGCATTTAAGCATATAGCCTAAATTAAAATCTCATTCTTTGAAAGCTAGTTTTATTAAATCTAACGAATTGAAGATCCATACAATTTTGTGCGGTAAGTCCAACAGGATAGTAAGAGTTACTTCCAGGTAAGTAGGAAGCTCTAATTAACTTCACTGAAGAAGGAAATTCCCCCGTAATTCTTGCCCTTATAAATTACCTATATTTCAGTTAAAACTTTCACATCTTGCCCCATGATGGATTGAACGGAAATACAAAGCAGTAAGCTATTAACAGACTTGATCGCATCAGATTGGGGGCCAGCAAAACAAGTACAAGGATTTAGGAGGAGCGGTTCTATGCATTGCTTATTCAGAAATAAAACTTGCCGGGATAAATGAAGTTTGCTTCCAAATATGTGTGGACACACTAAACTTAATGTTAAAGTTTATGTCCAATATCAGTCCCAGATTCTTATGAAGTATCAGAAGTCCAACCAAAACTTTGGATACCTCAGAGCTCCATATAGCCCTTTCTCTCTCTCCGTTCTCAACAGGGTTCTTGAAAATAGCACAGAAACATACACACACCCTGATTTCCCGGGTGTTTCGACGAACTGCAGTTCGGAGAGGCTGAGAAGTATTATTTCACTGTCTCCCACTGCTTTAGAAAGTGAATGGTTATAATTTGCTATTAGTTCCACTCCAGTAACATCTCACTGCCTGGATGGCTGCTCTAAGCAAGGAGGCTTAAGTTCCTCGCTTGATCTGTATAAATGCCGTGTGTGTGTGTGCCTGTGCACCACCAACTCCTAAAACTAGTGTGGAACCTTAACTCATTTAAAACTCCGCTTGTGTAGCTGAATAAAATCAACATCCAGATTGCTTTTGCTGCCCTGAGCGAGTGCACTTTAAGGTGCAATTCTCTGCCACTGCTCCCCCCCCTCTCCCACATCATTGCACACATCCTGAAAGGATTGTCAGCTGTTCCAGTTTCTGCGCTGCTTTCCGTTTATTCCAACGGATTTCTCTGGAGAAAGAAAAAAATCCGATTGCAAAATTACTTACACCGTTTAATAAGCCCCCCAAAAGTTCATTTGCTCTTGAGGTACGAAGGAACCCCACGTGCGGAGGAAGGCATTACCTTTAGCAAATACTGCACCGGTCTCACAAGCCACGAAGAGTTTCTAAAACATTCCTGTAAAAAATTCAGAGTCCCGAACTGTAGAGCTGATCGCTTCTGCCACGATCCTAAATATGTTTCCCATGAATTTCAGTAAAAGGAGAAACAAAATTAACTCAGCTTAGGACAGGGCTTCCATCTCTGAAAAGCTGCAAGGGATGCTGAGGAATCGGACCAAAAGCCAACCTTGACCAGGGTTCTGTTCTTACAGTAGAACCACCAAGAAATACAAGAGCGCCATCTAAAAACTTGGGTTGTTGAATACTTTATGAATAAATCATGATTTATTGTTTGGCCTCGCAAATTCCACCAAGCCATACACCATGATTTGCAAACCACAACTGATCTGATACACAGGAGAAACGACACAAGCGACGTAAAGGCCTAGAGAGATGAGCCAAGGCGGCCTGGAACAACCTGGAGATGCTAGATTCCTGTTAGAGGGGCATTTTATCGGCAGGGAGACTCGCTGGCTTCAATGGGTCGTTCTGATCAGAGGGCAGCGAGAATGCCTGTCAACGGCGATGAATATAGCGGAGTTAATATTTAGGTAAGCGTTTACAGGAAGGCAACCCTTGAAAGAATCCACTGAGAATGGATTTCGTTGGACCGAATGGACAGAAGCTCAGGTCACTAGCGGGCTATTCTACGGGCAAAATCTAGAACCGCTGAATGATCCTCTTCAAGAGCGATGGAAGCTTGCTGTACACTTGCTTAGAATAAGAATTGCTAGGGTGTCACTTTAGGATTTTGGCATTTGGGATTGGGCTGAGAACCTGGTAGGAGCCCTTGTTCTCTACTCGGAAGCCGGTTCTCTTCTCCGCCCTTGGGATGTCATTGCCCTAGAATGGGTTCTAAGTTTTCGCAGCCTTAGGGCCGTAGCCGCTGGGCTCGCACCATATCTTTGATCCTAATCATTTTGAAGGGCAGATTCCACCTAACGAACTTTCTCCCAAGTAATCGAGGTTTATATAAGAAGCTGCCGATCGAGCCGTTGTTGTCTCGCAAAATCCATTTTTCGTGGCTTCCTTCTTCCCCACGACTACTCCAGTCTTCTTGCAGCCCGGTTCTACCCAGGGTGGGCAAAAGGGGCCGGACGTTTTCGGATCTGAGATTCTTGATCGGTTCCGCCGCCAACTCGGGGGGCCTTTCTCCGTACTACATTTAATATGATGATATCTTCATCGCAACGCAGAGAACTTCACCAGCGGTGCCAGGCGCGGGGCGACCTTGCTGAAGCGCTCCATACAAGGGAGTTTGGCTGGAGTTGCCGTTTGTAATTGGAACATTATTACCCTGTAGATCCCTTCGGGAGAGAGAAAGGGGGTGGGGGGATGAGTGGATGGGGAATCTCCGGCAGGTCTGCCTGCAGAGTTGTAACTCAGCGAACAGGAATTCCAGCAGTGTTCTCCAAGATATACAAGGCCTGGAGTCTCTTAGAAGAAGTGTAGATTTCTATTCGTTTAGAATATAGCGCTCCATGCCGGATCTGGGGCAGTTCATTCATTAGAATGATGAACAATGTTTTCTTAATAGCTGGTAACGGATACCAAATCACCATTATCACGACTGATGCCTTTAAATAAAGATCGTATCTATGATTCACTTCTACGGTAATGGAGGCGAACCTGTATCTGTTAAAAACATGCACCTTTAAAAAAAATTATCATCGAATAAGGGAAGTTATTCAGCCTCTGGGCGGCAATTTTAGGCTCATTTGAACTCCGTAGTACTCTAGTTAAATCTTCATAGGATTACGCTGCACTTTTGACTCTCCTGTCCTCAAATTACTGCAGCAAGTGTGGTGAAGCCCTAAACTTCAGAGAAAATATATAATTTATAAAATACTGTTAGATGCAGTATTTTTAAAAAGACAATTATACTCAGGAATTCGAGGTTCCATATGGATCCCTGGAAGTCTTTCAAGGAAGAAATAAGCTTTACTCTGAATGCAATACTTTTTCTTATCTTTATTTAGATTTTAAAAAATCAGGGTGGAAAGGGAAGGATTCAACGGGAATGATGAGAAGAAGAATTCAACTGAGAAAAAGTGAAAAGAAAGTAGAACTAAAAACTCTTCGCGGCGTCTATAGATCCGCTCACAGCTAATTCCCATAGGACAAAGTAGACTGATCTTTCAAATGGCGTGCATGGCAAATTTGTTGACTATGCTTGTGTTATGCAACTAGACTTTCCTTTCATAGCCTACAATGAAATGAGAGTGATGGGCTGTCAAAATTGCTCCACCAACCAGTAAGATGAGTAATCAGAGAGGAGGGAACAGTGAGAAACTAACAACATTATATATGCAGAGTACACCCAACCCTAATAACATTTACAACAAACAAACCTTTGTCTATGTAGTGATAATGGTGGCAATATTAGGGTGTAATTGTTTTTGACTTTTTCAAGCATGACAAAATGGCCTCCCAATTAGTCAACATCAATATTTCTCTTAAGCTGATCTTAATTCAAATAAAAGGACCAGACTTTCTGAGAAAGTTCAAAATTCCCCAAGCGATTGGCTCGTGTTTTGACTGGTGTTCTTGGGTCACCTTGACACCCACTTTTTGCCTCTACATTTTGGCCTGAATGGCCTCTCCTGCTGGGCATGCCTAATCATTTTTGCAAGCCACCAGCAGATACTGAGGGTCCCAATCCTGGGCCGGATGTTCGGTTGGAGGAAGGGCAACCTTGGGCCTGTGGCTTTTCATTTCCCAAGAGGAGACAAAAGTCTCTCAACTTTCCCCTGCCCGGGAACTGCTCACATTCCAGGCGACGATTAGCTACGAATGCTTGGACCCCCATATTAGCCCAGCGGAGAGGATTTCACGCCTTTCCAGTGGAAATAGCTAAAAATGCTTCTGCTAATTATAGAGCTCTTCCAGGCCAGGTGCACTTTTAATTGGATTAGTAAGTGCTCTATATTAAACCTGCAGTACATCAAATGGGCAAGGAAAATTAGAGCTATTAACAACACCCAGGCAATTATTTATGGACGGTAACATTAGTATGTTTCTCCCCTGTTAGAGGGAAAAATATCAATTATGCTATTTAGCGGGCTTTTCCCCTCCCAAATATAGTCGGAAGCTTTACTCTTGCTATTTTTCTCTCTCACTCACTTTAAAATTCATCTAACTATAAAGGCATTTCTAAGCTCCTTGAGACAAGAATAACCTGTTATATCTCCTCCCTTTTTGCTGCTTTACTTTGAGGCATCTATAGGTCTGTGTAACGAACTATTTCAGCTGCTGTCTGGGAAATAAGATTATTTGAAAGTAAATGGGACTTTCTTATGGCTAACTATATTTAAGATCCCGCTAACAAACTATAAAGAGAAACTAAAAACAAAACCCAGGACTGTGGAATAGTTTTCTAATGTATTGGGAAGTATTAAAAAGCTTGATTTTACATTTTACTGTACATTCTAATTAGAATATATAATTCAGCTAAAGTTGAGCATGTTTAAACATTTTCATTTCATCAAAGAGTTAATGCCTTAAACTCCAACTTAAATTTAATTTGACAAAGTTTACCTTTCACTGAAGGTTGCTCTTTATAAGTATCCTATTTTGGTACACTGGTTGTTTCTGCTCTACTTTCTCTTATGCAATTCAAGTTTGTTGCTGCTGGTGTTTGTTTTGCTTTTGCTTTGTTTCATTTTATTTTTAGTGCCTTGTCTCACAGGTTTTTTTTTTAAATTCTATGACTCAAAGTTGACAGTCACAAACACCTGTATATATACAATGTATGTTATTTTATTTGTTGTAGAGATCACTGGAGGAATTAATTGTCCAATTTTGCTACTTGATATTGTTTCTTTGCTGGGTTTCATTTTAATCCACAGAAAACATAATTGCTTTTTTCCAAACAAAGTGGAAGTTTAAACTCTACAAGAGGAAAATAGTGTCTTGATTTGAATGGAGGAGCGATTTAGTATTTTGTTGTAATACAAAAGGGTTAGCTAGACAAACATTGATCCCAGGAGTGACTTCTTGCCTATTGTTACAGGCTAGAAAAGACCAATGGACAGTAATTTTAAAGACCCATAAGTAGGTTGGGGAAGTGAAGATATTGTGAGAAGAAAGTTTTGCTCTAGTGACACCAGATTTTACTTCCTTGTTTCTGTGTTTAAGTTTGTCACCTAATGTGTGTGTTTATTTTAAGCAATTTATGAATTATCCAGATAGAATTACAAACAGGTTCTACTCAGCTAAATATATAATTTAACTTTAGTTGATCAATCAGAAGGCATGCAACCATTGCTGTCTTAGACCAAAGCTTACTGAAAATAATTAGATTAACTTGTGAGAATTTATGTTTAGGATTGAACTATATATGTTCAAGAGTCTCAAGGAGTATCAACCTATCCTGCTTACCTTGAAATACATACGCTGTGTTTCAGCAGATGTGATTCAGCTTAATTATACATACAATTATAGATTCTAAAATTGAACATACAGTATCTGATTGTTCTCTGCTTCCTTTTTTTTTTTAAAAAAAAAGTATGTAATTTAACTTTTGATTCCTGACAAATTATCAAGAACTTATTTTTTTTAATTCTCTAAATCTGATTTTTAAAAAAATAAATAAAGAAGAAATGTAACTGAAACTTCAAGACAAGTTTCAGTTACATTTCTAAGGGTAACACATCTAAGTGTTTAGAATCTAGGAAATACAGTTTTCATAGATTTGTAAACAGAGAGAGATCTTTCCAGATCAGAATATGCTGTTATTTGAGACCAATGAAAAACTGAAGAGTGAATTAACGAAGCAGTTTAGAATCTGACCAACTTTATTCCATATAGGAGTAAATTATTTGTAGGAACTGTTTCCAATGAACCATGTTTACAGAATGAAGCTAAACAAGATTTGACTACATTCCAATGACTCTCAGGTAGACTCACTTTTAAATGTTGAATTCTGCATATGATCCCAAATACTCCTAGAGGAGAGCACACAGAATCCCAGATAGGCCTAACACTCTATTGTCATTGAACATAGTTATCACTGGCGTTGCTCCACAACCTACAGCCCACTTGTTCTTATAATTGGAACTTAGTTCAAAAGGACAGTCGAGGAACTTTTACATGAAAATAATAGTACATTCAGACTACAGCTTTACCAGACTGAAAGTACACAATGCAATCCAATGGAAGTTCATTTGGCAGTAATTAATTGTGTTTAATAGGCATTTTTTGCACATAGAACATTTGCACAGGGCTTGGTGATATACATTTCTAGCTGTTTACATAGTTCATTTTCCTAAGAGGAAAAATTAATGTACTATCTTTGAAATGAAAAGGTTTTCTTCAATTTGCTGATAATCCAAAGTCTTGATATTTGCTATGAGGACTGCTTTCATTTTGGCCAAATAGGTATCTTGTTTTCTTGATTTCATTTGTTATATATTTTAGCAAGGAATTTAAACACACACAAACAAAAGTAATCCTAACTATACCAAGACAATGAGGAAGTTTGCTAAATTATGCAATCTAACTTAGTTTACCAGAAGACAGTGTGGCTTATTTTCAAATAAAGGTACAGTGGTTTCAGCTATGAAAGACTATGAAAATAATCTTTCAGGCTAGATCATTCAGGTGATATGAAGAAATAAAGAAATAAAGAACCCAGTGAGGTGTTTGACAGTTTAATACATTTGAGATTAGACTGCTGTCTACTGGTAGAAGTTGAACAATGTTTATGAGCAAATCTAATTGAATACAATGTAGCATAGTGGCCTGTACATAAACCACTGGGATTATAAGGAAAGCGAACAAATAAGTGTGCAGAGCAAGCAGTTGTAAACTTGTTGCCCTACCAAAAGCATACTCTTAAGTAAATTCACTCAGCGTCATTGGAGAGAGAAAGAAATGAGTTTCCCTGAAAAAAGATCAGCCTATCTGTTGCTGGATTATTATTCCTCAGGGTGGGTTATAGGTACTCATACCTACGTTTTAGCTAACTAATTAAATAGACTTTTCTGGTTGTGTATGAGGTGGGAGGAAAAATAAAGAGATCCTTCTGCCAAAAGCAAGGATTAGAAAAAGCTATTAAAGGAAGCCCAGCGGTTTTAGCTGCACTTCTGTTTCCACCGCCAACTGAGGCGCATCAGGTTGGCTGCTTCTCCACCCCCTCAGTTCAGTCAAGTGTCCCCAAGGCAAAGGAAGCCCAAATTCATCAGGAAAAACTGCAGGGAAGAAAGGCAGAGTCATCCACCACCAGGAAAAGTGGCCTCTCAGTATCCCGATAAAGAGCATGAAAGGAGAGCAGTAGAACTGATCAGAGACTACTAGACCCGATTCAGCCAGTTGAAGTCATCTTCCCAGAGCTACTGAACTGGTTATATTTGGTTCTCTGGATCCATTTGCAAGCAAACATACTACATACATACTGCACCTTCACACATACCATTCATTGGTTGCTACTTCTTTGGTCAGGAAAGAATAGATTCTAGATTGAAGTTTTCTACCCATATCGTCCATTGATCATGTCACTTCTCTAGGATACTAAAATGATGTAGGCAGACTACCAGCCCCACTTATAAGAGTGTGCGCGCCTTACACCAAGGACTAAGTAAGATTAATATTGGAATTATAATGCTGATAGTAGAGATACAGGGCTTTCCCTTACATCAGAAAGTGCACGAAACATTATAAGGCCCATTTGATTCCATATGATTCAGGCCCAATGTGTGCAAATAACTCCCTTTTTAGATATATTTGGAAACAAGTGATCCTACTACAGTGGTACAATTCATTCCAAATTTATATATATTTGCATAGTTCTAAGGCTTCATATTTTGACCAAATGATCCTAACATATTCCTCAGTTAAGAAAAATTTTGACTAGTCAATAGATTACAAAATCTCTTTTCATTTTAGATGGAATCCAAAATGCCTTGCTAATTTCAATGGAGTACGGCTACTAGTGCTAGTTGCTTTGAAGCTCAAGGTTTCCTTCATGTCTTATAAATCCATGGCTTATTTTAAAAAACAACAACACAAATGTCTCTTTAAACTCCAGGTACATTGCTCTGATATTCTGATGAGTGCTCTCCTGAACTTTTAATGTAGCTCTAGGCTTGATGGCAGTTGTACCTGAGCAAATTCAACTGTAGCTGGGACCTCAGTCAGTATTAATGCTACCAGCCTTATCTTCCCTCCAGTGTTGTTGCAGATTCCCTGCCCCCACAGCTTCTCATTTTGCCCTCCGTCCCCCAAAAGGACTCCTAGCTTTCTTCTCTCTCCTGCCTTTTGCCTTCAAGACAATTTTTGAATCAAGTAGCCTGAAGATTAATTGGTTGGAGGGCACATTTTTCTCCCCACCCCCTGAAACATAATACAAGAACTCAAAAGGAAAAAAAAAACATGAAGAAGAGAGAAAGGGGGGAAAAAATTAACAGCCAAGGCCCTAGCAAAAGATTAACATTTGGAATCTTAGGGAATGTAATCTGCATATCTAATTGATTCCCAGCATATCAGTTTAAAGGATAAAGATGTATATCTCTACACGATTGAGATTGCATTAATAGCCACATAAATAAAAGGTTGAAAAGTCATCAGGGAGTCCTTTGAAGCCTATGCCTGTTGCTTTTACAGTCAGGCCACACTTGTAAAAGAGTTCTTTGCTGTTGTTTTAAAGAACCCAGAAACTAGAGCTCAGTAGTAAAAGATCAGGTACAGCACAGCATGGGGGAAGCAAAGCAGGTGCATCCAAAATAAAGGTGATGAGCAAAGCTCCATCACTTCTCTGCCAACAGAGATGGGAGAGGCAAAAAGATTTTTTTTTTAAAAAAATGCTCCAGATTTTTCTTCCCTTATGCTAAATTCCATGTATATTAGAGAAAAAAAGATTATCTTGATAGAAAATGCATTTATAAAAACACAAAGCCACTAGGCATCACATTTTTTAAAAAAAATGCCCTTCCATTAGGATTTTTAGGGAGGGAGAAAAAAGCAAAATGGTTGTTGACAAAAGATCATCTGGTATGCAATATAACTTGTACATAATTCATAGCTGGTTTCTGCTGCTACTTGGATGAAGACAGAAGAAAGGAAGAGGACAGAAGAAACACTGAGCAAATAGAAAAGCTTGCTTCTGAGTGATCAAGGAAGCTGCAATAATCCAGACAATCACTAGATGATAGCAAAGAAACAACAATCGTCACTCTGTTGCCGCCATATATATCACATCTCTGTGATAGTTATAGCTTGCCAGATGTGTAGGGAAGGACTAAGCTGAAGGAGACTGGTCATGATTCGGAATTCTACAGAGGTAATTCTAGAACACTTGCAGTTGGTATTCTGTATACCTTCACCAACTCTTGTATTAAGATCTTTTTTTTTTCTGATTAAAGTTTTTTTTATTTTTCCATTTTCATAACATATAATCACATGTATACTATTACATAACCAACATCATATTGTATTATTAAATGTTTACGTCAATTCATCTTACCAACAACTCTCAAAAAACAATTATTGGCTCTTCTGCTCTCCATACACCATATTTGTACTTTGTCCATCACTTTCTTCTCCCTCTCTCCTCCCCCTCTCTACCACCTTTCTTCCCTCTGTCATCCTTCTCTTCTCAACTTCCCCTTCCTCTCTCCTTCTCCTCCCTCCCCTGACTACTCCTCATTTCTCTCCTCCTCTCACCCCCTTGCCCTCTCTCATATCCCTCTCTTCTTCCCTTACCTTTCTCCTCTACTTCCCACTCTTCATCTCATTTACTTGGTGTATTTCAGCTTCTGAGCAAGCTCCCTTTTATGTTGATGATATTTATAATTCTTTTTCAATATACAGTATGTGTGTGTGTGTGTGTGTGTGTGTGTGTATAAAATTTTTCTCCTCCTTTTTCTTGTATTAAGATCTGAAGGAATCTCCAACTTGCATTCTTTCTATCCTCATCCTAGTCACAAAGAAATTATGCAATTGTTTTATACAAATAATGTATATTTTTTTAAAATGCTATTTTTATTTTTGGGGTGGGATTGGTTTTGTTTTCTGCAATTTTTAAGCAGTTAAGAAACAGAAATCTTAACTATCCCTCTGCAGTTCATCAGATATCTAAATCTTTTACCCACTTATATCAATCATCACATTTAGAATGAAGAACTCCGTATGTAGTATAACCATCTGATTACCAAGCCCACAATATTACTTGTCTCTGGATATCAGTTATCATATTTAGAAATACGAATAGGGAAAATAATGTAAGATAATTATTATCCTTCTGCCCATGTTGTGAGCTTTATCAAATTCCTCTTTGGCAAATATGTAACACAGAATACAGTATTGGACTAAATGGGCTTTTGATTTTTCAATGACTTTCAATTTTCGATGACCCATAGAACTATATATGACTTACCGTAATTCAAATGTCAAGTAAATTCTCAAGGTGGAATCATCACATTTATCATCACATTTATAAACTCAGGTAGCTAAATATCTATTCAGAGTGCATTTCTAAAAACAAATCAGCCTCAGTCATATCTTTTACATTAAAGTCTGCATGGCTGCATATCTCCCATGGCTAGTTCTCTGTCCAACATTAATTTTACACATTTTTATCAACTGTGTAGAAGAATTGTTATTTTTTGCATTCACCTAAAAATCCTTGTTTAGAGATGCACATAAAATGGCAAGTCAAGATGAGAAAGATGAGAGTTCATGCATTTCCCCTAACATATTCTTCAACACATCTCCTTAGTAGAACTAATGTCAGACATCTAAATCATATATTATTGTTTTATTATAATAGAAAACTGTTTTAAAATGGAAACTGATTCATGATAATATGGTTACGCAGGAAAATGGATTCCCCCCCCCCTTTCCAATCCTCCTTTGTTTAGGAGGCTCTAATTGGAAAAAAGGAGGTCATCTGATTTTCGGACAAATATAATACATAGAGCAGAATACTTTATTCCTGAGTAAAAGAACTTTGATTAAAAGATTAATCCCCAATATGGTGTGGCAAAATAATAAAATTAAAATAATTTAATATTAAATTGAACTATTACAACTATGACTAGAAGTTATAGTTGTTAATAGCTATACCCATAGCTACATAAGTAATAAAAAACTCCTTGTAAAGCCCAAAATCCTATATAAACTAAAATCATGCTTCCCAGGCCATTTCCACATGAGTGACTTATAGCTTTTTCTATCAGCACCTAGCCATTATTGAGGGATTATAAAGCCTAACTTCATTACACAATATATAGATTGTGCACATATTGTTAAGATGATTCTAGAGGATACTGTGCTGCTTAAAAACCATTTTCAACACTCACGTTTAGCACATTTTTTCTGCTAATAAGGATAACATATATAGGCCAGGCAATGCCATTCTGTTACCTGGAGAGGACAAGAACAGCAGGTCCTGATTTGGCAAGGAGCTAATCTGACTCCACCAGGACACATGCATTTTACTTCAACTGAAATAGCAGGTTGTTAAAAGCTGAAAGGCAAGCCATAATTTAAATAATATCCCCTAGTGTTGTACGGCTACTCCTACTTCTGCAAATACTTCATAATGCCTATGGTCATACAAATATTGGTAAATATGATTTCCAGATTGATAATCTGGTTCTTGGTGATTTTCTTTCCTTAATCCCTTTCCAAAGCCATGGAAATTTATAATAAACATCACATATTTTGCTAACACTTCAAATTGTATTAAATTACTATGTTTTGTCCCAAATAGGGTATTTTTATGGAGGAAAACACACTTTATATCCACAAATAATGGAGACCTATTTTATGCAATCATCTTTGTAACTGGGCTATTTTTATTTATTTATTGCCAAGTATGTATAAGATAATAGATATAAGTATAAACATGATTATGAATACATGAAATGGATATGAATAAATGGGGACATTAGTACAGGGACGGTAGGCACTTTGGTGCGCTTATGCACGCCCCTTACAGACCTCTTAGGAATGGGGTGAGATCAAGAGTGGACAGTCTAAGGCAGTGATGGCTCACCTTTTTGTCGTGTGCCAAAAGTGCAAGCGCAGGTACGACAGCATGTGTATGTGTGCCCACACCCATAATACGTGTGCAACCCCCCATGACACCCCCCCGCATCCCATTTATGGCCTAGCAGGCCTCCCTGAATCCTCCTGGGACCAAATAAGGGGGGCGCCGCACCCCCTTCACTCCCCCCTGTGCATGCCCATGCTATTATAGGAGTTATGTCGGCCTTGTATGCAGCTTTATTCCTCTCTAGCATTCATCCCCATTGTTTAGTGATGCATTTCCTACCTCTCTAGGATTTACCTCTATCTGCTCCTGTGAGGCACTTCCTGTTCCGGTTGGATGTCTATCGATGGATTGTACAGTGTTTTGCAGAAACCCGAAAATCAGCTGGCCGGCAGTGTATGCTTGGTGGAGCTCAGCTGGGGCTCGGATGCCGGCAGAGAGACCTCCATGTGCCACCTGTGGCACGCATGTCATAGGCTCGCCATCACAGGTCTAAGGTTAAAGTTGTGGGGGTTTGGGGAAGAAACCACAGAGTCAGGTAGTGCATTCCAGGCATTGACCACTGTTGATGAAGTCGTATTTTCTGCAATTCTACTCAACTTTTGAGGACTCCCAAGTGAATGAACAAACCAATCTAGTTAAACTGTGTAATGCTGAAATGACACACACACAAATTCTGATGGTAACTAATTTCCTAACAATATGACCAAGACTGCAACCAGTTATCTGAAGAGATGTTGAGTTACGCTTCACTAGACGTGCTCAAGCAGAGATTGAATAGCCATCTCTTGAAGGTGCTTCAATTCAGATCCCTGCACTAAGCATTAGGTTGGACTTAGTGATTAAATGGCTCCTTCTTTATCATTCTGTGAATAGTGATGATACTGAATGACAGAATTCTACAGAGAAAATTCTTTGAGCAATCCTTTCTCCCCAAGAGTTCTGTAAAACTTACATTGGATTTTGTAAAAGGACAAATCCATTTGCTGCATCTTTTGTCTGAGGTCCTATTAAAAGTGTCACCTTTCACAATTATTATAATAGACATCAGACCCTTGGAAAATAAGTTGCCATGCACTTATAATCCATATGAGAAATAAGCCTGCAGCAAATCAGCTGCTAAACTAGTGCATTTGAGATTCAACTGAAAAAAACTTTGTTTTTGAAATGAACATTTGGGGGGTGGGGGCTGGACTAAATACACCAAGTTGTATCAAACTGCAGAGGATTGGAGAAACCTTACAGTGAGGTCAGAAGTCATGACCTGAAATTGCAAACCAATTCAAAATGTTTATTTTAGTCTCACAGAAAAAGGAAGGCCTCTATAGGCAGCCACAGAAATAGTAATGACATTATAAACAACTCACAGTGGGCAGAGCAGAATAAAGCAAGCAATATTAAAAATGGTGCAATTTAGTAGTCTTCCAAAATGATCCTTTCCGCCCATATTTTAAATTGTATTCACCTCAGTTTAGCAAAACTGTTCTGAAATATGTTTTTATTGCATGCTCAAAATTGGCTTACAGTGAGATGGGCAGCATGTAAACTTAATACATAAAGGTAAAGGTTTCCCATCCAGTTGGTTCCCATTCCAGGAACAGTGTTCATCTTTGTTTCTTAGTCAAAGAAGCCAGCATTGTCTGAAGACATTTTTGTGGTCATGTGGCTACCATGACTACATGCTGAGGTGCACGGAATACTGTTATCTTACTACCAAAGTGGTACCTATTTATCTACTTTCATTTGCATGCTTTCAGAAAAGCTAGATGGGCAGGAGCTGAGCAAGTAACAGAAGCTCATCCAGTCATTCGGCACTTGGGTCTCAAATCTGGACTGTCAGTTTTCCATCTGACAAGCTCAGCATCTTCAACTGAGACGCCACCATGCCCCATCAACAACGAATGAATGAATTAATTAATTAATTAATTAATTAATTAATAAAATGGAATAGGACCAGGAAGACTAGGAAGATCTAGGATTAAGTGCCTATTTTAGTACTTACTTTAGGTAATCTCTTTCTCAGCCCAGTTTACTTTTCAGAGATGATTTGGGGAACAGAATTAAGGGAATACCTCTTAGCTATGCCATCTTGACCTTGTGGAAGAAAAGTAGAATGTCATCATCATTATTATCATTATCATGATCTATTCTGAACAGATTTTCCCGTTACAACCTCAGATGTGCTGGGCTACAAGTGGACATAATTCTGATGGGTATTCAAACTGGGAATGACAAGAATTATAATCCATATATATGGGATTTAGGGGTTATTAAGAGAAGAAAGAAAGGAAGTATCAAGAGAAGAGGCAACTATCCAGCTGTGAGAACAAAGCCAAATAACTTTCAAGATATATTAAAGTTTTGAACCAAAATCCAAAAAGTTCCTACGAAAACCATCTGGGAGATTTGGTCTATCTGATCCTAGAAAATAAGTGATGATAGTCCAGACCATATTCATATTCAACCCACACAAGGTTTCATCTCGTTTTCCTTTGGAAATCAAAGGTTCAACGTACATTAGAGCAGTACATTCAAAGGACATCAAGAGTTATCTTGGCTAACCAATCATTTGCAAGAAAGCTAAATTACTTACAATTTCTTTTTTCCACAGAACCCAAAGATGCAATCCTATACAGACTTGGGATAACACTATGAAGTCAATTGGACTTAAAAAGGACTTAAAAGGAGGCTCGGGCTTATGCATCTGGCTCTGACTTTCCATTAGTTTCAGTGCTGTAAATATTCATCTAAGTATGTACACGTTGCAAACATGATTATCAGAGCTTAATTCTAGACCTAATTTAGAAACACAGCCATTTATTGCCTATAGTAATTCCCAAGTAAAATTAATAAAAAGGGTCAATTGATTTAAATTAAGAAACTCTCTATTTAAATAAAATCATGAAGGATTATATTTGGAAGGCTTATTTACGACACTTACATTTGTAAATTTAAATATGTGTTTAAAATATATCAGCAAAAATATTCAGTGGTGTGTGTGTGTGTGTGTGTGTGTGTATGGTGCAATGGGCTTAAAATCAACTTTTTTAAAAAGAAAAAGAAAAAAAGAACAAGAAGCCACAGTCTCTTGTGAATTATTTTATTTATCCTTTTAATTTGTGTGATTATTTAATAACAAATAAGACTCTGAATAACAGAATTTCACATTCTTCCCATGTCTTTTGTATGGAGTGGTAAAATGGATTTCGAGCAGCAAAAGAATTCTACATGCATTGTAATGGTTTCTATAAACAAAAGAAATACACTTCCATTCTGATGTTGCTCACATTTTCTGAGAAGCATGCTTTAAATGGAATTGGCCCTTTAAAATAAAATGCATTTACATCAAAAGCTTTAGCATCATAAAGGAATTATATAATTAATTACTAGCAATGAAATTCCTAGTCCTAGGAAAATAGTAATACTTTGTTAGGAAAATTATTTCTGCTGGGGAGAAAGCATAGCACTTTGGTCACATCACAAATTGCATTATGCACCCCACCCCCCTCAGGTGGTATGTGTGTCATGATTCACCCTCTCTCCTGTCTTTTAAGGAACAGAGCATATTTTTAGAGGATTAACTGTGTAATCTACATGACTACTGGACTTTCGGCTTCTTGAGCTGATTCCATAAACTCAGGCCCCATTTGTGATTTTTAAATCCCAGTGGAAAGCAATTGGCTCTCATTTTATGGCAGAAAAAGCATTCAAAACCCCTGGAGACTTCTAGGGTGGCGTTTTGTGTTTGGACACTTTACTCCATCATTTAGGGACGACCCTACTACTATATCAGCCATCAGATGTTCTTTTAGCAGATTATTTAAAGAGAATATATATTGTCACATATTACCTGTAACCTCCCAGCAGAATGTTGATCTTACGATGGGGTAAATATTTATTTATTTATTTATTTTACATTCAAGCCTTCTTCTAGGGGTAATTATTTTTACATGGGTATCTGATATTGTTACGTTCAAAGCTTTTTTATTGTAGACTTTGGGAACATTTATGTTAGTTAATGAATCTGAAATGCCCTCTATACTAATTATTATATTCAGATTTTATTGATCTTTTTGTTGTTATTTTATGTTTCTAACCATCGAAGGCTTGTTTGATCAGGAGCATGCAGTTTATAAATATGACAAATAAATAAAAAAATAAAGATGTGATGTCACCCTCAATATTATATTTAGATGAGTCTTATATATAACAAAACAGATGGACTTCCTTCTTGATTTCCAGAATTTAAATCATATTTTTTTAAAAAGATGATTAAGTGTATATTAACATATTAGTAAATGTAGGCGTGGAAGCATATTTTCTTTAGGGCTAAAGATGCTGAGAGACAATGCACACTTGTAGTAGTAAGCATTTTTCTAGGAACAGGAAAAATCCTGCTTTAATATGAAACTTCAAGGGTGCAGTTTTATTAGATAAAATGTGTAAACATGTATGGTTCAAAAAACATCTGTTCTCCAATTAATTAGGGACATATTTAGAAATCTAAGGTACAGATCTAAACATAACCCCTTTAAAAATAAATATTAGTAACATATTTTAAATTACTTTTGAATAAAATATTGCATTGCAATGTTATTACAATAAATGGTGTAATGGTAAATTACAATTGCAATTGTAAAGGTAAATTCAAAAATCAGAAAAATATGCTGGCCAATTTGTTTGAAAAAAAATATATCAGTCCAATCAATATACTTTTGCTCAACAATGTAAATGTAAATGGAACAGATGGTATTTCAATAGACTGTTAAAAGTTTGTTATATCAACAGAATTTGAAGATCCAAGTGACCAGTTTGGTGGTAAAAGTCTTCCCTGGATTATAATATTTAAAATTGGGTAATGGGATGGCCAATCCTAAAAGCTCGCCATGTCCAACCTGCCACATCCAACTCACCATGGCCAATTCACCACCGCCAACTTGCTGCAAGACAACTCGCCATGGCCATCCTGCCACAGGACAATTCGCTGTTGGATAAGAGTTATTCTATTATCAAAGAAATTGTGGAATAAAAAAATTAAAGAATGCAAAAGGAGGAAGAGAATGAAATGTGAATGGCAAAAATTAAAATAATTTTTATTTATTTTAAGAGTTGGCAATAGCGAGTTTGCCCGCTGCAAGTTGGCTGTGGTGACTTGGCCATGGCGAGTTGGTTGCAGTGAGCTTGCCACAGCAAGTTGGCTATGGCAAGTTGTTCCATTCCCTTCCAATTTACTTTTCTCAATTTACTTGTGGCAATCCAGTGGCTTTGGATTAGCTTTGGTCTCAGTAGTTATTCTAGATTGGATGGATTCATTAGTAGCAATGGGTAATTTGTTGAAAATCTTAAGGATCAGGTTATGAACAAATCCTCGAGAAAATCTATTTATATTCACTAAAATTCAGCACTAATTTTATGACACTTAACCAGTCAGTTATAGGTAGAACTGTAGTTCCAATAGTGTTCGTCTTTGATTTAGGGATCCTCCTGGATTCACAGCTTCTGCTTAAGCAATAGGTGGAGTTCCTGGCTAGGGACTTTTGCACAGCTTCAGAAGGTGTCCCCATTGTGATGCTACCTGAATCAGAAGATCATGGTAATGGTACATCAGACTGACTTCAAAAAGTTTACATGCCATATTGATATTTCTTCCTCTAGATATTTCTGAAGAATTTGTAGGAAACAATTAGCTAAAAATTATTATTTGATGTATTTGTTTGTTAAATTTATATAGCTACCAATCTGACATTCATAATTCTGGGTGGCTTACAAAGTTAAATACATACACTAAAACACAACAAAAATTGTTAAAACATTAAAACAATAAAAATAAACTTTTAAAAAATCTATGGGAGAACCGCATCCATTTCCCTAGCAATGCAGCCACTGGATACCCAGGCCAGATGGCTAAGTTTTGTTTTCAGGACCTTCCAGAAGGTCAACAAGCTCGGGGCCAGTCTAACTAAAGGAGAAATGATGTTCCAAAAGAGCAGGTGCTGTGGCAGAAAAGAAGCTCTTCCTGGGGTCAAATGACATTCCTTCATGTATGGCACTTGCAATATGCAACATGGATCTGATAGGATGGGTTAATATGATTGGAAATTTATGATTTTTCAGCATAAATCACACAGGCAGCTTTGCATATGAAAACAAGAAAAAATGCTTTAATTCTAGGCAATTTAAGCTATGAAAAATTTTCTCTCTCTCTCTCTCTCTCTCTCTCTCTCTCTCACACACACACACACCTTTTTCTGGTGTTTCATAACACACTAAGCCATAATGTGGTTTATTCGGTTTTGGCTTAGTATGTTGTGGTATGTTAGGGTTATCGGTTATTGTTTTTTAAATATTATTCACTGTTTGAAAGAAGGAACAATATCTTTCAATCTCTGGCACTTAGTATAGCGGGTAACTTTAGCTGTAATTTCTTTTTTAATGATTTGAGTTGTTTTGCTGAGAGCTGCAGTAGTAATGGATAATAGATGGGAAATAAGTAACTGTAAATCACATTTCTTTGCATGATTAATTATATTTAGTCCATATACAGCTAAATGTATATGGCATTAGACTTAATGGAAGTAAACAGCATAAGATTGTACGACCTGTTAATAATGCTTTCTGTAAGCCTTTGCAATTTTGACAAGGCAGATTGGTGGCAGCAATTAAATAAAAAGCAGCAATTCTTAATTTAAGACTACAAATCATGCTAATCATTTAAAGTTTCCAGTTTCTCACAGTGCTTTATAGTATGCCTGGACAGAAACAGTGGGTAAAAACATAAAATAATTGGCATTACATGTTCCCAATGATCTAGCCATCTACAGAGAAAATACTGGATTTCATTTGGCTATGGACAGCAATATCTCAGTATGACCTCATTTAGCAGCTGACAAAGAGGCGGGGACAGAATTAAAGCTAGTAAACCCCAAATAAGTGGGGAAAAAATCTGTTTCTCACACACACATAACACATACACAAATGATAGTCTTATTACAGTCGAAATACATTGTAGAAGTACCGAAAGAGGAAAACTCAGTTCTTTATATTCTACTTCTCTGTCCTACAAATGTACATTGTTTCTCAGAATAATGTGGCAAAAACACAGAGATAATACTTTAATCTGTTTCTAATACTATTTAACTCAGAAATGACTGTCAGAAAATAATTTCACTTTTTGCTTCTAAGAGCATCTCTATATATATTGCACCATAAATGCATTTTAGGTTTTTAAGACAAAAATTTTATCTATTCATCCAACAAAACACTTCATTTGTGAAAACACTATTCATAATTCAAGAGATTTCATTTGCATCTTAAAAAAACAAACTATGGCTTGTATTGGATCTCTTTCCTGTCTTTCTACTCAAAAAGGGTGTTTTTTTAATCAATTATCATTGTTTTGTCAAATATTCTGTTTTATGAAATATAGTTTATAATGTCTTATATAATATCCTCCTCCTTTTTATTCTTTATTTTTTTATTCAAGCAGAAGGAAATGTAATTACAGCTTTGTTATTATTCCTCTGAACTGTAAACAAGAGATCCAACTTTTTCTTTTCTTTACCTTGCATTTTCCCACAAGTACAGAGTCGACTTTTGTCTGATCAACTGAATGTTGACCCATTGGTTGCTGCAGAAATTGACTTAGTAGGTTATTACCATGGAGGGATGAGAGTGAGACTGGCCCAAAGTCACCCAGTTGATTTTCCTGCCAACGGTAGGACTAGTATTCAGGTTTTCTGGTCTCTGGTCTGGTTTTTTTAACCAGTAGATCAGACTGGCCCTGAAACAGATCCAACATTAATTTATACTGATATTTGTTGACAGTTATTAACTATATTACTTAAAACATACATTTATATTTTTCTATGCTGTCACACGCTATATTAGAATCTTGACTCTAACTCTGATTACTTAAAATACATTTTAATATGCATTTCTTAAATGTGTGCACATGTTTCTCTGTCTCTTTGGTTCAGGAAATCATAAAATCTTAAATGTTACAGCAAAGATTCTTCACTAAAAATTAAACCCTACTAGAATAATGTCAAAAAAAATTGATAAGTACTCACTCTTTTAAGTAAAACAAAAAAATATGATCCCATGTCAAGTCATAATGAACACAGGCATTAAAATTGATAAACTAAAACGATGTATTAAGATACCAAAATCTGCATATAGTGTAATTAAATTTCCTATGGGCTTATATTAATAAACGTTTTAATGAATTAATCACATGCTGTACATATTTTAGTCAATCAACATCAACTTTTGCTAAAATCTTTTTTTAGTCCCTCCATAAGGACAGAAAAACAACAGCTAATGCCTGAAAAATTCTTTCTGATCTTCTCATAAAGATTTATTATTATTCATCTGAAATATATTACACTGAATCTTCTGCCACTGAGTGCTTGAGTCAATGGGATACTATGGAAAGTTTATGTGAACATTCCTTCTGAGTAGACAAATCCGCATCAGAAAGATGTTCACATACTAATTAATCTAAGAAGAATGATTTGTCTATTTAGCTATTCAAGTCCAGGGAAAGGTAAATAAACTTAAAACAAGTGCCTAAACGAAGGAAACCGTATAACTGCATGTCGTATATGAGATCAAGGCAAAGGAAAATAGAAAAAAGTGTCTGAAAGGAAAACATGAGACAAAAAAATGGTATTACCTGAAATATCTTTCTGCCTTTAAAAATTAAAGTTTGCTATATTCTAGCATTCTTGCCCAGGAGGACTGAAGCAAAGAATGCTTTATCCGATAAAGACAGACACAAAAGTTGAAAAATTCAATTAAAAAAAAGCTGCTGCATTTTTTTTTATTTATTTAGTTCCTTCAGGAATTTCCTTTACAGTATTTTAATTTTAAAAATATAAAAACCAGATGACTTAAATTTATTTTGATTGATGCAGCCTACTGATATTCTTCCAGATGAGGGCAGCAGGCATCCACAAATCTTGTTAAGAATTGTTTTTATACCTTATATTTTTCAGTAGATTTCGGAAGAGAATTGTAATATCACAATTTAATCAACTAATGATGAGAACCTGTCTTAACAATATTGCAAAAATATAAAGGAAAACTATGCAAGAAGCAGATGCTCCCCCCTCTTTTTTTGAAAAACATTACAATCTGGGGAAAAATCTGCTGTATCTGTGATTTGTATCCTTAGTTTTACTTATTTATTTACAAGATATATTGCCATCTATTTCATATAATGATTCTTGGTAACTCACAACAATATTCTAGATGGCTCACATGAAACTATTAATGAGTAAAATATGGAGGGAAATTTAAATTCGCATGTAAAATAGACATCTTTCTATACTAGAATAAAATTGTTTATATATATATATATATATGTGTGTGTGTGTGTGTGTGTGTGTGTGTATGTATATATACATACATAATGTATTTATGTATTCACCAGTAGGCAGACAAAATGTTTGAAAGTGTGAAGGGAATGACAGTAATATTCATGTTATATTTAAAAATAGGTTTCATCATTAGATATATTCATATTAATTAATATAATTCACATAGTTCCCAGTTCTAAGAAATAGGTTGCTATAAATTTGGGAACAAACAAACAAACAAAAAAGTCTTCAGTTCAATGTAGTTGATTTTTTTTTCCTATTGTTGTGAGACTCCCCCCCCCTCCCCTAAATCCTATTTTGCTGAGCGAATTGGTATAACTTATTTACAATCACTGAATACTTCTACTGTACCTAACTTGTTGAAAATACTTTCAAATGCATGAAAGATGTGCTTCCTTTTTTACATTTCACTTAGTCAGTTATGCTACTGTGACAATATGTCAAGAGCACATCTCTTACACACCTACTTACAAATTAGTCCAATTGTGTTCTAGGGTATTTATTGGGTTTGTGATAGGCAGAAAACACATTTCTTTTAATTTTTATTCCGTTTTATAAAAGTGAATTTATTTTTGATTTTTTTAAAGTATATTTTTACTTAATTTCTTATAGGAGAAATTGGTGTTACTGATCAAACGGTATACGCAATGACATATTTTTCAAGGCACAATCAACTTGACCAAAGGGTATATGTCAATGACATATTTTTCAGGGTACAATCAACTCTCCTGTATTCAACAAACTTCCATTAAACCAGAGGCAAATATTGTGAAATAACTTTTTGTATAGACAGCTTAAATAATTGCGTCAGAATCCCGGATATAAGAACTGTTTTAAAAATCTGATTTGATATTTAAAAAATACAAATATCAAAGAGGAAATCTCACAAATACTTCTAATTAGTCATAAAGAATCAGAAATAAAGTATTTGGAAACTTGGATGATAGATAGATAGGTTAATGAACAATTGTATGTGTGACCAGTTAAGTGGTAACTTAGAGAATTTTAAACCAAATTTGTCTCATCCCAAGAAGCTGAAACGGTATTTTCAGTATTTGGATGGAAGACCCCAAGTAAACCCTGGGGCTTTAGGCTACACTGGAAAAAGAAAATCCCAGAAGAAAGCAATAGGAAAACTAGTTTTGTTTTGTCATCAAGCTAGGGATGTTCTGATGTAGTCACCAAGAGTCAAGCTTAATGAAGAAAACTTTATTTCATAAAAAAAGATATTGATCCAAAACAGCTAATCTCAGAATTTCAACCAAGGAAATAATCTAAAACATAGGCATTAGCTAGATATTTATTTTAAGAATTGATGTAGCACTTTTAATGTTAAATAATGTGGGTTTTTTAGAACAAAAAGCAATATTAAGAAAATATTAGGTAACATTCAGTACTCTCTAGAGAAGAAAAATGTTTCACATTCCCCAATATAAAAACATTAAGATGCAATTATAATTCAAAAGATTAATTTCAATGAACTTTGTTATTAATACTGGACAAAAGCTCATTTTCTATCTCTTCTTCAGAAGTCTGTTAGCAATATTACATTTCAAGGTCACTTCACAAGTTCCATTGAGTATTCTCAAGGAGAGGACTGAACTCTTAAATATTTTTATTTAAATATTTCTACATTGTCTTTCAGTTCAGAATGTCCAAGTAACAAGTTGCAATAATTAACAACATAATATTTAAACACACAAACACACACTCCACTACAAAATCCGTGCTAAAACCAATCACAGTTTATGTAATTACCAGTTACTCAAGTATTAAACTACATTAATGTAGAATCAGCTTGCTGCCAAAACAAATACCCATCTAAATAAAATAATGGCATTAAGAATCACAATTAATTATGGCTTTCAAGCATAGCTAAAATTGTGATTAATAAAAGGACAAATCAGTTTCCAAATGTCACATTTCTAACGAGATCACTGTGTAATTTATGCCAAATAGTTAATGAATTCAAACCTGCCATTTAATTTATAGAATAAATAGGAAAAATGGCTACAGTTTGGAATTTCTTACCAGACGTGGGGTTTACAATTCTATATGCAATCTTACTTGAAATATACTTAATTGTGCTCCGTGCAAATTATTTCTGAATAATCACAAGTTCGTAATGAAACATGTCAAATATATACTACATATTAGCAAGAATACTTATCAAACTCATGAGGGATACTACAGTTTCATTTTCTGGAAAAAAAGGCTAATCTAAAAATATAGGCTTAAAAAGAAATAGCCAAATTCATGATTCTGGTACTGTCCAAGTTTTATAAAATATTGAAATTCAGCCCAAGTCTAAACCACTTATCCTAAGCAATTTAGGAAGGCAATATACATATGAAAGAAGAGGAATTGTTATTATTGCTACTTCTGTAATGAAAGGAATGATGGGACCTGATATACCATTTCACTCATTTTCCATACGACAGTACCAGATCATTTGGCCAATTTAGATCTGGGAATAATGAATACATTAACCATAATTGCAATCGCCACTCATTCTGGACTTGCACTCTACATTCAAAATGCATTTAAAAGGAGAACAGTCCTCAATTGGTAACAGCGAAGGGAAGAATTTGGATACTGAGTGGACAAGATTTTGTTAAAAGATGAATTATTTCTTTAAGGAAGAAAATAAACAATGTTTATTATCAAATGAACTTTACTTCTGATGCATAGAAATTATACCATAAAAGAGTGCCAAATATATGCTTTACACATTATGCATAACAATAGTTTAACAGCCATACATTTTGATATTACAATGATCAATATGGCTGATATTAAAAATATCTCAATCCCCACTCCTATTATTACTATTATTATTACTATATTGTGAGCACAGAAACATTTTGACCACTGTAATCACAATATTTACTGAAGGACATGTCTTCATTCCAAACCATTCTAACCTGTAATTTCTACTGTTCTACATTAATTTTATAAACAGTCACTTTCTATGGCACTTACAATAACATGGATTGTACTATAAGCTTAGTCAATGTCTTAGGGGACCCATGTAAGCTCCGAAGTTCTAGCCAGTATGGAAAATGCACCTTCTCCGCTAGTCTCCGGTGCTTGCAAGAGCCAAGTCTTGAGTGTTTTTTGCATATGCTCAGAAGCACCCTTTATACATTCCAGGATTGAACAATGGCACAAATGCCAAGTCTGCGGTGATTAAACATCAGAAAAAGGGCAAGAGCTTAGTACTTTTCTATCTATTCTGCCCTTCTACAGACAAACACTTTCCCACTCACCCATCCCAGAATAAAGCCCTAAGAAACAGACATATTCACCAGACACATGAACTTGTCTTGCTTTGGTGAACTTCCCCAGAAAGGCTGACAAAAAGTCACTCCTGATGTCCAGGAGCCTTTTATCTACTAGGTGCTAGGAGTTGAATTTGTGATGCCACCCAAAGGCGACGGCTCTGCTCCTGACCTATAACTTTTTCTCTATGACACCTAAAATCTCACGCAGGAGTGAGGCAGTTCACAACCACAACCCGGGCCCCTTTCTTATATTATAAGTGGCGCAGGCCGCCCTTCTTTTCAGGGCAACACCTTCGCGGGGCCTTTGGGCGAGCAGGCCACGGCGCGCATTCGCACCACCACCTGTTTGCCGGCCACTTTCTGGCCAGGCTCTGTTTGCTTCTAACAGCTGCCGAATTCCCAGGAAAGGAACCTGATCTCGGCCTAGCGGTCGGGCAAAGAGCTGCCTACGAACGGCTGGAGATGGCCACAGGATCGAGCGCCGCCCCTCGGGGGCCGCTCGCTCCTTCTGCCGCGAGCAAGGCCGCGGCCACAGTCCGGTATCCGCGGCTGTGGAGGAGGTAAGGCATAACGGAGAGGAGGGCCAGGACGATGGCAACCACGAGGAAGAGGGACACCATGAAGAGCTCCACCCAACCACTGTAGTTGAGGAAGAGGGGTCCGGTGATAGAGACGACCATCATGGAGAAGAAGGTAAAGACGATGCACACGCAGCGCACGGTCCGCGTCTCCTGCCTGCGGCTCCGGCCGGTTTCATTGCAGCCGCCGCTCGCCTCAGCAGCCTCGAGAGAAAGAGCGCCATTTGCGTCTTGCTCCGGCAGGGGGCGCTGAAAGGTAGGCCGAGGCGCCCACGAGAGGGGCAGGAGTTGCAAGCGATCCGCAGGCGGCGGCGGCGGCATCGGCGGCGGGATGAGCTTGGTGTTCAGCGGCAGGTCGTGCACGTGTCCCTTCGGCAGGGCCGTGCGGTGCCGACACAACGCGCACGTGATGGCGTCGCCTGGGCCGCAGCGCTCCGCTGCCGAGCCCCTCCCTGCGCCTCCGCCGCTGCCGCCGCCGCCGCTGCTCTGGGTTTGGTGGCGATGCATCTGGACCAGGCAGTCCAGGCAAAAGGTGTGCAGGCACGCCAGCAGCTTTGGCGCGCGGGCCTCGGCGTCAAAGGGGTTGTAACAGATCCGGCATTCGCGCTCTTCGGCTGCCAGAGGCCCTTCCGCCGCAAGGGCGAGGCTGGAGGCGAAGGGGCTCCTCGAGGCCGCCTCGGCGGAGTCGTCTTCGCGGCCTTCAGCCTCCTCGCCCTGCTGCCTCCTTCCCTCGTGACCGGGCGGTGGTTGCCTCAGATCTGCCATAGCCGCGTCGTCTCATCTGAAGGCTCCGCGCCGCTGCGGCGGGTGAAAGGTCGGCTCTGGGGTGCGAGTTTAGGGAGGGTCGGAGCCGAGCCGGTGCCCCTCTCCGGCGCCCTTCTGATGCTGCGCGGTTGGGAAGTTCTGGGCATGAACCGCCGCCTGCAGTGCTGCGTGCTTCTTTTGCTGCTGTGGCCGCGGGCGGGAGGCTAGCTCCTCACCCCCTTCTGAATTGCGGCTTCTGCTCGAGGATGCCAAGAAGCATGCAACACCCAGGGACATTAGCAAACCTCCCCAGTCTGCGGCTTCTCTGGAGTTTGGGCACGGGAATGCCCCAGATAGGAGGTCACTGGGAATTGTAGTCTTACAAATGAGAACAGCAGGTTACAAAAGGCTGAGTTCTCTCTCTCTCACACACACACAGACAACTTTATGGAAGGAGAGCTGTACTGCTTAGAACAGAGCTACAGGGATGCTAGTAATTTGACAGAGCTGGTGCCGAAGTATTTGAAAAATACTTTGTTCTGGTATTTGGTGGTTATTTCTTATAAAAAGACAATTATTGAATGCATTATTGTAAAAGCAAATAAGGTAAAAGTAAAGGTTCCCCTCACAGTCTTTCCGACTCTAGGGTCATGTGGCTGGCATGACTAAAAGCCTAAGACACATATAACACTGTTACCTTCCCACCAAAGGTGGTTCCTATTTTTCTACTTGCATGTTTACATGCTTTTGAACTGCTAGGTTGCCAGAAGCTGGGACAAGTGGGAGCTCACTCCATTATGCGGCGCTAGGGATTCTAACTGAACTGCCAACCTTCTGATTGACAAGCTCAGCGTCTTAGCTACTGAGCGACCGTGTCCAATTGTAAAAGCAAATATCTACTATTTAATAAATAAGAGCCAGGTGGGCAACCATAAGACAAGATGTGTCTGAGTTCAGGCTAAACCAAAGGGAAAATCCCCAACATTATGACTAAAAGTATGTATTCAACTGCTCTCTGAATTATTTATTCTCTCAAAAGAGCCGCAAACCATAAAGGGGCATTCTTCTTCACATCTCATCTGCGTTAATTTTTAAAGCATACTTCTTTGGGGAAACTTATTTTATCAATGTAAGCATTTTTTAAAACTGTAACTTTAGGTGTGCAAACAATCAGTGGAACCTACGTGGGTTCTTAGAAATTCAAATAGGAATAAAGTATATCAGAATGCCTGACAAAATGGTTTGGTTCTATTCTTGCTTTCAGTTCAAATAAGCAGGTGGCTCAATGTCTAGAAGAGTTGGCTAGAATGATCTCTTTTATCAGTTTTCACAAACTGATTTCAAAATCTAAAACAGGAAGAAAATAATAATATATCCATTAAGTTTTGTTCTAAGTTAGAACAAAATATATACACCACAGGTGTCAAACTTGCTGCGTCACACTGCCGTCACGTGACGTTTTGAGATTTTTTTCCCCATTCACGGAGCTGAGGTGGGCATGGCCTGCACGTGATGCATTCAGCTCATTGGCCGCCAGTTTGACACCCCTGATATACACAAAGATCTTCAATCTACAACCATAGTGGGGGCCAACTATTTGCTTGTCAGAAGCCAGCTGGAAGGTCACAAAGGGGAATCACATGACCCCAAATGCTCCAACCATTGTAAACATATGCCAGTTGCCAAGCCCCCAAATTATAAACGCTTGATCATGTGCTGCAGCTATCATAAGTGCAAGGACTGATTGTAAGTACCTTTTTTCAGTGCTGTTGCAACTTTGCTCATTAAACAGTTATAAATTAATGATTTCACTGTGTATTATTTTGCAGCAGTCACATTTACTCTTTATGCAGCAGCTTGGATGTATGTGAAAATGCTGTATTTGGTATTATTAAAATACTTCTGCCATAGCTTTTCTCACAAAAAAACTAACTTATAGAAGACGTTATGCATAAAATTAGATTGCTGCTTATTTAATTAAGGCTTACAAAAGCCTCTTTTCTCTATAAGAATTAAAGATCTCTTTGAGAGTGCTTGTGTAAGCAACAGAGCTAACTTTTGAGAAAATGAGTGCTCTTATACCTTGCTATCAGTTTACTGTGATGTTTGTGGTATGATTTAATTTAATGTTTTCTGTAAACCTCTCCCTTTAGTTGTTGGACTCCATGAGTTATGTGAGATTACAACTGGTTAGAATACAGCCGCTTTACAGTTTTAATGATGATAAACAATGGATGGCTCTAGTATTCAGTTTGTTTCTAGGCCTCGACATAAAATTATATTTGTAAAGCAAGGTACAATTTGAATACAGGAATGAATTCATACAATAATTTGAGAATTTACTCAGTATTCCTTCACTAGTACATGGATCAAAATGAGATAAAGCCTCTCCAAAAGCAGTGAAGAAATTACTGAATTCTCAAGATGACCTCAAAATCAGACTTTCTTGGTTTGCAATCTGATAGGAGATGATAAGAATGTCCTTTAGCTGAACCAGTACTAAAATTCAGTTTTGTTTAATTTTACAACTAGCGTATTCTACCTACTCAGCCATTCTGATAAAATGCACAAGTGATCACTGAAATATTGTGATGCCTCTGCAATATCATTTTTTATTTGTTTACCCAATTCTATATAAATTGTACAGCAAAATATAATTCCTGATAGGGTGATTTATTTATTTATTTGATTCAATTTATCAGTCGCGCCCTCTCCGCGAAGGGACTCGGGACGACGTACAATCAAATATAAAGGCATGTGGCATGGAGGAGGTAAATACATCAACATTTAACAATACAAATGAAAATAAAAGCCACAAAGTTAAAATAAACAATAAAATTAAAAATTAGAACAATTAAAATACCCAAAAGGTTTAAATATACAGTTTAAAATTGCCAGGGTTCGAAGTTCTGATCAAGCCAGGCCGGCTAGTTGGAACAGGTGGGTCTTGAGTTTCGTGCGGAAGGAGCGGACATCCGTCGTTGTCCTGATATCTGGGGGGAGGTCATTCCAGAGGGATGTAAATGGAGTCTGCACGTGTACAATATTGGATGCCAATTGACAATTATCTTTTAATCTAGTATTTTGTGCAAATCCAGTTTCTATGATTCATTCATAGTTAAAACTCAGAAACTCAATCCCCCTAAAAAACAGCTTATTTCAATAAATTATAGTTAACCATAGTGAAAATAGTTTGTAAATACACATATAATGTTCTTATGCAATGATATAATCTATGGTAGGTCTGAAAAAATGCTGTAAACAAAGAATGCTTTCAGAAATATAAATAATGTTTGTTTATTTTTGTCAATTTTCAAAATGCAAAGTGAGCGAAAAAAAGAAAAATCTAAATCAAATCAATATTTGGTGTGAACATCCTTTGCCTTCAAAACAGCAGCAATTCTTCTAGGTACCCTTGCACACAGTTTTTGAAGGAACTCGGCTGGTAGGTTGTTCCAAACATCTTGGAGAACTAACCACAGATCTTCTGTGGATGTAGGCTTTCTCACATCCTTCTGTCTCTTCATGTAATCCCAGACACACTCGATGATGTTGAGATCAGGGCTCTGGGGGGGCCATGCCATCACTTCCAGTACTTCTTGTTCTTCTTTACACTGAAGATAGTTCTTAATGATTTTGGCTGTATGCTTGGGGTCGTTGTCCTGATGCAGAATAAATTTGGGGCCAATCACATGCCTCCCTGATGGTATTGCATGATGGATAAGTATCTGCCTGTATTTCTCAGCATTGAGAACACCATTAATCTTGACCAAATCTCCCACTCCATTTGCAGAAATGCAGCCCCAAACGTTCAAGGAACCTCCACCATGTTTCATTGTTGCCTGCAGACACTCATTATTGTACCGCTCTCCAGCCCTTCGACGAACAAACTGCCTTCTGCTACAGCCAAATATTTCAAATTTTGACTCATCAGTCCAGAGCACCTGCTGTCATTTTTCTGCACCCCAGTTCCTATGTTTTCGTGCATACTTTAGTCGCTTGGCCTTGTTCCCACATTGGAGGTATGGCTTTGGCTGCAATTCTTCCATGAAGACTACTTCTGGCCAGACTTCTCTGGACAGTAGATGGGTGTACCTGGGTCCCACTGGTTTCTGCCAGTTCTGAGCTGATGGCACTGCTGGACATCTTCCTATTTCGAAGGGCAATAAGCTTGATGTATCTTTCATCTGCTGCACTAAGTTCCCTTGGCCGACCAATGTGTCTATGATCCTCAACGTTGCCCGTTTCTTTGTGCGTCTTCAAAAGAGCTTGAACAGCACATCTTGAAACCCCAGTCTGCTTTGAAATCTTTGTCTGGAAGAGACCTTGTTGATGCAGTATAACTACCTTGTGTCTTGTTGCTGTGCTCAATCTTGCCATGACATGAAACTGTCTTTCACAACTTCTTCTTGGTAACAGAGTTTGGCTGTTCCTCACCCAGTTTTAAGCCGCCTACACAGCTGTTTCTGTTTCAGTTCATGACTGGGTTTCAACCTACATGTGACATCGATGATCATCAGCACCTGTTTGGTATAATTGGTTGATTATACACCTGACTATAATCCTGCAAAATCCCTGACTGTGCAAGTGTACCTATGAGAATTGATGCTGGTTTGAAGGCAAAGGGTGGTCACACCAAATATGGATTTGATTTAGATTTTTCTTTTGTTCGCTCACTTTGCATTTTGAGAATTGATAAAAATAAACAATCATTGTTTATATGTCTGAAAGCATTATTTGTTTACAGCATTTTTTCATGCCTGCCTAAAACTTTTGCACAGTACTGTGTGTGTGTATATATACACATACATACATACATACATACACACACACACACACACACACACACACACACACACAGGTCTTGGCGTATTCGGGTCTTTTCCAGTGTAAAATTTGAGAGTACTTGGTGACGTTTCGACAAGGTCCCACTCGCCATCTTTAGGCTGGTGCCTTCAGCTTCGTGCTTGTGCGAGCAAAGCATGATCGGAGTTGCCGTCTTTCTATAAATATTGGTGGGGTGTGTGTGTAGTGCTGGCTTTGTTACTGTAAACGGGTTGGTTGTACTAGCTGTGTGCCCATTAGACTTTTGTGTTGTAACGACCTGGGTAATGGGCTGTGTGATGACATCCTGAGCTCTAGTGTAGTGATATCCTGAGTTCTGTGCTGCAACATCCTGGGAGGTTGGCTGCATTGTAACATCCTGAGCCTTTGCGTTGTAACCTCCTGAGTTCTGTGATGCAATGTCCTGAGCAGATGGCTGTGATGTAACATCCCGGGCTTTGGTTTGGCTACGAGTTTGCGATCTGGCCATGTGTTCATGGCGTGTGCCAGTTTGCTTTGTGGGGGGGTTGGAGGGGGGTGCAGCAGTTGGTGAGGCCGCCGTGGTTTGGCTTCTGGATAGTGGTTGCATTTCGTCTATGGGATGGGTTTGGGTTTGAGTCTGGTGAGGGTGATTGGTGGTGGCGTCCTGTGTTGTTCTGGGTCCGGTGTCAGTTTTCGTTGCTGGGACTCGTTTGTTGACTAAGGGCTAGTTTCCAGATGTCTGGTAGGCGGGAGGTATCGTCATGTTTATTCATGTTGTGGGGGTGTTTCTCTATTTCAATGGCTTCCATAATTATTCTCTTGTTGAAGTGTTCAGTTTTGGAGATTAATTTGGTTCCTTCGAAATCAATTTCATGTCCTGTTGCTTTAAGGTGCTGGAAAAGGGAGGAAGTTTTTCTTCTTTTCTGATTGCTTTCTTGTGTTCTGCAATGCGTGCATTTATTCTCCTATTAGTTTGTCCACACATGCAAGACTCTTGAGTGATGCAAAATACTTCGGCAAGGAGATTCTTATTAGCTATATGATGTAAAGCAGCTTATGAAGGTGAATTGCAGCTGACCTGCAAAAACCTATTTATATATACTCAGAAATACTCTTCTTTACACATTCCAGGTTTGAACAATGTCATAGCAACATTAAAATAATGCGAAGGCTAAATAAAGATCTATTCTCTTAGAGAGGTCACTCTTCCAATTTGTTCATCCTTGAGCAAAGACCAAAGTTGGAGCCAATAGTCCTTAAGATGAATTGAACCACTGCATGAGTAGGGGAGGAAATAATGTTCTTCCATTAAACAAATCTTGATACTCTTTTTTGAAGATATGCACAACCTTGAATTGTCATGAATCCAGGTCAGCTGAACTCAGACGACAAGTGAAATGTGAATACAATTTGACGGGCTGACTTTGCTGTGGTCCCATCATTTAAGCAGTGCCATGTGGCAGGACCCAGGAAATATGCCTTCTCTATTCCCAAGCTTGCCCTTTTGAATAGCATTCCCCTGAGATCGTGGATAGTCTTTACTTTAACTGCCTTTTGGAAAGCTTTTAAAACTTGGCTTTCCCCCAGCACTAAGTTGATAGGTTTTGTGCCTATTGGATATTTTGACTGCATGGCAGAATGAAATTGCCTTGCGGTCATCCTTTTTTTATTGCTTATATTTGTTCGGCTGTTATGTGTTCTTTTTATTTGACCTCACCATTGATGTTGATTGGACAGATATATAATTTAATAAATATAAAAAATGAATTAACTAGTTAACCGCAAAGTGTAATCACAGGCTTGTAGGTTAATTAATCCTAATTATGATTAGATATGTCATACAGACTATCAGTGGTTAAGCTGCCACTACTCCACTAAGAAAATAAGGTAGGGAGAAGCAGCAACTACTAAAACAAATTGTTCTAACAATACCTCTACTATTATCAGCATAATTTTCACACATGAACAAGTTTGGATCTTTTTTTAAAAAATCAATGGAATAAAAGAAGTATTAGACTTCTCTCACATGATGCTAAAGTGCTTACTGAGCAGTCATACCAGGAAGCAGGAAGTGAGAGGTGTTAAAATATAGTTGAAGGTGATTAGTGGGCCCCAATGATGGCTTTTTAAAGCATATTTGTAGCACAGAACGTTTTTGTCATCATTTGTTGTATCTGTCCTAGTTCTGATTATGAATTAGCACACATTTTAATGATAACTATTGCTATTAGTACCACAATTACTATAATAGTGTGTTTTATATAATTTTCTTGCAGATTTTATTAATAATTACTATAGATTTATGCATTTTATTGTTGTACTTTCTGGCTCCTAGGCCACAATAAACGATTTGATTTGGCTAAAAGTGATTGTTATATAACCTGAGTAGTAGTTGTCAGTTGAGTACTTTAACCCCAGTTAAGGTTTTTTTTTAATGTCTTGTATGCACATTGAGTTAGGACACTGGCCTGCCATATCCACTATTGGCCATTTCACTGGGAAGGGTCTTATGCCAAGTTCATTTACTTTCTGAAGAAACTTTTATTAGAATGCTACAAGTATTCTCTGCCACAGAACTAAAATCACTTTTAAGTGGTCCAGAAGTTCTTGCATCTGTCCTATTCCCTTGCTTCACCGTTGGAATTAACACTGCTGAAGCAAGTGTAGCCTTTCAATTGGAAGTAAATGCATTTGGAAGGGAATGCTAGCTACTCTTTCAGCTTCAACTAAAATCATAGTTTGGGACCAACCGTTGCTTTAAGAACATTTAAACTTGTTCACTTGAATATCCAGGGTGCTAGCTGGAGAATGGATTTGTGGACTCCAAAGTGGCTAGAACAACCATGTGGCTATTAACCACAACTTACTCAGTATATCTTTATTAAATTATTTAACTTAATACTTTTAATATGTGACTCAGGGTAGCATATGCAACTAAAAACAAAAAAATTAAGTGAAACAAATTGCTCCAGAGTAATTCAAATAACCAAAAACAAGCAAGAGGCTCAAAAAACCATCTTACCAGTGCCTGTGGGGGGGAGCCGTGTCTTCAAATCTTTGGAAGGCAGACAGGGTCAGGCCTGCCCAAATTTGTGACTGCACCCTATTCCACAGGGTTCGGTGAAGCAATAAAGTCTTCTTGATCCCAGAGATGAACCTACTTAAGTAACAGCAACCAGTTTTCTACTAAGTTCGTTTTACAAGTGATTCAGAAAGTAGGCCACAGATACAATGACATTGTGGTTTGTTGGGCCTCCTGTTCCTATATTTCAGCTACCTTAGTGATAAGTAGCTGAGCAATGTTATTGCTTCAAAGAAACACACACATAGGTAGGTACACTGTTCAAGAAGTTTCAAATATCAATATCTTCATACTATTTAGACCAAGTTTCCATTTAAATATATTTAGCATTAATTATTCTCAGATATTGAGAAAGCATTAATTGATCATAATGGGTCTATGTGATAAATATGATAGATTAATTAACATAATATAAAGGAAATGGGCAATGAGTAATCATTTGGGAATACAGAGATATAATCACATACTCATAGTTAATTTATTGTTGCCATGAAACACATGTTCATATTGAAAAACTCAGATGAATGATAAAAAAACAAGCATCAAAAAAACTTTCACCATATAACAGTATTAAACATCCAAAACTGTTTAACAGTTTGCACAATCCATAGCAGTTTAAATGCATAATTATTTATGAAAAATCCGAATACAAAATGCTTAAGTATAAATTTACAACATAGCACTTCAGCATGTTAAAAAGGAGAAACCATCTTAAGCGCAATATAAATATACAAACAATGCTTTTGTATTTTACTTGCTATAGAGGTGAACATTGAAGGCCCTGATCTGGCTCTACCAGCATATAAACAAGAGGGCAATGCACTTTTGAGTGTACAAGGGTATTAAAGGCAATATATTGAGATAGAGGATATTTTCTCACATGAAGAGGAAAGTTGGATTTAAGCTTGTGACTCTCAAGCAAGAGTCAAGTTTATACTTAAGTTTATACAAACAGTGATACATAATTCCTTGGAGGATAACATCTTTCATCAATAGCCAGCAGGTGAGCCTTTACCAGAACAGTATCCTTTAACTGATTGAATATTAATAAATATTCCGATGTAGAAAGTGTTTGTCATTATTAAATGATTGCATTGGAGAACAATTTTTGTTTGAAAGTTTTGCTTCTTGAAAAACTTTTAATATTATGATAGACCCCTTCAAACTGAACATAAATATAACTTTGAATGACTTTATAACAAAGGCATCTTGAGAAATATAAAAGTAAATTTTAATGACTAACATATTTAATCACATGCTTCTCACACACTGCATGAATTCAACAGGGCCAAAAGTGTTTTGTTGTTAATTTTAATTTGTACTCAATGCCCAATGCATCTTACTGTAATGTCTTTCAATAGTCATCTATTCCAGTTGCCCCAATACTATTTTCCTTTGTGACAATGTCCTGGTGAAAACTTTCACCATGTTTGCCACTTGACTGCATCTAGATTTTTGAAAAAGAAGTCAAAGTATGAATGCAGTCTTGTATGCTGTAAGACGTTAGTCAACCAGGATGTATGTTTGGTGCTCTGTACTTGCCAAGAAAATTCTCAAGGACACCCTTGACTGCTTTCCAGGTGATTTTCTCAGGCCCCATAACAGATCTTCAAACTGCTTATCATTGGTAACATGTCTGTTTTGTGGGCTAACAAAAATGCCTTTCTTAATCTTGGCATCAGCTATTCTGGAATAACAAGTCTCAAATAACAAAAGCTTTCACTTTCCTAGTTCATCACTTTCACAAAAATTTTCATCACTGTTACTGAGTTTTAAGTGAAGTTGAGGCAAAAATATATTTGTTGAATCAAGAAGTGTTTCATGTACCGTGGTTTTCTGAGCTGGAATGAAATTATTTTAGACTGACCATTTCTTTTTAATGTAATGTGACTATCTTGCATGGCTGTCCCATTTGCATATGTAATAATAGTACTCAATATATCCAAACTGCATTCCAAACAGCAGTCACTGTTAGCTCTCCACAGATATTACAATTGTATTAGGTGTACTGAATGTGCTTCAACAACAGTTCCATGCTTTGGTATGTTTCTTTCATATGTGCAGCATAACCAACAAGCACTGAAGAGCTTACATTGCAATTACGGTATGTAAAAACAAAACATTTCTACAATGTGGAACATTGCAGGTTAAATTACAGGTTATTTTCGTGATTAGCAGCCAGAAATCCATAAGATACACCCAAAAGTGTTCAGGAAGCAAAACCTTTGACATCCAGTGTTATGTAAACATCCATTCACTATTACAGGATAAGGAAAGAAAATCATGCATTATTTTATTATTCTATTAAATACTGCTAAAGTTTGATTTCTTCAGGTAGTAGCAATAAAAGCAAGAGGTTCTATACATTCCAAAATACTGAAGTTTGTGTCTGTGTGCCCGCACGCATGCATATCTGTGTGTGTATCTTAAATCCTTAGACTTTTACAATAATGTTTTTTTAAATATAATTGTCGCCATTTTCTCCCCTAGTCAGTAGTAAATTTAAATAAACAAGTAAAACAAGCTTAACCTATATTAATATCACCATAGTTTAAGCCTATTCTATGCAATGCCATCTGCCTGTCTGAGATCACTTGGTTTGCAGTTCCATTTCTTCTAATTCTTAGTAAAGCATGTCAAGTAAAAAAACGAAATACCAGAACTTTCCTTGGTTTAGTTGAGCTCTTTCTCTCACTCCCAACTTCATCATATATGGCATGTGTTTTTATAAGAAAGATTTATTTGCACAATAAGCCAGTTAAATGAATCATGGTTTAATAATAAACCCATTTTTCTGGGCTCACGCTATATCCTAAACCATAATTAATTATGTACATTGGTTAAAACTGCACAAGTCTCTGAGCCAGCTACATTGTAAGTTTTTATAAACCCAGTGAAAAAAATCTTTCAATGGTATATCAGCTTTGTGTCCAAAATGGTTCATCCCGAAAAGAGTTTTATCAAATATATGCTGAAGCAATATGTAGAATGGCTCTAAATCACATGTATATACAAGGCCAATGTACATAGCTATCATTCAGTTAGATTCAAGCATGGCTTGAACATGAATTAATTAATTTTCAAATATGTAAGCTGGCACTATATTTAAAGTAAAAATATTATTAAAAAAACTATGGTCATGGTCTGTTATAATTCTTTCATCTATGGAAGGTCCAAGGTGTTGCAGTCATTAATAGGGACATAAATATGAGGCCTAGCGGCTTTTTATTGGCAAGGAATTAGCCCTTTCATAGTAGAATCAAGAATGATTTCCATATGTGATCTGAGTTTCATTCCATATCAACAAAAACTACACTTTCCAATAAGGAATTGTGCATTCATCTGATATCAGTCAACATTAAAATAATTATTAAAATAATATGTACATGAATATCTGAAGCAAACAAAAAATTGGTGCAAACTTACTGTTTTTACATTTTTCTCATATTAAAAGCATACAGGCATTTTATATTTCTATAATAATTTATCAGGTATCTCTTTATATAAAAGGTTCCATCCATATCTTGATAAAACTATTAATAAACTTTCTCGTAGGTTTAATAGAACTGGATAGCACCCAACACAATGTTTCAACTGTTATTCAGCTTGCTGAGTAAGAAGACCCAATTTCGGGGTTCATATATCATTGTAAATCATAACATAGTTTGTTCATTTATTGTTTAGTATATTGTGTGAACTGACCATTATGATTAAGCAAAATATAGCTTAACAGAACATTTGAAACAAGGCAGAATTTAGACTAGCATTTGTGTTAGTCCCAACATAAGTTAAAGAAAGTTATATAAATCATTTTTTATCTCTAAAGATAGAAATTGATTCCAAATTTCCAATTAATTTTTTTTGTGTGATTCATGCATTGAGCTAATAAAATAATAATAAAGGATTTCTTATTAGGAAAACGGAATTTAAAACTACTGAAGTCCTACAAAATGCTAAGACAAACCAGACATGCCACATTATAGCATTATAGAAATTAGCCTTAATAAGAATGTTAAAAACAAGTATTTTTTTGAAGAAAAAAAAATGGCAAACCTTTTGTTCAAACTCAAAATATATTCTGGAAGAATTTTAAACTACAGCTCCAGATTTTGAAACAATCAAAGAGTTTGGACAGTTTGTTTAAACTACCTAATTCAATTCCATGTCCAGTGCAGAAATTAAAACATTGTTGATAGGAATCTATCCATGATAGAGACACATCCAGTAAAGACTCTTTCCTCACATTGTTGAAACAAAGTGTGACAGAAAACTGAATATGGATTTCTGTTTAAGAATTGCAAGGTCAATTCAGATTAGTCCTTTCACAATTCTAATGTTCACAGGCACCTGTTTCATAAGAGATTACCTACCCTCTGAACTTCTAATTGGAGTCTGAATCCAGCTAATGAACCAAGAGATTCTAATTAAAAAAATATTACAAAAAATAGTCTGCTTGTTCCTGCTCAGAGTACACAAATAAGAGAACATAATATCAGAAGAATGTATTGAAGAGCTGCCTTTTAAATGGACAGCCCACATTCTTGCCATATCTGTACAACAGTAACAATTCATAAGATTGTTATGACCACCTATATAGAGTTCTATGTAAGAAGCACCCAATCAGACCATTACATCTTTTGGTTGATTGGAGAAGTAGTGCACAATTTCTGAGTTACCAGGAATTTCTTCCTTCCTTAGAAATCATGTTCACTATTTTTAGACGTGTGAGATGAATATTCTTAAAAGCAGGGAGAAAAGGCACTCAGTATAAACTTAAGAGGCATGCTCTGCTTAATACTGTATATTCCCAGGCAGAACTTTGGCACAAGTAGATATCAGAACTAAATCAATATTCAGAACCAACTCAACAGCAGAGGTCAATTACCTAAAAGCTTTACAACCTGTTTATTCTTTTAACAAGAGCCAGGTTGAAAATTTCAGTTCCTCTGCAGCCATTCCATATGCTTTAACAGCTGCATCACAAATGGAAATACTTCATTTCTATAGATTTTGGACCAGTATTGGCTGGTCACTGGTATAATTTCAAGAGCGTTTCAAAGTATTTCACACCCCTAATGCCCCATTTTCTTTTTTAAAAAAGTTAACGATCCAAAAAAGTGAACCTTGTAGCCTGCACTGGATAGCAATTGCTCTACAAAAGCTACAACTGATGATCCCCACCCTAACATACAAACTGTAAAGGCACAGGGGGAAATGCAGCAATCTTTCCAAGGGGAGACCTTCCCCCCTCAAGCATTAACTACTTTTCTTACCACACACTCATCTAGAGTTATCCCTTCATTAGATGGCCACTTCAGCAAAATGTTTGGAGAACCAAATTGTGAGTGTTGTCCTGAATTCTTTAAGCTACATGACTGTCCTCAAGTGGGGCACAGAACACTTTGGGGAGTTTAGAAAAGGGTTAATTATTGATCAGGTTGGCTTCTGAATCATGGAGAAAAGACGCTATATTATGCTGCAAAATATTTTGAGCATGCCTGCACTGACCCCATGTCTGTCTAGGAGCAGAACACTCAACAATTGCCCAGAGTGTTTTGTTTACCCTTGCCCAAATGCAGCAAGCAATCTGGCATTCAGGAAAAGAAGGACCAAATTTTTCTTTTTCTTCTTTCTCTTTCTTTCTTTATTCTTTCTTTCTCTGTCTTTCTTTTTCTTTCCTTTCTTCTCCTCCTAGCATAAAAAAATAGGTGTGAAACTTTCAGCTGCTGTTTTGATTCACGCCAGGCAGTCTCTCAAGCCCTCCAGAAAAAGAAATGCGGAAAATTGGGGAGCGCCTTTCCTAGACAGCGCCGGCCTAACAGCGACTCCTCACGTCAACCGCAGAGCGGCTTCCGGGAGTGCTGCGGCAAGAGGGCCCTTCCCTTGGACCGCTTCCTCCTGCTCGAGTGAAAAAGATTGTTCTCGGCTCGCTGCGAATTCGGAAGTTGTACATAAAAGGCATGGTGGAGGCGAAGAGGAGGAGGAGAGCCACCCCGAGGAAAATGGACCCGTTCAGCCATTCCATCCAAGCGAAGCCCAGCAAGGCCATGCCGAGCACGGCGAAGACGAAGCACAGGCAGCTCGCCTTCTTCCTGCAGTTCGCCCCGCAGTTGCTGGCGCCGCCGCCGCCACTGAGCCCTTCGATGTACGTCTCCATTTCGACGCTCCGTATGGAGACAGCGCCTGAGGGCGTCTCCGCGCCGAGGCTCCGCTCGGACGAGAACTGCTGGCGGGACGGCCTGGCTACCGGCAAGAACAAGTGTTGCGGGCGCAACTCGGGCAGCAGGGGCGCCCAGCCGCGCAGCTGAAGCAGGATCGCTTCGACCAGCTTGGTGTTGACCGGCAGGCTCTGCACTTGGCCCTCGGGCAGGGCGGTGCAGTGTCGGCACACGGGGCACATGATGCAAGGGCCGGCGGAGCTACCGCCATCGGTTAGTTCGGGAGCGCTAAAGTTGCTGCTTGCCTCGCTCCGACAGTGGGGCGAGTGGTTTCCCCGCTGGTGCAGCTCGCTGAGGCATTCCCGGCAGAAAGTGTGCAGGCACTCGAGCAGTTTGGGTGCGTGGCGCTCGAGGTCGAAGAGGTTGTAGCAGATCCGGCACTCGTACTCCTCGGAGGTGAGAGGAGCCTCCGGCTTGCTTGCGGGAGTCTTCCCCTTCGCCGGGTCTTCCCCGACTCCTTCCTTCTCGCCATCCTGAACCCGCTGCGTCCCTCCCTGTAGGCTGTCAGTCTGGTCGCCGCTTTGCTGCTGCTGCTGCTCCTCCTTGGCCATAATACCATCGCTTTATTTCAAGGGATCTTTTTCTTCACACCTCTAAGCTTTTACTCTGCGGGATGGGCGGGCGTGGGGAGGGGGCAGCGGTGGGCAGGGGAGCCGAGACCTTTTGTTTGCTTGCTGCCTTTTCCTCAGTTCTTTTCTGGCTTCGCTCGGACGCTTCTTGGCAGGAGCAGCCGGCCGCAGTAGTGCGTGCTTCGCTTCTCCCGGCGCCACCCTTCTGGATGTCTTTGATTCGGTGGTGACTCCCTTTCCTCTCGCTACTGGCGCCACCTGAATGCTGTTTTCCAGCCAGGAGCTGCCCTATGACGTGCGGATTCCCAGTGGCTGAGCAGCCAGACAGCGAGCGACCAGGGCCCCTGCCAACACCACTCCCTTAAAATCCGAGAGCATCCCTATGATCTCATTTCCTCAGAGAGGAAAGCCGGAAGCTGCCTAAAAACAAGGAAGGCAACAATTGGGATAAACACACACATCAAAGTGCACTCCCGTGCGCCTTTTTTTTCCCTTGAAAGTAATGGCTGCAATTTATCCTGGAAATGACTCTGGGTGCTGCTAAAAAGCCAAAAATATAAAAATGTGAAACAGACTTTCCAACACAGGGTGGAAAAGCTGATACCATTAACACCAGTGCAACAAGTGCTCACTGGATTCTACTGGCTCATCTCTCCACTTCTGCTGTATTTGGAAAGCTTGCAAAGTGCTTCACAGCTCAATAAAAGCATCTTAACTGTTGCAACCAATTCTGAACTCCTAGGTCAGGCTTTGTTGCTGGGAATTCTGGAGTTTGACACTCAGATGCATCTGGATGGCAGAAGTTGGCTTTTGAGCTTTAAAAGGCCTAAATACCGTGGTATCCTTCTACATTGGCCCAGTGTGTAGAGGGTAAACTGCATTGTTTTGTGTTGGTTCTCCTTTCTACAGAATCAATACCAGTCAATGCTGATTAGGGAGGAGAGATTGTTCCCTCAGCCACTACTCTGTGGACTACTCCCCCCCCCCAACTCTGGGGGGTATTTTAGGGTTTGATACTCTCTTCTAGACAACATTTACATGAAGTCACTAGATGAGTTCATCCATTGCCATGGAGTAAGGTATCATCAGTGTAATCGATTATATATTTCTGTCCCTGGCAAATTAAGCGATGCCCTGGATTCTTGTCCAGAAGCCTGGTAGCTGTGGAGGTTGGATAGTAAATAACAGGCTTCAACTGACCTCTGGTAAGATTGAGAGGCCTCTGCATTTTCAGGCCTGTTGATCTTGGGACTGTATCATCTTTGGTAATAGATGGGTTGCATTGACCCAAACAGACATGGTGCACAATTTGGGGATCCTTTTAAACTCATGATTCCTGTTCAAAGAGCAGGTTGCAGCCATGGCCAGGAGGATGTCTGTGCAGCTTTGGGTTATATATCAATTCTCCCATTTCTGACTGGAAGCTCTCCTCATGTCCTAGTCACTTCCCTGGTGGACTACTGTAGCATGCTTTGTTGTTCATTTGTGTACATATATATAATATGATAAGGGAACAGAGCTTGTGGCTTACAGGTTATTATAACTGCCTAACATGTAAAATAGCCAAAGTTCAAATCCCAGTAAGGGTATGGCTAGCTGATGAGAGCTAAATAGCTTGAAATGGATCTATACTAGTCTCCATTTATTTATCAACAAAAAATTACACACACACACACACACACACACACACACACACACACATACATTGAATCTTTTAAGTAAGAAGGGGGAAAAAAAGAAAAAGAAGGAATAAAAGAGGAAGCGAGAGTGCAGAAAGAAAGAAAATGAAAGAGATAGAAGAAAAGCCCAAAAGAAAGATATAATGAAGTGGTCTTTCAATAGTTTTTTTCTAAAGCTCCATCATGACTCTCTTCTTTCAATAATCTATGCTGATCTAATTATCAGAACCATAGATCTTATGTTCATTTTTTAAAAAAATCTTTGTGCAAAAAGTCCATAAGGGGTTTCCACACAGGAATAGACATCAGGAATAATCTTTTCTCTATAAATAGGTCAGTTTCCCCATGTCAGCAAATTCTACAATCTCACCAATCATTCCTCCACTATAGATATTGTCAGATTTTTCTCCACAATTCTCCCTGCAATAATCATGCTGCGATTACCTTATATAAAAACAAAGTTCCATGATATTTTTACAACTGTTTATCCGTTAGTTGCAAGAGGAATGGTTCTTGTTTCAGAATCTTCAAAATTATCTAAATCCGTATCTGCATTTGAACCCAAAACCATCTAGCTGTTTTGCATGATAACATAACTTTTCTTCTTGTTCATATTTCCAACACAAACATGAAGTAACTTTATACTTTCTTGACTATTTTTTCTGCTTTCATACACCAATGGTACATCATTTCATAAAAGTTCACCTTAAGATTCTAACATGTAAATACATTATTTACAAGCATATATTTCTCATTGTTTCATCTGTATATTATAACAAAAAATGTAGCCAACATTCTTTCACTTGTTTTTCTTCTGTTTCAAATGTCAATATTTTTTATATATTTAGCAATTACAGGTTCAGTCAGTCTACTGAGAATATTGAGAATATTTGTCAGAGTATTCAATTCCATAAATTCTTGTTTCTGATAATTGAAAATAGAAAAACCATTGACAGTTATATCTCTTTCCATCAGTTGTTTTCCTGATTTTATTTTGTATTCCCCTTGACAGAATTTTACAGTATGTTAATCATTTGTGTTTGTCTCTTATTTCTTATCTGTAAAATGTGTCTTGTGCTGAGAGCCACAAATATTTTTTCAGGCGAGCCAAGATTCGTGTTTATTCTATATTCTTAATATGGCACATCTAATATAATAAATTTTAAACTGTATTGACCTTTATTGTACTACAAATATCCCAGCCACACAAATACATGTTCTTCTAATTCTAAACATTTTCTATTTCTCACCCACTCCTTCATTCAGACCAACAGCAAGCCACAAAATACAATTCTAAATCAGATAAACCCAACTTTTATCTTTCCTTTCCATCTTGTAACATCTTATATTGTCAACTTGTGTTTTTTTCCCCTTTGCCATACAAACGTAAATATATTCCTTTGCCACTGTTTAAATGCTGCATCTGTTTTCAAAACAAGTATCATTTGAAACAAAAGCATTATTCTAGGAAAAGCATTAACTTACATCACAGATGTTTTCCCAAAAGTAGTTTCTTCCATCTTAACTTCATTCCACATCATAACTTTTTGAATATAATTTTTGAAATAACATATAATCCATGCTTGTCACACTGATACCCATATACTTTACTTTTTTCTCAATCTTAAAATCCAATTTCTTCATAATTTCTGTTCCTCTATTTTAATATTTCTGTCAAAATCTTTGTCTTCCGATTATTAATCCTGAAACCTGCTAATGTATCAAATTATTTTAATTTTCCCATTAATGTATTTATTCCCTTTAGAAGATCCTCAAAAATTAACACCGTCATCAGCAAATAATATAAACTTTGAAATTTCATTTTAAAACTTTATTCCACAATTCTCTCATCTTGTCTTATATATATGTATTCACTATTTCAAGAATTAAAACAGAGAGGAGACAACAGGAATCCCTATCTTGTCCCTTTTTTGTATCTCACAAGTTTCTCTTAGAACACCATTGACAATTATTAGTGTTTGTAAAATATGTTGATTTTAATCTGTTTAATAAAATTCTGTCCAAAATTCATATCTTCCAAAAGTTTAAACAGAAAGGTCCCAGTTTATATTGTCAAAGCCTTCTCTTTATCTAAGAAAATCACTGTTGCTTGATTTTCATTATGTAGTTTCAGCTGTTCCAAAATGACCAACACATTTCTAATGCCATCCTTTTAAATTGTCTTTTAAGTAAAAACCCACATTGATCCTCATGAATAAATTATCGCAAAATTATTTTTAACCTCTCATCCAATAATATTGACTATAATGACAACATAGTCATTATTCAATAAAGACACTGACTAATAGTTTTTTTTGTAAAAGTCAATGCTTGATCTGCCCTCTTATCCTATGGCTATTTTCATTTGGATGAGGAAAAGAGATAATGTCTTTATTAATGTCTATCTTCCATCTGGACAAGCTGCCAATGGCATTAGATCTGCTGGGAACTAATCAGATTTATAAATAACTTGTATTATGACAAATTCTCCCCAGACCTTTTTCATTTTGTTGTGCCATTTTAATTCAAAGTGTGAATCGGATGCATCTTGTTTAAAAAATTTTTTTTACAATACAATACAATAGTAGAGTTGGAAGGGATCTTGGAGGTCTTCTAGTCCAACCCCCTGCCTAGGCAGGAAACCCTATACCGTTTCAGACAAATGGCTATCCAACATCTTCTTAAAGACTTCCAGTGTTGGGACATTCACAACTTCTGGAGGCAAGCTGTTCCACTGATGAATTGTTCTAACTGTCAGGAAATTTCTCCTCAGTTCTAAGTTGCTTCTCTCCTTGATTAGTTTCCACCCATTGCTTCTTGTTATACCCTCAGGTGCCTTGGAGAATAGTTTGACTCCCTCTTCTTTGTGGCAACCCCTGAGATATTGGAACACTGCTATCATGTCTCCCCTAGTCCTTCTTTCTCTTAAGCTAAACATATCCAGTTCCTGCAACCGTTCTTCATATGTTTTAGTCTCCAGTCCCCTAATCATCTTTGTTGCTCTTCTCTGCACTCTTTCTAGAGTCTCCACATCTTTTTTACATTGTGGTGACCAGAACTGAATGCAAAAAAGATGGAGGAGCCAAGAGAAAAGAAAAAGATTAAGGAGCCAAGAGTAATGAATCCTAAAAAATTGTTGACAAATGAAAGGGAGGGTCTGGGTATGCAGGATACGGAGATTCTCAGTCATGGGTGTACCAAAGGTACTTTTTCAAAAGGCAACTGGACTTTGTTTTTTCTTGAAGACATTTCGCTTCTCTTCCAAGAAGCTTCTGAACTGAAGAAACTTCTTGGAAGAGAAGCAAAATGTCTTCAAGGAAAAACGAAGTCCACTCGCCTTTTCAACAAACCCTCCCTTTTCAGCAAAGGGAGGGTTTCCATGGCACTAACTAACTCCATAACTTCACACTCCTTTGTACTCCCCATACAAAACCACAGAGTCATGTTTAACCCTTTTTTGCAAGGCCAGGAGAATGGGGGCCTCATTTCTGGGGGAAGAATATTATCTTTATCCTTTTTTCAACAACTGAATCTTCCATCTAAATATTATGTATATGTTGTTTGTCCTTAGCTGATTATATCAATACAATTAAAAGATATGTAGATACATAGGTTGCAAGTAATTGTTTGAAGCAGCTACATTACTTTCAATGGATTATTTCTAAGTTTGTAAAAGTGCCAAAAGTAGAATTGGCATATAGTAAATGTACTATTAATAAATACATGTGGATCCCCATTGAGGAAGCCATTCCACATGTAAAGTGATGCTGTTATTATGCATAAATGATTAAAAATAGAAGTCAGTCAGTACAGTCTATAAAAAGTCCCATTGTAAATTATTCAGAGTTCTGAGTAGCGGTCAGAAAACGGCCATAGCACAGCATCTTTAAAAAGGCCATTAAACTGAAACATAAAGAACCTCCCAGAAGTCTTGTTAGCTTATCCAATGTGTTAATATATCTGTAGAACTAATATTCAATGCTGGTATGAATGAAAATTATATGTGTGTATTTTGCTTTTAAACTATTGAAACCTAAGACTGACCCAAGTTTTGCAGACACCTAAAAATCTAAATAGCTAAAAATAATAATGTAGCAAGAATGAATGCTGTTGACATCAGTTTGACTGGGGAAAACTATTTTCCATTTGGAAGGAACACAAATTATTTATAATGCTGTTACATTCAAAGTACAATTAACTATATATTAATTCAGTTAATCCATTATGCTGAACTATAACAGTAGCTTGATTGATTGATTTGGTTTCCCAAGCTGTGGGAATCCAGGTACGATGTATACATGATGTCTACTATGTTTGCAAATCAACTCAATTGTGGTTTATGCAATACAATATTGGTTCAACTCAGTTTTGAGCAATTGTGAGCTAGGCAGGATGTACTGCATTCTAAAAGATTAATGAGTTGGGCTGCCCTTTGTTAAAATCATATTTTCATCAACAAAACTTAGGTAATTTTAGATCAACAAAATAATATTATGATTTTAATAACAAAATTTGGAGGAGACTTGGAGGTCTTATAGTCCAACCCCCTGCTCTGGCAGGAAACCCTATACTATTTCAAACACATGGTTTTCCAATCTCTTCATAAAACTTTCAGTTTTGTAGCATTCATAACTTCTAAAGGTAAGTTGTTCCACTGATTAATTGTTCTAACTGTCAGGAATCTTCTCAGTTCTAAGTTGCTTCTCTCCTTGATTAGTTTCCATCTATTTCTTCTTGTCCTGCCTTCTGTTGCTTTGGAAAATAAGTTGATCCCCTCTTCTTTGTGGCAGCCCTTCAAATATTGAAACACTTTTATTGTACCACCCCTAGTCCTTTTCATATTATATATTTATATTTTATATTGGGATTTTTTGTTAAAACAATTTAGTTCAAGTAGGCAAAAAAACAGTAAAAGAGTCCCTGTGGATTTTACTCTTACATTACTAAGGGGAGATGCTCTTATCTGTTAAAAAGCCATTGAGCCAGCCCTGTGCAAACACATTTCTATAGTCAGGTGGCCAGCATGACATCATGGAATGCTGTTACCTTTCCACTGAAGTGATACCTATGTAATTTGCATGTTTTCAAACTGTTAAGTTAGCAATAACTGGGGTGAGGACAGGAGGGTGGTGTTCAGGTCTTGAATTTGGGCTGCTGGCTTTCTAGCCAACAAGCTCAGCATTTTAACTACTGAGCCACTGCACCGCCCTAATCCAAGTAGAACTAATACAAGGATCTAATCCATGCATACATTTGTAACAGGCCACTCCCCCAGGTTTCTATTTTGTATTATTATTTTGAAAAAGTCAGTAGGCTCTCCAAAACTGGATCTGTGGATTGGAATGTTAGAAAAGATATAATCTTGTGATTTAAGTGAATAATAAGAAATATGACTATGGGTAACAAGTTGCAGCATCCCTGTCAGTCCCATGCTGTCTTGTGCAAACATCTGGAGTCACCGAAATGGTGACTCTTTCCTTTTATCTTTCGTAAAGATATCTAGTCTGAATTGTGTGATATAAAACCCAAAATATATGCTTGTTACACTATCTGTGGTGCTGGTGACTCTGCAGAAATGTCCGATTAGATTTAAGGAGAGGACCTTCCACAAAACAAATGGCAGCCAGTAATTTTTTTTCAGCAATACTTCTGACAACTATGTTTCATCTTTTTCAAGGATAATCAAAACACCGGTTCATGTCATGCTGTGCCATGTATCCTCTGGGCCCCCATTCTGAAATATTCTCAATAGCATTTTGATTATGATGTAGTTGATCATCCCACCTTGGGCATATTATCAACATTAGAGTTTAATTACAACTTTGAGAAAAGGTATTTAATAGAACCCCCGTTTGGTCTTAACTAAAGCACTGGAATATTAGCCAGTCTTATCTCTGCTTAGTGTCACTTATGGACATGATATTATGATAAAAGAAGTGGTGGGGTTGGGAAGGCAAAAAGTCATTTTCTATCCGTCTGTCTCTTTTCTTCCTCTTCATGCAATGTGCAAAAGGGCCTATGCACTATCATACCATTTAACTATTTTCTACCAAATAAGAGAGTAAAGAGTGCAGCCAAGCCATTAGTAGCTTCTAATGCTATGATCAAAACCATTTTACAGAAACTTATTTTTTTTCTCCTTAGATTTTCTTGAGAAAAGAAACAAAAATGTAAGTAATGAGAAAACTCATGTTTCTTAAGTTCCTTGAATGAAGCAAACCAGTACAAATCTCACCTAGAAGCCTTTTGACAAGACTGTCCTGCTCAAGGCCATAGACAACCTGGCCAGAAGCTATGAAGGATTGTTGCATGGTGGAATTCTGCTCGAAGGTCATATTAGAGAAAGCAATGTGAAGTTAATATAACAACTGCAGCCATAACCAGCAAACATGAAACAGTCCAAGTTCCAAACGAATTAAGAATTATCACCAGTAACCAAGATTCCAATAGTATATTAAGGACCAGGCGAGGTTGTTATTAAAACTTAATCACCCCAGTAAGAAAATTACCAGTATTTACTACAAAATGGAAAATGCAGAATTAGACAAACACTTTTTCCATTATTGCCTTCACACTCAAAATTTAAAGTTCTAATATTGGAGCACAAGAGGAAAATATACTGAAGATGAAACCTACAGACCATGTATTGGTATTGGTATTTTACATTCTTTTAATAAAAGCAATGTTTCAAGATCCTGAAACTTATATATCTTATGTAAGAAACAGTATTTGTGAGTGTGTGTATACGTTTTTATTTATTCCAGGTTCACAAAAGAGCATACAAAAAATATATTAATACATTTCTAGAGAATTATCTCATTCGTAAGAAATAAGCTGTATTAGAAGCAGCAGAAAATCCTCTTCTGTTTGTTTCTGGATAGATATACCAAACCAGGAACATTAAAATTGTCTCGGGGTTCTGTATTAAGTCCTGAATTCCTAATTTTATAAAGGAGTGGAATGTGAAACACATTTACAATTTTGTTCCCAGTACAAATAAAAAACCAGTCCTGGAACATCTCAAACTTCCAGTGACTTTAGTTTTCTTGAAAATGACATGGAAGTGGTTTGCCATCATCTTTTTCCACAATTGATAGATAAAATCTTTTTATCCAAATTATAAATTAGTTCCATTGTTACTTAGATTCCAGGTGCAGATGAATTCCTGTCAGCAGTGGAGACACATCTTAATGAGGCAATTCTCTTCTGATTTATGTGGGAATCCATTTCTTTTGTTACTCAATGGAATTTACTTCTCAGTACATTCCCTATTGGTCATTTACAGATCGTTATCAAATCACTTAGCTATTGTTGAGATACTATAATGCCTATACTCATTATTGTATTGGTACAAGCATAGGGTGATGCTAGGGAGACGCCATAAGGGACTAATGAGGAAATGTCCCATGTTACCTCCATGTAATGCTGTACAGTGCCATATTTGTCATGGAACAGGCAGTTGTGAAGCAGAAATGACTTCCCTAACCAGCCATTGTCTACTTCTCAAATGGCCATGTCACATGTTTTTCCCTAAAACCTTCAGGGAGCATCGAAGGAGACTGGCTAGGAACATCTAAAATGCAGTACATCTAAAGTGAAAGAAGGTGTGGCATCTCCATAATTAATATCACTCTAGCCGGTAATGAGACAACAGGATAGTGAGCAAACACACAAGGTAGAGGCGATGGAGACCATCACCAATGGAGGCCGAAAGCCTCACAGGGAAAGACTTTCTGCACAAGTTTTTCCCAGCGCTCGAGGTGGCGCAGTTTCTCGCAACGCGGCGCAAGCTCCGACTTTGTAGCCTAGTCGCATCCTTTGCCCTTAAATGCGTCGTTGCTTGCTCCGACAGAGGTCGCTGTGCAGCCGCTTCGTGCGCCGGGGCCAAGGCAGGGCAGCTACCGGTGGTTTTTGGGTGGCTAGGGTGAATTGAATTGGGCCACGTTGCAGGGCCCCGCGCTAGCAAAATGGAGACAGAAGGGGCGACGCTGCCAGCGTCGAAAGCGCCCCGAGCCTCGTGCATCAGGATAAAATAACTGTCTGGGCAAAAAGCGGGAAAGCGGCCGAGCTGCCTCGGAGAGAGCAATTCCGGGCTGCAACCGCAGCAGGTCTCTTCGGAGCAGCGGAGGGGCTTCCGGCCAAGTAGATGCAGATCCGGAGGCCGAGTTCGCCTTCGCGCTGCTTCAGGTATGTATCTCCCTGCTTTGTTTTTCTGTTAGAGTTGCTGCAGCCGTTGCTGTCATCGCCGCGGCGCCTCTCGGCTCGCCCACCCGCCCATCGTTTCGTGATCACGCTTCGCTTCGCACCTGGTCTAGCCCGGGGAATAAGGTTGCCAAAAGCCGAGGATGGAGTGATCAGGGACTGCCTTCCCTTCACCATCTTGAACACGGATTTGATGCTCCCGGATTTTAAGCGGACGCCGATGGCTCTCCAGCGCGTTTTCCGGCCTGCCAAGGGCTGGATGGATCTCCTCGCGGTAGCCGCACGTGGCGCTGGGTCGCAGCCAGCAGCTGGGTGATTATTTCATAAGGCTCCTGAATCCTGCCAAATTGTTCCTACGTGCCAGTCCATCCTTCGTCTTCAGAAAGGGTGGGGAGGGGGGGGCTTAAGGACAAGGCATTGGTTCAAGCACCGGGGCAAGGTTTTGATTTTACAGTCGCCATGCCTCATTTCCTGCATGGAAGTAGGGCTTCCAGACATACTAATCTAATTTAAGTGTCTAAAATCGTATAGCACGGTATGTTTGGGGGGGGGGGGGACCATATCATAGTGGTGAGAAAATTAAAAATGGGAAATGACGTTATCTAGATCGCAGTTAAATTTTCTGAATAAAATTCATAAAATCAAGGAAGTAGGAAGGTTCATTTTAGACAGTTAAATCCAGTCTCCAATGTAGTGCAGAAAGCCAAACCAGACATCCTAATAAATGTCTAGACATACAAGATTCCAGCATTTCTTTTCTGCCCATTCAGAAGTTGTATTCTAATAATCCAGTATCAGAGAACCAGAGAGGTTCATATGTTGGCTTAGGAACTTGGGGATCTGAGTTTTCCTGGGTGACATTGGGCAAATCCAAAATGCCTGGAATACTCCATGGATTTCAAGACTGTCTTAAAGGGAGGAAAGGGGGGGGGGGCTTTTAAGATTATTACATCAGATTCTGGATTATAATGGAGAGGTTATGGTCTATGTGATATTACCTTCAGATATTTGAAAAGTGTGATCATAGCTTCCTTTGGCCATTGTTCTCAGACACCCATTTCTCTCAGTTTTACCTAATAAGGATTAATTCTGGGAAGATTTTTTAAAAGTTATTATTTTTAATATTCAGTTGGACTTTTCCATGTTACATAATTCTCCTGAGTTATTTTTTTCTGGAGGATAAACATGATGCAAATATTAATTTAGTTCACTGTAGTACCTAGAGTTGTTCTTCATCCTTTGGTTAAATGATCACCATCTTCAGGTTATTGTAAAACAAAATGGATACCACCTCTGCCCTGATGCCAAATTTCCTCTTGTCTCCATTGCATCTATTCTGTGTTACTACCAAGTGATGAGATTGAGGTGATTGGCTTTCTTCTCTGGCCTTGCTGCTGCCCCCCCCCCCCTTCAACAGCAAATTGGGGACATTGCAAAAAGAATTGAGAGAATGATTTATTTATTTATTTATTTATTTGAACTTGTTAGTCGCCCCCTCTCCCCACAGGGACTCGGGGCGACGTACAAAAGCAACAATCAAAACAGTATCATATAGAGGAGGTAAAAATAAATAAATAAATTACAGTGCTTAGAAAAAGTTAAAACCCCAATAACATTAAAAATTTAAAAACTAAAATTAACAGTTAAAAAATGACCAAGGGGTGGAGAATGATGTTCAGTAGTAACTCGGATGCGGTAGCTCAGAAAGATGGAACCTGTCATTATTGTGCTATTTACTGACTCCTACAGAATAGGATAAATCACATCACAGTAATTAGCCGCTGATCAAACACTTCTCTTCCAGGGAAGAACTAAGAGAATGACTGAAACTGATAAGTATGAGTATATTGGCCAATAAGCAACAACACTACAGGTCAACATATTTATTTCTTCACACTACAATGAGAAAAAGCAGGTTGTTGTATGATAAAGGTACTGTCTCCACTGTTGCCATTTCAGATGCAATTGAATTGATGTAGTGCAAGCAAACAAAATAATGTTCAAATACAATACTGGAGACTCATATCTTTTCCCCTACCATGTTGACCACCTGGAGAGAAGGCTGTCTCTTGATGGGCTCCAAGATTCTAGATTTCCACTTAGTTACTGAAAAGTGTTCATAGGACATTCTGCATTACCTGGATTCCATCTTTTACCCAGTCTTATTCAACACCTTGTAGACAACCTATTACTGATCAGTTAATTGATTTATACCCCAAATCCATTACTGGTAGTCCTTGCTTAACAACCAATCACTTAGCAATCATTCTAAGTAACAACAGATTTCCTACTTACAATCTGTTTCTGGAGTACTGATGGCTGCACATGTGGGCCCGCGCACACACACTGCAGTCACATGACTGCATTTCAGGTGCTTGGCAACCAGCTCATCTTTATACCTGATTGCAAACTTCCCTGGTCATGCGGTCACAATTTACAACTTTTTTTTTTACTGTTTCCAGTTTTTCGGGCTGGTTTCTGCATAAAAATATCCATAAGAATACATTTATTCATTTAATGATTGTGGCATTTGCTTAATTTGTCACTTGATGATAGTGGCATTTGGTTAATGATTACTGCAAAAAAGGTCCAGTCCCATGAGTGTCTTGACTTAAAACTGCCATGACTTAATAAGGGATATTCTGGGATCCATTCCTGTCATACTTGAGGACTGTCTGTACTGTTTTTTCCTTTACTTTTAGAATGTGTAACCTTCATGAAAAGTGAAAACTGCAGTAATTTGTATTTAAATAGAAGAAGAATTATACTTCCACTTCTTGTCCCCAGCCTTTACTGAACTAAGAACAGGTAACAAAATCCCTAAGTGGGTTTTGTTGCATACCTACCAGTAATTATTTCTATTATGCCCTGCTTCAGCTTTCAGATGAATTAGCCCTACTAGCCAGTTATTCTGAAAATTGTGATGTCTCAGATTTTTAAAGAGCCATAGGTTCAAGAAGGTTTATTCTACTTATGTTTTACTTTTTGGAGCCCTAAAGTATATTCAATGGTGTTCTTTCCAATTCAAAAGAAATTAAAATAAAATGCCTTTGATGCCTATACAGTATAACAAGAGTTGGAAGGGACCTTGGAGGTTTTCTAGTCCAACCCCTGCTCAAGCAGGAGACCTTGTACCAATCCAGGTTGTCTAGTCTCTTCTTACACCCACAATTTCTGAACTTTTTATAATTTAGGAAAGTGAAGAGCATAAAGCTGCTTATATTGAGAAATCTGGTTTGCATATCATTTTGTTTGTCATGTTAATTTTCATTTATAGTTGAATGAATCATAATCTAAAAGGTTGTAGCTACACTCTAGAAATTAAAATCAAGGAGCTGAGAACAGCTTGTTATTTGTTTCCTGATTCAAGACCTGGACACCAACTTCAAATAAATTAAAACAGGTGAGGAAAAGTGTAGGAAAGATAATACGAGCATTGGAGTAATCCTAGAAAATGATATTGAGAGTCCAACCTTAAGAAGAAGAAAAAGGAGGGAAATTTTAGCATCGTTCAGTTATGCAGAAGGATATAAAAAAGATGAGATGATCAATAGCAATAGCATTTAGACTTATATACCGCTTTATAGTGCTTTATAGCCCTCTCTAAGCGGTTTACAGAGTCAGCATATTGTCCCCAACAATCTGGCTTCTCATTTTCCCCTCCTCGGAAGGATGGGAGGCTGAGTCATCCTTGAGCCTGGTGGGATTTGAACTGCCAAATTGCAGTCAGCCAATAGTCAGGAGAAGTGGTGTGCGGTAAAGCCCTCTAACCACTGCGCCACTGAGGCTCTGTTCAAGATCTTTCATTGGTTCCAAAATGCAGAACATGAATTAGTGCATTCAAATTATGGGATGGCAGTTTCTGATTGACAGTTAGAAAAAAACTTCCTAACTAGGAAAAAAAGATTACATTTCTTTAGTTTCCCAGGAGTGTTTCATAATCACATATATCATCAGGTGGTATCAAATTCCATTGCATAAAGGAAGTCATTGCATAGAATTTAACTGCACATTTATCTTTTAGGCCAGGCTTTCTCCTGCCAATTATCCTTTAGATAACCTGGGTTACATTTCCATCAACCCATGCCAGAAAGGATGAGAATTAGAATCCAATACATCTGGACAGTACCACCAAGTTACATAGTATTGATTTTATTTTTAACACGGGGAGAAAGTTTCTTATTGCTAAAAAATTAAAATTCTTTGTAACTTGATCACATTTTAAAATAAATCATAGCCTACGGTTCTTATAAAATGTTCTTATCTGTATAAGCAATTATTTATTGCTATTTGACTAGGCATATCATGCAGTCTTTACCAGGGAAGCATGCAAAGGAATCATTTATCATTTGGGCTGATAGCTCCCACAATTTATCTCTTTCAAATTGAAAAGAGTTGGTTCCATATGTTGCGGAACTATTTGAATATACCGGTTTAGCGACCCAATGCAGCAAAGAAGATATCATTTGAAATATGATATTTCGGGATGATGATCTCAGAATCATACTCTTTTTCATGGATTTAAATAAGAAATAATCCATGCATATATGTGGATCTCCCGTTTTAATCTGTGTGAATGCACAAACTGCTAACAGAGCAGGAAAACAAGACATTCTGTTAAGATGACAATAGCAGAGTCTGGTGTTTCCAGTGTCAGCGTTAAGCAATTATAGATTACTGACAGCAATTGGTTACACGTTTCAGGTCTGCTTCTTCTAACTCCCAATCTGGCCATTCTTAGTCATTCATCCCAAATGCATTAGATGGAGGAAGGGGACAAGCCCTGCTAAACCAGTATATCCAAGTAGTGTATGATTGGTGATTGCTATGCTATTTGAACCGGAGAAAGGACATAGCTGCTGGAAGAAGACAACAAAGGATTGGAAGAGAAAACTACCTGTCACAAAATCTACCTCTTCTCTATCCTTATCATTATGGAAAACCTCCAAGCCAACTAGCTTTCAGATCCTGGTAGTGCCATTTTGCTTTCTGTCTCAGCAACAAAATAGTCCTTTAGGCTGGGCAATTGGCTTCGGGACAGCTTCTCTTAATTTGTTGAAGCAGTCATATGACGAGTTCCTTAGGATTGGGGAGATGAAGGGCATGTGCTATTACAATAGCTTCGGGGATTGCTGGGGCTCAGCAGTTTCAGGTTACAACCAGCCTCAAACTCAATCAAGGTGCTGTTTTATGCCCATCAAGTGAGGAAGAGTTGGTATGAGTCAGTTTCACTCTGAGCTACAAATACTCTCCTTTATTGGTACCTCATGTTAGTTAATCCATGAAGTATGTAGAAAGGATGTCTGTTACTTGTAATTATCCTTTGAATTGGAAAACAAGTCTAAGTGGTTTATGTAACTTGTATGGAGATATTTGTAAATGACATAAATAACAATTTGGACAAATGATACTAATGTTGTAATTTGCATCATTTGTGTAATTACTTCATTAAGCAAGTGACATCAGTTACTGCCAAGATTTGGTGTATTGTATGCAAAATGTGTGGTATCAAGGTCTGGCAAATTGAAGTTCTATTTTGAGCATATGAGGAATTGTGTGTTGATTTTGTACTGATTTGTATCCTCTTTTGGAATCCAATCCTTTTAGTTTATTTAGTTTGCTTACCATGATGTAATGGAATGTGTGGATGAGCTTGGGGAACAAAGAGATGAGATGCTGATTAAGAAACCATCAGACGAGAGAGGCAGGAGCCCTAGTGACTTAACAGTCAGAGGAAGAAACTTAGTAAGGACTGCTTAATTGTGTGATGGCGAACCTATGGCATGTGTGCCACAGGTGGCATGCAGAGCCCTCTCTGGACACGTGAACTGTTGTCCCACCTCAGCCCCGCCATGCATGTGCGCGTGCTTCCCGTCGGCAAGCTGGTTTTTGGGTCTGCCGTGCATGCGTGGGGGGCCTGGCACACGCGGGAGATGCATGTGCATGCATGGGGGGAGCGCAGGGCAGTCACACGAGCATGTACAGTGGTGGGGCGCACACGGGGGGTCACGGGTGCATTGCATTATTGACACGCACATCAGGGGTGGGTTCCTGCCAATTCTAACCTCTTCTATAGAAATCTACAGTGACGTTTAGAACTGGTTCCAGCTCCCTCCCCCCGCCCGTCCACACATCATCAAGATGAAGAGCGAGAAGAGGAATTCTGGGAGTTGAAGTCCACAAGTCTTAAAGCTGTCAAGTTTTAACACCTCTGGGTTTTGCAAGTGTCTTGTAACTTGACAGTTTTAAGACTTGCATGCTTCAATGCTAGAGTTTCTGAGCCAACATTTTGGTTGCTAAGCAAGAGCGTTGTTAAGTGAGTTTCACCATACTTTACAAGTTGGCCACACTCACCCAGTCACATGGCTGGCAAGCCACTCCCACCCGGTCACATGGCTGGGGACTCCTGTCTTTCTTGTCTGATTGTTTCCTAGGTAGCATCCCTTCTCCAATCTCATTCATAAATTCCATTATACCTACGCTATGCTTTTATTTCATTCATTTTTATGGAACCTATCAATGCTTATACTAAGGACAAACTGAGCATGCTAAGGATCAAAAGTGAAAAATCCCAACTAACTATTAGATAATATTTTGAATCTTGCTGTCAAAGCAAGTGGATTTCAATATACTGTGTTTCCCTGAAAAAAAGACAGGATCTTCTTTTCTTTTGACCCCCGAAATAAGCACTTGGCCTTATTGTTGAGAAAGTCTTATTATTTTTGAGGTGCAGGAGGTAGCGAGTGTGGTCACCTCATGGCTACTGCTGTGTTGCAATATTTTCAGGGAGGGCTTATTTTGGGGGGAGGGCTTATTTTAGTGCATGCGCTCAAAAGCCCAATTGAACTTATTATCCGGGGAAGTCTTATTTTCAGGGAAACAGGGTATAATGTAACCAAAAGCCTACTTTTTCGAAGAACAGTATATGTTTATAAACATTTTGTCATATTTGTTATTGACCGTAAATTAAGTCCACAAAGTTTTAATAACTTAAACCTTGTGTCACAATTTGGTTAGGCTTGTATGAATCAATCCTGTTGCATTCAAACTTAATTTGAATTGAGTCTAGAATTACTGAAAAGTAGTGTGTTGCTAGCACAAGAGAGAAACAGGTTAAAGGTTTACGACTGGCCACATTAAAGAAGCTAAAAACGGAGAAAGTCAATGGATCAGGCAGTGTTTGGTTGCCACCTTATCTGCATCCTTGTGTATCAACACACAGAGGCAATAGACCTTGGTGCCTAAGCAATAAAACAACTCGTTAAAAAATTAGTGAATAATCAACCATTCCATCAATTGGAGCTAGCCTGCAGCTCTAGCCCCATGCCCATGGTCATTTGAGAAAAAGCTATATTGTTACAGTAGGCTTGTGTGACTATTCTTTCGGTTCTTGTGGATTTGAGTTTCAAGTCTTCCCTAGATTGTTAATGTTGTAAATCCTGAGCTGGTGCCTTCAAGATTAATGATTTGCACACAGGTTTCTTTGGCCAGTTCAGGAAAATGAAATTTCCATGGTTTCCAAAATGAAGATTTTATAGATAATTGTGAAGTTTAGCTGCCCAGTTCCTGCCTTGATACTTTTGTGGTTGTTCTAAGCATGCCTTCTTAAAATTGCTAAGCACAATTCCTTAGGGAATGGCTAGGAAAATGTCACAACTACAAATCTCTGTTGTGTAAAACACCCCAGAATTGTAGTTTGCTGGCAATATTCTGAATTAACAATTCGCTATATTGCATATAAGAATTGAATATAAGAATGCCTAAAGTAATAATAAGTAGAGCAGCTTTCAGATCTCTTAAATACTCCGGAGCCACCAGATTCAATTCATTGCTTTGAAGCAAGCCGCTACTTCAATTCACAAATCTGCTTTGAAAGGATGTTTCTAGCAAAGCTTCGTCAAATTGAATCACCCATTCATAATTTAATCTTGAATTCTTTTGAATCTCACATCTGTTAGATGTACCGCCAACTGAAAATCACTATTCCACGAGAGACTGAGTAGCACTGAAAAACAGAATAAACACAACACTATGCAAGCCCCTTACCTCCAGGAGGACCTTTACATCATTTTGCTGAGACTGGTGCCATCCAGATACATAGGATATCAAGTCCCATAATTCCCAGCCAGCCTAAAATCAAACTGAATGGAAACCATGGAGTTGAAGACCAATTCATCTGATCAGTGGACCCTAGAAAGGCTGATTCACAAAGGATGTTTACACATTTTCCAGATTTGCATGCATAGCTATTGAATTATTGGGGTAGAGGGTGCTCCTTCACAATAATGAGTACTGTTACCGGTAGGTGCTGGAAAATGATCTTGCTACATATCAGTAAGTAGCACTTTTCCCATGCATAATAGTATTTTTTAATCTGTATACGTATGCGAGTCCTAGGTAATATCAAGTTTTACCGTAAACTACTGTTATTTATTTTGATTATTCTAAAGAATTCCTTATCTTTCAATTACTAAATCGCCTGACTTAAAAAAAGAGAATGTGGTTTTACTGGTTACATGCAGGATTCAACAATGAATTGCTCCACATGCTGGTAACTAGGCACAAGGTAGCTCTCTTTAAAAAAAAAAGCCTTTGCCTTGTGCAGGAGAAAAAGGTGAAAGGGCAGCCTCAGTAATAAATGAATTTTTCCCTCAGTCATACAGTTCGGAATGGGTGGAGATTGCCACACTGCTGGCTGGTGTGCTAGCAAAAATAAGAATCAGTCTAACGCACTAGATAAAATCATTCTTGTTACCTAAACCTATGAAGAGTTTGTACTCCTTTGCCAAATAAAAAAGTTACTTTTTACATTTTTGCTAGGTGATTATTTCTCAGCATAGTTCAACTCAAACTGATGTTGATTTTATATTACAAACATGCATGAAAGGTTGATTAGCAAGTTGGGGATTAGGTAATAAAAATTGAAATATAAATACACATACAAAAATGCATCCAAACTATTGGGAAGAAGATTCTGTCAGATATACCGTTTAAGCTGCAGATTGCTAACCATAATTGATGATTGTACGGTCGGTGGCATCAGCAATAGTACTTAAGAGCCAAGCTTTCTACAGTGGAAAATAAATACCGCTTGGCATCATCATCAGAATAGATTTTACAAGAGTAATTACCTCTGTCCTATTGGGAGCAATGAATGCATATATAGTAGGTGATTACAGTAAAGATAATATACAGGAAGAAAGAACCATGTTCACAACTGATTAATGTCAAAAGTTAATGAACAAGCTAGTTTGAAAAATATGTAAATAGAGAACATTGGAGTAAAACCTTTGGTTCAAAATGAAATGATATGAAACAAACAGTTGAACAACTTTATTATTCTAGGTTAAAAGGATATAAAAATGTTAAAACATTTTGCTACAAGGTGCCTAAAATGTGTGTATGTACAGACATGCACAAATGTACTTAAATTCAAGAAATAAAGTAATGTTAACACAATTTAAATTAAAGACTATTTTCAAAACTTTTACATTGGAAGTTGAACTCGTGAGATTTTTTTTTACAGGGTGCTTCCCTGGACAATACAGCGAGAAACACGATGGAGTTGCAAGTCTTGGGTAGGACGGGTGTCTCGCAGGCCAACTCCTCCCACCCCGCCCCAATGCTAACAATCCAGTCTGCTTCCCTTCCCCACCGTCTCGTTAGTGAGAGGGGTGGCAGGTGGGGTGGATGAAAAGTAAGAGGTGTGGAGTGAGATGTGGCTTCTCTTGTTGTCTCTTCTCTCCCCCCCCCCTCGCTGGGCATGGCAGGATTCCTCTGCAGCTTCCAAGCTGGGGCAGAGAGGAGGCAAAACGCTCACCCCTGGGAATGAATCAAACGCTTCAGTGGAGAAACTGCCCCACGCCAACCCAGGCTTCCTAACTCTCTCACTCCCCAGATTGTCCCCCTCGCAAAGAAAGCCCAACCCGACGCAGGGCAGTGACAGGACACATCAGAGCAGTGCCGGCCAGTTGCTAGGCCGGCGCAAATAACCCTCCCCCCTCCGATAATAAGACCAAGGCCATATTTCGTGGGTCAAAATAAAATAAGACCCTGTCTTATTTTCGGGAAAACACGGTACTTTGAATAAGAGCTATACCGGGCTTCTGTAGCTACCCAAACTTCCATTATATACATTGGAGACTATCTATCCTTCCCTCCCTTATCCAAATTCATATCTCAGCTATAGGATAGAAGAAGAAAAAGGTTACAAATGTGAAGATCATCTGGAAGACACAGATCATATAATGTCACATATATACAAACTCTTTTTTGGGAATTGCCTAAACCCTCTGGAAATAGTTTATAAAATATGTTCATGGATTTTGTAGCTAGAAAACTATTGTGTCATAAAGTGTCCGATAGTCTCTTGTAAAAATAATTAAGTATATTTCAGGTAATCATATTTGGGTTTGACACACATCATGTCTTTTATCACAGAACTCAAAGCAGCTTATAGTTTTCATTTTAACCCCATAACAATAAAACTTAAGAATTAAAGCGGCTGAAATAAAACAGCAGACTCAAAGTCACTTGGAATATTTCCATAAATATGACTTATTTGGAATCTGGATTTCTCCAGCCCTAGTTCACTACTTTAGCTACTATATCACACATAAAGCACACAAAAATCTGGCAGTTGGTCAACTTGGTAAGATTGAGAATTCTGATTTCTGTTTGTCTTACTGATCCCAGATGATGGAGAGAATCTATTCCATATATACTCACAACTCTTTTGTAAATGACATTTAAATTAATTACAGTGCAACACTCACACTTTTGGATATGGATTTACCCTGAAGATCATGGTGAGAAGGACCAATATTCACTGTCATCAAATGTAGTGACTGCCACCCATTTAGATTATTTTAAAAGGGAATGAATTCCTGGTCAATGCAGCTTTCAAAGAATGCTAGTCTTGAGCTCTTTGATAGATTGCTTATGTTGCTAGGGAGTAACAATGGAACGCAACAATCCCTCTTTCTCTCCTTCACTCGCCTACACACACACCTACACTCTCTTGTCCATGAAAGTGAGATCCTGAATGCATCTGGTTCTTCAGGAATGCTAAACTCCATGAGCCATTTGTCTGCTCCAGCAGAGTTGTTCTTATGCTACTTTATACTAGATTCCTAGTATTTCTGAGTAGTCAAGAGTAATAAAATTAAAGATAAATGATTGTTTTGTAGTAGTTATACCTTTCATCCTCAGAATTCATCTATATATGAATGTTAATTGATTGAGAAGGTGCTAGTGAGTTAGAGTTTGTCAGATATAGGTTAATACTTATACATGTAATTCAAAATGCTTGGTTCAAAATTACAATCGGGGCATTCTGAAGATTCTGAGGAGGGAGAGAATATTTATTCATTTAAATTCTTCTTCTATCTCACTGCATCTTACTTCACTCTAATTTTCCCTGTTGTAATTGACAGAATATGGGATAAACTGAAATAGCATTGCCATTATATTTTAGCTAAATGATTGCATTGCCTTGAAAGAAAAAAATATTGATCCATATGATTATTTTGAGCACTAAATTATAATTTAAATGGGTCACCTTTATTGTCCAAAGAAATTATCCACATCACAGATGGACTCAGACTTTTAAAATTAGGATTTAATTCACCTTCTACCTCAAATCAGGATTCTGCATATGGACCTAGTTTTGATTTAGCAAATAATTCAAAAACCAAAATAGATCCCTGAAACTAAGGATCCCTGTTGCGCATCTTATGGAAGCTAGAATTTGGAATTCTTAATATAGCAATTGCATCCACTGTAGTAACTGAAATTTGCTTGCATTGGTGGCTAATTTAAGATAAAACAAAAGTGAACATTATAGAACATATCAAACTGTTGACACTACTGTGTATCTTTTTCTCTCCATTTCTGTCAAGTAGGAACATGACATGAAATTAGTGTGTGCATATTTCAACCCTACCATCTGGCAGCAGTGAAGAAACCAAAATGTGATAATGCCAAATAATTTATTGTGTTTTAATTCCACTCTTGATTTATTTGGGGGGGGGGGGTGTATGTGTGTGCATTATTTTGCTTTTAATACATCACTACCTACCTACATATCTATCTTTTTGATTTATATATTCTTTTGATTTATGAATGTAGATGTGGCGATTTTGCGATGAATGCCCCAAGCTAAAATGACTTGTTTCACCTATCTTAAATGGTACAAATGATTTGCTTTGTTTTAAAGATACTGTTTTAGTATTGATGCCAGTTAATTCTTGAGAAGAACTTTGGAATAGTTTACTCATGCTTGTGACTGAGTGCAAACAAGTTAAAAATGCAAAAAGGTATGTATTTTTTGTTTGAAATAATTTAAGGTATACTGCAAATGGCTTATTACGCTTATCATGCAACCGTATATAATTACTAAATGCATTGTTTCATCAACATTTTACATAATAAAAGACTAGTGAGAAATCATGACAAAATCCAGCAGACAAAATAAAAGGCTAAAACATGGATATTAGTTATTTGCTTATTACATTTATAACCCCCGCCTTTTCTTTGAAAGTTCAAGTTCAAACAAATGAGGATCTGTATCTCCAAGGCACGATGGCCAAGAGGTTATGACTAAGTCACCTACTACACAAAGCAAGTTGTTTTTACCATTTTTTGTAGGTCAAGTGGTTGGGTTTACAGAATGCCAATCCAAAACTAATGTTTTGACTTACTCTGCCAAGACTGGTCTTGAATACCCTAGGGAACTAAAGGCATATCCAACCAATTTCTACCTACTGTATCTTCCCCCTCAGGTAGTACCTATGATTTATACCCATAGAATTAGAAATAAACCAGACCACTATACTTCTTCAAAAAAAATTACGGTATGAACTGAAGTCTCCATTCCAGTTAAAGCTGCTAAGTTTTGACAGTAGAATTAATTTCATAGCAATTTCTGTATTTATTATCCTCTCCCATTCTCAATTAATTGGAAATATCTGCTTGGTGTGGTGCTCACTTGAATGCTAATACACTTTACATTTGCTCATATAGCTTAATCAACAGCAAATGGCATGTAATTTAGATTGCTCCAGGATAGACATATTGTGAGGCTGCGGTAGATGACCTTAAGCACCTTGCAGGGTGATGATCCTACATGCTATGAAGGACAGAATTCTGGATCACAATGAAGGGTACACTGTAAAGCAAATTGAAAGCCTTGCTTAAATTAGAGTAATAACTCCATTTTGCACACCAGTGCCTCTGCATTGCAGTCTGAGATGAAAGTAAAACATTACATATATTTCTAACAGAAATAGCATTTCCTGGATATCAGCAATAAAATGAAAGAACTGCTACTGCTGCATACTCAGCCATATATATTACTTAATTAGCCAATACAAATCAAAGGTAGTGCTATTCTTATTTTGAAAGGACCATAAAAATACAGAAATCGTTTAATGACTGAGAGAAACAACACATTTAACATAACATCTGTATTAACTTCCCAGTTTGTCTTCAGTTCTCTTGGAGATTTTTTTTTAAAAAAATAAATATATTTCTGAATGTACTTAAACTAAACATAGAACTGCTCTTACAAATATTCAGTAACTTTTAATTAACCATTTATTTTGCTTATATTTCTCTCTGACCTTTATTGTAAGTGTTCAAAGAATCTGAGAGTTAATGCTACATACTGTATTTTTCAGAGTATAAGACGCATCAAGATTTTGAAGAGGTAAATTTTAAAAAGAGTTTTGGCACTCTGCAGGCCTCCCAAACCCTCTGCACACTTCATTTTTTGTGAAAAACGGGGCATTCAGGGAATTTGAAAGACCTGCAAAGTGCTCTTGGAGCGGGCGGGAGGGGGGGGAAACGAACAAAAAAAGGCCCGTTTTCCACTTGTTTGTGCCCTTCCCACCCCCCCAGGAGCACTTTGCAGGCCTACCAAACCCTCTGTACATCCATTTTTGCAAAAAAAATGGGATGCGCGGGGGTGGGGTTTCAGGAGGCCAGAAATAATGTATTCAGTGTATAAGATGCACCCAGATTTTCGCCCTCTTTTTTGGGGGGGAAAGGTGCGTCTTATACTCCGAAAAATACGGTATATCTTTCATCAGCTGCAGACTGCATAGAAACAAGATAGAACATGGGTTCTACCACTACAATGATAGAATGGGTCTCTTTGAAGCATGCTTCAGATTATTCCAGTGGGAAGGGGGGGAGTATAGTTTAGTGGGATATAACTTTAGCTCATACTCTTCCCAAACTAGCTATTGAGTTTGTGCGGTTTCTCCTTTAATACACCTGAATGTTAAAAGCCGGTACTTTTAATGTGGAGGACAACTGGTTAGTCCAATAAGCACACTGATGAAAGAGAATCACTTGTAATCAAATTATTACTGCTTCTTCTCCTGAGTGTTGGACATTAAAAGTCCAAAACTATACTTTTTGCCCACAGAGAGCAAAGCATAGCCACGGAATAACACTTGGAGTTTAAATTGACAGCAATGTCACTCGGCAGTCCCAAGGTTGCCTTTTGATTAGTTCCTTCCCAGTCTCCTTTCCTTATCTTACATTCTGGATTAACAGTTACCTTCACTACTTATGTGGATATGATATTACTGAAACAATAACATGTGTAAAATTTATTTCACTTTGCAAATATTTTGCAGGGGTAACGAGCTCAAGAGATTTCACTTGCTTCTGATGGTCAAGCTATTGGAAAGTGGATATCTTTATACAGCATTATGAATGCATGGAGAGAGAAACCCTGACTATAGAAGTATAGGATTTATAAGAAAGTATTCTTAAACTACTGTTTATGTGAAATAAAAAAATTAAAATTTATTTGGAAAATAGCATGGTGAATGGACAGTCTAGAGTTACTAAGACTATAATAACCTCTTTCCACCATTATGGAGAGAGGGATTACATGAGGGATTCAAAAGAGGAAAGAGAACTGAACTGAAAGTGAAAGATAGGCGTTCTTTCTGTCTACCAACAGGAGGCATTTACACTGGGACATGCAGAGTAAGTATTTTAGACACCAAAACACTAAACTGAATTCCAACACAATCCCTATTTTTTTCTGCTCACAGAAAAATGGCATCCATACCTACCATTTGTCTTCTGGTGTTTGTCCTTTCAGTAATAATGGATTCCCATCATCTCTCCCCTGCTTCTCCCCATGCTCTAAAATTAGCGTTGGGATAACTTATAAATCCTTTAAAACTTTTTTTAAAACAAAACAAAAAAACCCCTTTTCTTCCCCAACACCACACAAGCACAACACTTTTCTACCAGAAGATCCTTCCCCCCCCCTTCCAGAAATATTTTCAAAGGCTGCAAATTTTCTTATCAATTTCAATGGGTTTTTGTTCCTGCAAAACTAGATCATATTACCTTTCCATCTTATTGGATAAGAAATAATTTTTTGGTGTCAGAGAAAATACCACCCATCCTAGAAATAAAAAAGAGAAGATCAGGGTGAACAGTTGAAGATTTGATCAAAACTGAACTGGGACAGATCAGAAATGAAATTTTTGTTGCAATACTCTGATTTGTGCAGCTTTTCTGCCAAGAGGCGATGTTTTTAAAAAGGGGGGGGGGAGATGCCAACACCAGGATCACAAGGGGACAATGGGTGCAGCACAATCTGGCATTGTTGCTACAGAGTAAAGATGCAGCTGGTGGTGTGATGATACCAATATTTCCCCTGCAATAAAGACGAATGAGCAGAGGTTTAAACCTTTCCGAGAAAATGGCCCTTGTTACATTAAAGGGAAGGTACAATGGTATGTGTAGGGACGCAGTGGCTCTGTTGCAGAAAATTAAGGGGCTCGGACTTCGAAATAAAAAGTAGTTTTTTATTTGCGCAAAGATCCAGAGCAAGATAGCCAAAGCAGACATCTAAACATCTGAGCAAAAACGTATAGAAAATACAGTTCTTATATATCTTTCAAAAGCAGCAGAACACGAAAATATAACATGTTAGCCTTGACTGGTTCATAGTTCCTAAATATCTTGCCTAATTTTCCAGCAGCCTTGTGTGGCTAGCTATACGCTTGACTCGTATGTGTGAACTTTAGCTGAACTTGCGGTTTGGCTTTTACAATGTCCTGTTCTTTTACACATCTTAAAAGCAAGTCTTCATTCCTTCTTTTCGTCTTGTCTCACTTTTATATCCTGATTCATTTTATGTCCTGCCTCAGCTCAGTGGCTAAAACGCTAAGCTTGACGGTCGGGGGTTCAAATCCCTAGTTCCGTGTAACGTGAGCTCCCGTTACTTGTCCCACCTTCCGCCAACCTAGCAGTTTGAAAGCATGTAAAAAATGCAACTAGAAAAATAGGAACCACCTTTGGTGGGAAGTTAACAGCGTTCTGTGCTTTAGTGATGCCGGCCACATGACCACCGAGACGTCTTCGGACTGGTTGGCTTTGAAACGGGGATGAGCATCGCCCCCTACAGTAACGAACGACTAGCACATATGTGCGAGGAGAACCTTTACCTTTACCTACAATGATATGGGACGTAAGATTGGTGTAACATTGGGTTAAGCCACGACATCCTTTGGTCTTGGGACTGTTTAGTGGAGGTCACACACTGGGTTCAATTTGCCCCCAGCCCCCCGCAACTCCGGGAGGTCGGCTGAGAACTAATGGCTCGGCTAGGATTCCGCAATGAACTTCCGGGCTGCGGACCGGGGCTGGGCTGAATGCAGGTCCCGTAAACGCCAGAGATATCCAGACGAGTTGGTAGAACTCGGACTGGAAAAAATAAAAATTGCCGAAATGGCCAGGCTAATTTAGATAAAGGGTTCCCCCATCTCCCCAAGGGCGTCCGATCCGACCCCAGGACGGGCTCCTTCCTTTCCTGGGGGCGAGAGGAGCCTGCTTGATTACAAAGCAGTGACGTCCAGAGGAGAAGCGCCGGCCCCGCAGTGAAGGCAGCCACCCAAGTCGAGGAGCGACTCAGGCGCAGCGCCGGCTTCGGCTCCCGCGGCGGGGCGCGGCTGCACCTGTCCCAAGCCCGCCCCTTCTCTCCGGCTCCTCTGCAGAGCGGTGGCCGGTTGGCGGCTCTGCCGGCGGAGCGTCCCGCCGCGCCTGGCTTTCGCTTCCAACCCGGAGGGAGCATGGCCGGCCTGATAGGCAGCCTCTTGGGCTCTCAACTCGTGGCTCGGTTCCAGCGACGCTGCGGGCTTTTCCCGCGAGGCGAGAAAGACCACCGAGCTCAGGCGGTGGGGAACGGCAGCCGGCCCCCGACTCCGCGGGACGTCCGCAACGGGCAGCGTCCGGGCTTCGGTCTGCCGGCCGACTGCGCCACCTGCAACGGCAGCCTCGGGGACGGCTGGAAGGTACCGCGTTCAACGGGGGCGGGATGCGAGAGGAGCCGGAGCTCAATTTGCAGCCCCGGACAAAGACCGCCTCCTTCTCCCGTCCTAGATGTATACTGTGTAACCTTCTCGCCCGGTGGGACTTGGGGGGGAAACCAGGTCAGTGACCGAGCAGGAAGCGTTGGCAGCCCGTAAAAAGTCTCTTCCCGAGCCATGCTTCCCTCCTGACTTCCTGTTACTGAAAGGGCTTCTGAGAGATAAGAACAAAATTGCAAACCCGCTACCTTAGGGACACAAACCTGAAAAACTATAAATGCTATACATTTCACGGCTTTGCTACTTGGAGTACAACCTTGGTTCTCCCCCACCTCCCTCTTTGAATGGTTGACTTTTGGGGTTAAGACTTCTGGAGAACTGAAAAGCTTGCCTGCACTTACAAACATACACAAACGGGCAAGCTTTTGAAATAACACCCCAACCCCCAATGATAACAGTAATAACTTTCAGAGGTGTTTTGATTTTTGCCCAAATGTTGTAGCTTTCTATTTTTGTATCTAGGAAATCTACAGGGAATGTTAATTTTCAACATTGTTTCTTATATTATAATAGTTTGACTTTAACAAAAATGAGGGTGGGAGAATAAGGATGAAATGGGCTGGTGAATTCAACAGTGGTGGCGATGATGATGATGATGGTATTTGCAGTGTAAAATCAGTATAAAACAGCACTTCATTCAAATATATTGCAGTAGCCTGAAGCAAATTCAGTTCCAAATTACTTCTGACACTAAAGATGTTTGTGTTGTTGGCAAAGCTTCTTAGTATGCCTTTATGTTTAGTAATATATGGCATAAACACATCTTGAAGTTTTGCATCATGCTTAGCATGTTGTGTGCAAGCAGCCTTTGTGATTTGGAAACCATGATATATGACTTAGCATGATGGATGAACCAAGACAGTTGTGTTGCATTGACTATGGGTTAGGCATATTTCAAGCTTGTTAGAGACTTGGATCTCAAAACATTGAAGGAAAAACACTCCACACTATACAGTTCAGAATGGACTTTCCACTGCACACTTCCCCAATCTACATGCCTTCCAAGTTTTTCCAAGAAATTCCCAGGGTTCCCCAGGCAGGCTTTTCCTGAGAATTCTGAGAGATGAAGTCAAACAGATCTGGAGAATTCCCAGAAGAGAGAAGCTTTTCAGGAAACAAAGGAATAAAACCAGCATCTTTCTATCTTCAGTCTTCCATTGACTTATTTTACTTTAGACTCTTTATACTGTTAATGCAATTTTCTGCAATAGAAATAGTAGTAGTAAAGTATAAAGTAGAATTGTTTTGTTGTGTTCTGTTTATGGCACTCTGTGGGTGACAGATCCTTCTCTTAATGTTAAGTCAGAAAATATTGTTGCTGGGTATTGCAACAATATTTGTTTGCAATATTTGCAACAATATTTGTTTTTAATAAAACAAATAAACCTATTGCTAAATGGTGGTGCCCAGAGGGGATTGTTATGCAAGTGTTCAGTATACCATCCATTTAGCATCATTAGGAGTAAAATATATTCTAATGTATTTTTTTTGTATGAATATTTTATTTTATTCTATATTTTATTTTGACTGACTTGATAAATGGGTTACTTGTGTCTCATCCCCAAACAACTGCCTTATAGACAAGAACAAATATATTATATATATATATATATATATATATATATATATATATATATATATATATATATATATATATATATATATATATATATATATATATATATATATATATATATATATATATATATATATATTACATATACATATATATATATATATATTACATATACATATACATATATGCACATTCATTCTCAGGGATGAACACACTCCAGTATTTTGGATTTTGTTAAAGTTTACAATTTCATCAACCTGAAAAATAGTGAGAAAGATTGCAGGAGTTGCTGATAAAGAAGATACTGAAGTCACACATTATATACTTTTGAATGGTTTTTATAATGCTTTTGAAAAAGAAGTGTGAGAAAGCATAAAGGAAAGAGTTCCCAGGTGGCATTGTTCAACTGATCATATTAAAGAAATGGACAGTTTGTTAACGTTGCCTAAAATTTAGTAGCGCTGACATTCTACCAGTGACGTGCGGTGAGGTTTATGGCTGGTGAGGCTGGTGATGTCATCAGGAAGGCGGGGAATGGGACCACGTGTGCTGGAGGCTGAGGCTGCCTCAGCCTCCAGCACACGTGATCCCATTCCCCGCCTTCCTGAGCGTGCTCTGCTGGCTCGTGCTCCGCAGTCCTCGAAAGTGACTGGGGAACGACGAGAACCTTCCTGCCTCTGCTGGACTTTGCGCTCTCCTCGCGACTGCAATAGACGTCCAGAAGTGGCAGGGGCTGTTGGGCTGGAAGCCCAAACCCCATTAGCCACAAAAGCTGCTTCTGGATGTATATTGCAGTCGCGAGGAGCGGGCGAAGTCCAGCAGAGGCAGGAAGATTCTTGTCGTTCCCCAGTCGCTTTCGTGGCTTCGTCATCCGGGAGCGCCGACAACATTTCTGCCTCCGCAGCTCGCGGGCGTGGACGGACAGAGGTAGCCAGAGTGGCGCCAAGGCAGTCCGGCGGGCGAGCGACCGAGGATCAGGCTGCCTGATCCTCCATCGCTCGCTCACTCTTTCGTCCGCCCGGACCGCCTCGGCGTCGCTCTGGCTACATCCGTCCGGCGGCGCCCGGGATCTGCGGAGGCAGAAATGTTGTCGGCGCTCCCGGATGACGAAGCCACGAAAGCGACTGGGGAACGACGAGAACCTTCCCCCAGTCACTTTCGTGGCTTCGTCATCCGGGAGCACCGACAACATTTCTGCCTACGCAGCTCCCGGGCGCAGCCGGACGGATGTATATAATATTATAATATTATATATATATATATATATATATATATATATATATATATATATATATATATATATATATATATATATATATATATAGTATATAATATTATATACTATTATTTCACGAAGAGAGGTGATGCGCTGCCTCCCTTGCCTCCCCTGACCGCACGTCCCTGCATACTACCATTACTCTACTTAGTTATATCATCCCATAGAACTTTGTTGCAATCTTGTGTTCCATCCTTACTGCACATTTTTTATACATACTGTATATGCTGGTTTTCGTCTTTCATTTCCCCTCCACTTTCTTCCAGAATATGACATTTTTCTCTTCTCAGTCAGTATGTTGGTTTAGACCAGTAAATGGCAAATCCAAGCAGCAAACCTTTTGTAGACAGGCAGAGTACACTTAATTTATCCTTTGCAAAGTTCAGTCATTGGAATTATTCTGAACATTTTGTACATTGGATCAAAAGGAGAGAATATACAATTCATAATCTTTTTACTATGTAACTTGTATGTCTCCAACATTCTTAGGCACATTCTTCCAACAAGCAAAGTCAGTGGGGAACCCACTCACTTAACAACCATGTTACTAAGTTAACAGCTGCAGTGATTCACTTAACAAATGTGGCAAGAAAAGTTGCAAAATGGGACAAAATTCACTTAACAACTGTCTTAGCGATAGAAATTTTGGGTTCAATTGTGGTCATAAGTTGAGGACCATCTGTACATGAAAATGTATGTAATATGTTTGAAGTTTCCATTTTCTGCTGGACCTATTTGGATATATTTCTAAGGTTTGACCACTTTTGTGAGTCACATGCATTCCTGTCTCTTCCCTATCCCTAGAGTCTGTTGTAATTGGGTGGCTAATAAATGTAAATAAACATAAATAAATAAATAAGTGAGGGCATTTAAACAGATAATGGTAATACTGTCATATAAAAGGAGTTCTGGTATTAAAATTGGAAATGAAGAAAATAAATCACCAGGACCAGACGGATTACACCCCAGGGTTCTGAAGGAACTGGCAGATGAGATCTCAGAACCACTGAACTATATCTTTCAGAGATCCTGGAGCACCGGGGAACTGCCAGAGGACTGGAAAAGAGCTGATGTGGTTCCCATCTTCAAAAAAGAAAAAAAAATAGATCTAGGAAACTATAGACCTATCAGCCTGACCTCAATACCAGGAAATATTCTGGAAAAGATAATCAAGCAACGAATTAGCGAACCTAGAAGTAAACAAATAGCCAAAAGCCAACATTAATCATGCCAGACTAATCTTATTGCATTCTTTGACAAAGTGACAAAATTAGTGGACCAGAGGAATGCCATCAATATAGTTTACTTGGACTTCAGTAAGGCATTTGATAAGGTAGACCATAGCCTACTACTAGATAAAGTAGAAGAATGTGGGTTGGACAGCATCACCATCAGATGGATTCGTAACTGGCTGACCAACCGCACTCAACATGTAGTCCTCAATGGAACTGCATCTACATGGAGGGAAGTATGCAGTGGAGTACCCCAAGGCTCTGTTTTAGGCCCAGTACTCTTCAACATCTTCATCAATGATTTGGATGAGGGAATAAATGGGGAACTCATCAAATTTGCAGATGACACCAAGCTGGCAGGAATAGCCAACACTCCAGAGGACAGGCTTAAGATACAGAAGGATCTTGACAAACTTGAACATTGGGCACTATCTAATAAAATGAAATTCAATGGTGAAAAGAGTAACGTTCTACATTTAGGCAAGAAAAACAAAATGCACAGGTACAGTATAGGTGGTACCTTCCTCAATAGTAGTAACTGTCAGAGGGATCTTGGAGTCCTAGTGGGCAACCATTTAAATATGAGCCAGCAGTGTGCAGCAGCTGCCAAGGACTAGAGGAGACATGATAACAGTGTTCCAATATCTCAGGGGTTGCCACAAAGAAGAGGGAGTCAAACTATTCTCCAAGGCACCTGATGGTAGAACAAGAAGCAATGGGTGGAAACTAATCAAGGAGAGAAGCAACTTAGAACTGAGGAGAAATTTCCTGACAGTGAGAACAATTAATCAGTGGAACAGCTTGCCTCCAGAAGTTGTGAATGCCCCAACACTGGAAGTCTTTAAGAAAATGTTGGATAGCCATTTGTCTGAAATGGTATGGGGTTTCCTGCCTAGGCAGGGGGTTGGACTAGAAGACCTCCAAGTTCCCTTCCAACTCTGCTATTATATTGTATTGTATTATAAATTTGAACATTGAAATATTGAGAAAATCTGGCCCTGCACTTGCCCCATTTGTAAAATCTATGGATGGACAGAGACGTGAGTATAGATGTTCCTGCTGCAGTTAGTTATTCTAGAAAGCTACTGTTCCATTTGAACTACGACAGATACTGGTTATTAAGCTCGTCTAGATTTTTTAGCTGACCTGATTGTTGCTATATCCAATGTTTCACCACACTTACCGGTATATTATCCTGAAAGGGTCCTAACAATGAAAGAAAAGAAGTGAAGCCTTTATTTTCAAAAATTGTAAATATTTATCTTAAAATCCCCTTTTCACCCCTATGGGTGTGTCAGGCCTCCCAGGTAAACCAGACAGGAAATATAGTGTTTACATGAGTTAAACCTACTTTTATTGTAAGGGTACTTTAGCAGAAATTTGGAGATCAGAAGTTACAAACTTCCTGCTACCATTTTTAACTGTCTAATCTATGAGGGCAAATCCTTCCTTCCTAGGTTTTTCCTTGTGGGCCTCTCTTGTCTGATCATTTCTTAGGCAGCATCTTTTTACTTCTTCCCCCAAGATTATCCATATATTCCTTTACATTTATCCATGAATAAATAAATGAATAAATCTAGGCAGGGGGTTGGACTAGAAGACCTCCAAGGTCCCTTCCAACTCTACCATTGTATTGTATTGCATGATCTTAGGTCTCTTCCAGCTTCTTGAGTCTGGAATTTAATGTGAAGTTGACCTATTTCAAGTTATGAAACTTGAAATAGCTTCCTCTTCACTATGTTGAAGTGTTGGGTAAGTAGCTGTTTTTCTATTTTCTGTGCATTCTTGGTTTCTGGATACATTTCATATCTCATATCTCATTAGATCTGCTGTTGTAGTAGCATTCTATCTATTTCAGGTTCCCTTATCTTGTCCATACATGGTTTGTTTCAGTAGCCCACCTGTCATCAGATTGTCCCTGTTTTCTACCCTTTGGCCCGAACCTTTCTAATCCAGGTGATGTGATGACTGAGCTGAGTCTCTTAGTTCATGTCATCCTCATATTGGAAGCAGGCAAGTGATAATTGGGGTGGGGGGTGGGGTTTGTCTTTTTCCAAGGAGCCCCACTGATAAGGTAGGTACCAGCAGGGATTTGAAGCCTGGTCTACCATATGAGAGGGCAGCACTCTAACCACTACACATCAAATTGCAATAAGTGACTACACACAAACCCCCAAAATAAATAGAATCCTACTTCAATCCTATAACATTCTGTTATCATTGCCTCCAGCAGTTTATCATTTATTTGAAACACATTCCTTTATAGTTAATTTAAAAAGAAGGAGGGAGGAAAGAAGAGAAGGAGTGAGAAGGAAGAAAGGAAGGAAGGAAGGAAGGAAGGAAGGGAAGGAAGGAAGGAAGGAAGGAAGGAAGGAAGGAAGGAAGGAAGAAGGCATAACTAATTTATTTTCTCTAAACTGGGCCTTGTATTTCTGGGTTTTCTCTAAGTAACATTCTTGTGCATGGGTGATCTTTCTTTGACCATATGAAGACAGGTGTCTAAATAATTTAAGCATGGTATTAGGTAGAGCACTTTCCACATCCTCAGGTTTTTTTTCCTACTAGGAAAATAGTCTGTTTCCCTGACCCACATAAATACTATCACTGTGCTTTCTAGTACCATCATCTTAAGAGTAATGATTGGTTGATTACATCCCTGCGACCCATCCGCTCGCACAGAGAGGGACTTCTCCAGGTGCCGTCCACCAGACAGTGCCGAGGGGCGGCGCCTAGGAGCAGAGCCTTCTCTGTGGCGGGCCCAGCCCTGTGGAATGACCTCCCTCCGGATATTAGGACCACCATTGACCTCCGCTCCTTCCGTGTAAAGCTCAAGACCCACCTATTCCAAATAGCTGGCCTGGCTCAACCATAACTTCATATCGCTCCTGACGGGTTTTTAATTCTGTAATTTTATTTAATGGGATTTTAAATTGTGTTTTTAATTGTTTTCACTCATCAGTCTACCTCCTCCATGCACATGCACATGTATATGTCTTTGTTCCTATGTTTGTTTGTCTTTATCTGTATTTTATTTGTTTTGATTGTACGCCGCCCCGAGTCCTTCGGGAGAGGGTTGCGGCTAACAAATAAAATTATTATTATTATTATTATTATTATTATTATTATTATTATTATTATTATTATTATTATTATTATTATTATTACAGTAACAATGGAGAGCATGAATTCTAGTATTTGTATGGCTAGTTGCATTTGAAACTATCTAGGTATAAGCTAGTGGTGGGTTCTGGATCCCGTTACAATCGGTATGGTGCAAAGGAGCGGGCATCTACCACATGCATGCATACGCATGCGTACTTACCACCTGCGACGCTCTGCAATGTTCCAGCTGCTCGGCAGAGTGTTGCGCACGCGCCGTATGCTCTGTGCGCGTGGGTGAAAGCCCCAATCGGCTCAAATACAGGTAAGGAGGACAGGCGGGTGGGTGGGCCCTCCGGAGCATGGTACCGGAATGGCGAACCAGTTGTATCCCACCACTAGCTTTGAAACAATATCTCTCTTTCGATCAAGATTGCACTGTGTGCTCTGAGCTTCGTTTGCTTGGAGATGTGTCATTACCCAAGTGGATAATGACTACAAACCAAACAAACTAAGCAAACAGTCAAGCGCAGAAAGCACTCCGTATATCTCTTTGCCCATCAGTAATTAAATTATAATTGCTTCCAGTTCAATGTAACTTCTCACAATAACAGACATATACTTCGTAATTTCCCTTTGCTGTTTTTGAAATATATAAAAGTTGTACCAGTACTGAGCTACCATAGTGCTTATAGCTGAAGACTATTTTAAAATATATCTTCAAAACAGTGGTGGGATTCAAAAACTTTACTACTGGTTCTGTGGGCGTGGCTTTGTGGGCATGGCTTTGTGGGTGTGGCAGAGGAAGAAAACTGCAAAATCCCATTCCCTCCCCACCCCGCTAACCTGTTTTCCAGCTCGTTCTCCTGTTCAGGGCAACAAAAGGTCACCTGGGAGGCTGGGAGGCAATGGGGGCAGGGCCAGCCTATTTACCTGTTCTCCAAACTACTTAAAATTTCCACTATCAGTTCTCAGAACATTTTCATTTTTAAATCAGAACTAGCTGAATACCACCTCTGCTTCAAAAATACATTGAAGTCCCTTTGCCTTGCCTTCCACCATATCCTCCTTCTCAGTCACTGTTCTAACAACAGATAGTTTCTTTACTTCCAGTTACGTTTCTGCCTTTCCTTTTCTCTGCCTTTTCTCTTCTCCCTGTTCCTCCCATCTGTTTTTTTTCTGTAGTTGCTTGTGGCAGTCTAATGTTCTTCCAAATCTGCACTTGGTTTAGTTTTCTATTTATCATCTGTTGACCATGGTCTTCCATCAAGAAAAGTATGTGCATGTGGTACGGAATAGTGTAATGGGTATCTGAGATATTATCCTTGCAATCACAGATAGTCCTCAACTTACAACATTTCAGTTAGTGACCATTTGATGTTACATCGTCCCTGAAAAAAGTGACATGACCGTTTTTCACTCTTGTGATTGTTGCAGCATCCCCAAGCTCACGGGGTCAAAATTTGGATGTTTGTGTTTGGATAATTGTGATGGTTGCAGTGTCCTGGGATCATGTGGTTACCTTTTGTAACCTTCTGACAAAGAAAGTCAATGGGGAAGCCAGATTCACTTAACAACTTTGTTACTTACTTAACAATTGCAGGGATTCACTTAATAACTGTGGCAAGAAAGGTTATAAAATGAAGCAAAATTCATTTAACAGCTGTCTCACTTAGCAACTGGAATTTGGGAGTCAATTGTCGTCATAAATCAAGAACTATCTGTACTTAGTAGAGAAACAATTCAAATCATCTCCTGAACTTTATAAATAGAGCTGACTTGAACTCTAGATGTTCCAGATATATAGCCAATCTATAGCCACGGTGGTGCAGGGGTTAGAATGCAGTAGTGCAGGCTATGTCTGCTGACTGTCAGCTGACTGCAATTTGGCAGATCGAATCTCACCAGGCTCAAGGTTGACTCAGCCTTCCATCCTTCCGAGGTTCCCAGGTTGTTGGGGACAATATGCTGACTCTGTAAACCGCTTAGAGGGGACGGTATTTACGTCTAAGTGCTATTGCTTATGTGCACTGCCTCCCAATTCCAGGAACTAGCCTCTTTTAGATTAGGCCTCTTCAGCCAGATGCTCAGCAGCTCTATATGGTAAATTGCAGCAGGGCTTTTACTGCAGTGACTTGGTCTGAAAGATCCCAGAAGATAAAAGAAAATGGTGGAAGCTGTCCATCTAGACTGCGCCCTTTCTGTAGTGTTTGCCATCATTTCCCCTGGGACATGCTATACATCCTTAATGTTGCCATTGTTAAAATGGTGGTTTCATTACTAATTCATACCATCTAACCCTGGTGTTTCTGGCATCAAAACTTCCATAATTTGTTCTTTTTCTGCCTGAGGAAAGCCTAGAATTGATAATAGTTTATGAAATACCTTAGCTTTAACATGACTATGGATAATTTCTCCATAAGCATCTAGCAAGTTGATCCCATGTTGAGCAGCCGGAACAGATGGAATTTATCTTCTGTTTTTCAAAAAAAAAACCTTCAGTATAATGTGATGGTTGCTGAAGACCAGTCAGAGTCTTTATCTAGGATGGGTTCAACAACTGCATCGTTTTCTGATTGGCTGACTATATCCAGCCTATTAATGAACATTTTGTTTGGTTTGGCAAAGCCACAGTTGGTCTTTGTTTTCACTGGCTGAGAATAGTGCTTGGAAGAAAAATAGAAGTTGGGAAAAGGAAGAAGTAATAGCAGCAGCAAGGAGGCCCTGCCTAAGGGCATCCAAATAACACACCCAAAATATCTTTTTCCAGCTGTACTCTTTATGTTGAACCATTAACATGTGCTGAAACTCAAACGTTTCTTCAGTAGATAATAATTAACCAATTTAACTAAGCTGTATTGATTTTAGTTGGAATTTAGTGGTTGTGATAATTGCCTTCTCTTTCTTCCACTTTTTCCAAAGTGGAATAAACTTTTTATACATTTAAAGATTTGTACTGGGTAGCTTAACAAAGTGTTTCTCATTATATTTCCCTGCATGCACAATGGAATCGCTTTTGTTTCAGATTGACACGGCGTTTGTTTTGCATTGTTGGCTCTCGCACGAGAACCAAAAATATCTTCTCTTCATTTTTTTCCTATCACCGAATTGACTGATGGAATCCTAGATAGATAGTCTAGGAACTTGCCAAATAGGGCAACGTGGGGTATTATGAGATGCTTGACTGCAGCCTATTGGAGGATCTATGGGAGAGAAAAAAATACGTCAGTAAGATTTTCAGTTACCGGTAGTCCTCAACTTACAGTCACAACTAATGGCTTAGGCCCAGAGTACCTGCGAGACCACCTACTGCCACCACCATCCAGTACGATCCCACAGAGTTGGCCTTCTCAGGGTGCCGTCGGCCAGACAGTGTCGGCTGGTGACCCCCATGAGGAGAGTCTTCTCTGTGGGAGCGCCTTCCCTCTGGAATGAGCTGCCCCCGGAGCTTCGCATAATCCCTGACCTCCGGTCCTTCCGACACGCCCTAAAAAGTTGGCTTTTCCAGCAAGCCGGCCTGGCCTGTTAATTTTTAACTTATTTAAAATGTATTGTCTTTTAAATTCGGTTTGTTTTTTGGGATATGTATTTAATTTTTTTTTTAATTTTTGGGATGTATGTTTTTTTTAATGTTGTATGCCGCCCTGAGTCCTTTTGGAGAAGGGCGGCATATAAATCCAAACAAACAAACAAACAAACAAACAACTAACCCCAAAATTTCTGTTGCTAAGCGAGACAGTTGTGACGTGAGTTCTGCCCCCTTTTGCAACCTTTCTTGCCACAGTTGTTAAGTGAATCACTTCAGTTGCTAAGTTAGTAACATGGTTGTTAAGTGAATCCGGCTCCCCCCATTGATTTTGCTTGTCAGAAGGTCGTAAAAGGGGATCACGTGACCTTGGGACACTGCAACCGTCATAAATCATGAGTCAGTTGCCAAGCATCCGAATTTTGGTCGCATGATCGTGTGGATACTGCAATGATCACAAGTATGAAAAACAGTTGTAAGTCTCTTTTTTCAGTGCTGCTGTAATTTTGAACTGTCACTAATAAATGTCAAGGACTACCTGTATTAACTTCAGATAGTTATATAACTCCAACCTAATTCCTGATATATTTTTTTTCTTGGTTCAGGGATGAAATGCTACCGGTTCAGGCTGGTAGTAAAAAATGCTAAAAAACTTTTTTTTAAAGTTCAGACGATCAGCTGTGCGACAATCAACTGTGCCGCGCAATTTATATTCTGCTTTCTAGCAAATCTAAATCACGCAGCACAGCTGTTTCCCCCCCCCGCCCCCGGTTCTACTTACCTTTGCAGACTCAGAAAAGGCTTCTTAGCGCCCTCAGTGCGCCTTCAGAACCGGTAGCAGGCTTCAGAGCATTTCACCCCTGCCTTGGTTCCTTTTTCTTGATCTCCCTTACCTTTTGAAAGAGTTCTAGCATTTGTAAATATCTTTCTTTCAGCTTGGTTTGTAATTGTAATTCCGGTCCATTTCAAAATAACTTTTAAATGTTTATTGCACTAATAACCTTCCTTGAAGGAGCTTGGACAGGTCATGATAATAAACGGAACCCCTTCTGCTCTTATGCTGACTGGTTTATAACCTTGTTACTAAACTCTGCTAATTGTCTTTGATAAAAGTCTTAAGAGACATAGGACCCATGTTTCTGCCTTTGTGTTTCAGGCAATTTTTCCAGCCAGTGCCTAGTACCATATGCTATGCAGACAGGCAGGCACCAGGGGCTGTGGCCAGTTTTGAAGCCGCCTGCCTTCAAAAACAGCAAAGCTGTTTGGGAGAGTGAATTGGAAGCCAACAGGCATAAAATCTGCTGTGTCTTGCTTCTTGTGTTCATAAATATCAACCAGCTGTTTGACATGAGATGCTTCTAACAATTGACACAGCTCTTTTCTCCCCTAGTGTGTTCCCAAGAAGGATATTTCTGTGTTAAAAATTGGTAAGCGTTCATTTCCCCCCATATGGTCGAAGTATAACACAATTCATGGCAATGACAAACCAACCTTTCATGAAATTCTGTGGATCAAATTTGGCTGTTTCATAAGACTTAATAAGGTATGATAAGGCACAGCTTGCTGTTACGCTACGTGATGCATGGCATCCATTTTCTCACAGTGAGCTTACTAATATGGACAGGGTTTTATTTTTCAATGTTTCAAATAAAGAGTAACTGTAATGGCTTTTTCTCTAAGCAGGGTTCTCAAATAATTCTACAGCAGTCCTGAAGCATTGTTTCTTCTGAAACAATTGCTAATTTACTTCCTCAGAACAAAAATATCCTTTACAGGTAGTCCTTGACTTATAGCAGTTCATTTAGTGGCTGTTCAAAGTTACAACAGCAGTGACTTATGACCATTTTTGACGCAATTGTTCCCACATTCCCATGAGCATCTGGTCGAAATTCAGATGCCTGGCAACTGACTCATATTTATCACGGTTGAAGTGCCCTGGGGTTATGTGATCGTCTTTTGCCACCTTCTGAAAAGCGAAGCCAGTGGAAAAGCCAGACTCACATAACAACCAGTTGTGGCCCAGCAGGATCCGATTGAGCTGCTGATTGACTCGAATAGCGAGGAACCATATGAGTCTGCCCTGGACAATGTGGAAGACCCTGTGCAGGGTTCAGACTCAGAGCAGGGACAAGAGAGGCTGGTTGACCACCAGGAGGCGCCTGAGGCATGGATAATTGGGGAGGATCAAAGGCAGTTTGTCCCTAATGCTAGATTGAGAAGGGCTGAGAAAAAGAAGCAGCAACTCCGTAGGCAGACTCACAGAAGATGATTAAGCACAGGTGGTTGTGGATTGGCCCCTCCCAAGAGAGATTATAGGTGAGGCGTTGGGAGGGGACATTTGCAGGAAACAACCATTTGAATTAGTAGTTAGGAAAATATATCTGTGTATTCTAGCCGTGTCTGATCATTTGGACTATCTGCGTTGCTTCATTTGAATTATCTGGGTTGCTGCAGAGCTACTCTGTTGAACGTGAGTTGTCTGGGCCCTCAGCCAAAGGATTCGTTATCTCAGTAATTAAACAGTGGCAAACAGCCAAGCCTGTGTTCTGGTTTATTTGCAGGCGTTGGGTGTGTGTGTGGTGGTGGTGTCAGAACAACCGTAGTACTAATTTAACACTCCAGTGATTCACTTAACAACTGTGGTAAGAAAAGTCATAAAACGGGGCAAAACTCACTTAGCAAATGTCTCAGATAGCAACAAAAATGTGGCCTCAATTTTGGTCATTAGCCGTGTATTACTTGCCCTTGCCTGTAAAAGAAGACTGCTCTCTACTTGTACCCAAGTGGTTGTGGATAATTTTAAGAAAGTGTTAAGAATTCAGATAATCATCTGGGGCTTGGTATTTAACACACTCTGGCCTAGATTATTTTCAGTTAATACTACAAAAAAGCAAAAAAGATACTTAGGATGTAAAATGTAATACATTGAAAGAGGAAGAGGAACAACTGAACAGCAGAAACAACAACTATGAGTTCTGAAAAAACATACTTCCTTTACAATAATCATTGTTGTAGAATTGGAATTAAATATTGACAATCAATTCCTTTGTTTTAAAGGATAATTAGACAAATTTTTGAATGATAAATTTATTGACTGTCAAGCTCTAGCCCAAAGACAACACAGCAAAATCCAATTGAGCCTAGTTCTTTATTTACTTACACCTAATGGACAGACTAAAGCTATAACCTTCTAACCTACTAAATATATCCTGAGAGATTCTTGGGTGTGGTTACCCTGAACCTCCTCCTCTCTCCAGTTTATGACTGTGCTATTTCTTAATCTGGGCTTCTCTCTGTTGAGATTACTTTCTGGGAAAGCTGTGTGTTGTCCAAACTCCTCTCCACTGATTTTCCAGGTGCACATTACATCACATTGGTGAATTAGGTCTATCAACAAAATGCATTCTGGGTAGGGATGCAGTAATTAAGGTGAGGAGGCAATGCAATTCTACTTGATGCAGCTTGAAGCCTTGAAAGGCAGTTCCAACAACCAGAAAACCACACACGCACACACATACACACGCACATACATATTTGTCTTGGCGATTCTAAAGATTGACAAGGAGTGGCAGAAAAAACTTCGGGGCATGTACTGTCAATGTACAGAATTTTCTTGCTGGTCACTGGAACTGTTGATAGAGGCAGGCAAGGTGAAGCAGTATGTTTGATTTGATTTGCTTTTAGAAACTATAAGTATTTTTTATAAGGGCAATCTGGTCTACCCAAATATGGGATGGAGCATACTATTGTTGTGTTAATTTTTTAAAATATTTACCTCTATTTGTTTGTCGGTAAATATAAAAAAATTAACACAGAAATTTTAGAAGCTATGTTACCTAACAGCTTCAAGGAATTTTACATCAAAGCAAAACTCTGCTTTGTTAAATGGAGACAACAGAGAACATCATTGGGAAATACATTGGAAAGAAGCCCTTGACCTATATCTTACTTAGAATTTTTATTAATTAACCACTGAAAGAACATAGATGATCCATTATTCATTTCTAGCAAGAGTTTCCTTATGCTTTTATAGTACCAACAGTAGGCAATTTGGTTTACAGATTTCAAGGGAATCAAAGAAGACTATGATAAGAGTGGTGAGGTTTCCTTTAGCTATGGAAGCTCAACATGCAACTTTAGGAAAGTTTTTCTCTCTCTCTAACTATAAATTCATGGGTTTTTCTCATGGGAAAAAAGTTTAGTGACAGGCAGAATGTACATTTAATAAATAAAGAATAGAATGTAATGCTTCATTTCATCATTTGGGAAGAGAAATCATACCAGAGCTGATCATTTTGTTGTCTAACCTGCCTGTGGCTATTAGATCAGTTCTGTTTCATTTATCATTTTTTCTGTCCCAGTAGTGTGTGTGGTTTTTAATTGCTTCTTCCACCTTGCTTGTGCAGAATAACTAGTCTTGAATTGAATGTGATGAAATGTTGAAGAATTGAACATTGTAATGAATTGTTGAAATGAACATTATGATGAAAGAATATAATTGCTAGGGAAGAACAATGTAATTATGAGTTCTCTGTTCACATATACTTGCATTTATATGCATATATTTGAAAAGCCTCTAGAATGAGGAATACACATTCAGCAGAATAATGCGCTTGAATTTAAAGAAGTAGAGAACAACATGGATTATTATGCCAAACTAACAAAGTTATATCCATACAAAAGCATAGATATAAATTCATAGCAATAAAGGCTCACTATGGTTGAGCAACTCTGCAACAATAAATACCACTACTATAACAACCTCAAACCCAGAGTGATTCAAAGTGAATCACTCTATCTAGAAAGACGGAAAAAATAAATCATTATCTTATCTTTGATCAAATCATACAATAGTTGAGTTCTACAGATTTATACAGATTAACAGAGTTGGAAGGGACCTTGTAGGTCATCTAATCCAACACCCCCCACCCAAGCAGAGTTTGAAGTGACCACAGAAGTCATCTGATTTAATCTCATCCTGAATGAAAAGTCCTCTGGCAGATCACCATTCAATCTTTGTTTCAAGCCCTCTGATGAAGACAGACTCATTATGCCCTGTGGCAGCCTGTTCCACTGGCTAACAGCTTGTACAGTCAAGAAGTTGATGTTGGATAGCCATCTGTCTGAAATGGTATAGGGTTCCCTGCCTAGGCAGGGGGTTGGACTAGAAGACCTCCAAGGTCCCTTCCAACTCTACTATTGTATTGTATTATTGTAAGTTTCTCTTGACATCCAATCTTAAAACTAGTCCTTACAGTTTTAAACCAATGATTCCAACTCTTCCTTCTGAGGCAACAGAGGAAAAAGTCCATTCCCTTTTTTTCTAAGAACCCTTATTAAAAACCATCATCATATTTCCCTTTGATTGACTTTCATGTAATCTAAATACTCCCATAGGCTATAAGCATTTCCTATAGGCCTTTTGTTTCCAGATCACTATCCTTGCAATGAATTTGATCTAATTTGTCATGTCCATTTTGAACTATGGTGCTCAATACCTGGCATTGCATTCGATATAAGAATCTCACCTGACCAGAGCAGAATGGAAAAATAATTTCCATAATTTGCAATTTATGTCCTGCATATTTTATTCTCCATTCATATATTTTCATTCATACATCTGTGAGACTTCCTTGGAAAGTGTTTGCGGTTGTTATGTCCAGCATTTGATTACACAGCCCCTTGGAGCAACTATCTTTCCTTTTCTCCCAAAATAACATTTTAAATCAGGGATGTCAAACTCACATTGTCATGGTGGTGTCACGTGGTGCATCAGGACTTTCCCTTCCCCCTTCGCTAAACCAATCATGGGCGTGGTCAGCACATAGTTTCACAGCCCTGTTTTAAATGATCTATTGCAAGGAATTAGTGGCATCATGTGATGTAGTGGTTTGCAGCATGATGGCCCTATGAGCATACAATTGGTCACAGTTATTTGCCACAGAATGTTTTAGGAATGTTTTGGAAATGCGATTTCTGTGGATCTAAAGTGGATGTTTTTCATCCTGCAAATTGCAATTAGTGTCTTTTATTTATTTAAATTGCAATCATGAGAAAAATTAGATTATAAGTACAGCTGTTGACGGGGGGGGGGGGAAATTCCCTCATCTTTTCCTACCATCCATTCCTGACAAAATTCGACTCCCGTTTGCATTCCAAGTGAAGCCTCTGTGAATCTGATGGAAATGTCTGCTGAAATACAAACAGCAGCTCCAAGAAAGGCCACTTTCGGCAAAGTCCTAGCAAGAAAATGGCAACCTTCTTTCTTGCCCCAAATTCTGAGGTTATCCAGCTTTCCATGCAATTAATCTTAAGCAAAGCATTGTAGCAGCTTACCATTCACACTGACTGCCTTTATACAGTTACATTTGTCTCTAGTTTGGTCCTGAGAGCTTAAGAATTGATTTGCTCTACTTCTGAACTAGTTTCCTGTTCTCAGAAATTCCTTACCAAATGCCTGGCAAATCTCAGATGCGCTGCAGGTGATCTACACAATTCCCTATCAACTGCCCTAACAAAGTAATGCTGGAGTTGCTGTGCCTCTTAGCTCAATCATTGGAAAGGCAACATATGAATTTGCTTTGTATCCATTTAGGCTTCCTTACAAAGCTTCATATGTGCCTTGTGCACTGTAAACAGCATTGCCAAAAAGGCATTAAGAGTTGTTAACCTAATTTTGAGAAGCTTCTTCTCTGGTAACATTGTATTGCTAACTAGGGCATGCAAAACCTTTGCCAGACCAATTCTTGAATACAGCTCTGCTTGGAATCCACGCTGTATATCAGACATTAATATGATGTCCAGAGGTAAAGTACCAGAGGTACTTTACGAGAAGAGTACTCCACTCCTCTACTCACAATCAAATTCCCTATACCACCAGGCTTGAAATTTTGAGTTTGGACAATCTGGAACTGCAATCCCTGCAGTATGATCTAAGCACAGTACGCAAAACTGTCTGCTACAACGTCTTACCTGTCAGTGACTTCTTTAGCTTCAACCTCAATAATACATGGGCAAACAATCATTACAAACTCAAGGTAAACGGTTCCAAACTCGATCGCAGAAAATACGACTCCAGCAACAGAATGGTCAATGCCTAGAATGCTCTACCTGATTCTGTTGTTACATCCTCTAACCCTCACAGCTTCAACCTTAAACTGTCTACTGTGGACCTCACCCCATTCCTAAGAGGTCCATAAAGGGGCCATGCATTAGGCACTAGAATGCCTACCATCCCTGCCCTACTGTCTCCATTTATTTGTATTCATTTGTTTTGTTCATGTCCATGTTTATATTAATACCTTCTATCTTGTACATGTTAGACAAACTAATAAATACAAATACAAATAATAACTTTTTGTTGATCAAGTGGGGTGTCTTCTCATTCATAACAATGGCCATGAAAACAAAGTAGGGACAAGGCTTCTCATCTCTTCCCTTCTCTTTAACAGTATGGTCTATATTTTCTTCCATGTGAAAAAACAGCAGATATGTTTATGTTTTTGATCTCCTCTTGTATGGTGTTTCTTTATGTTTCTGAGTATATGCACACAAGAAGCACACAGTGGGCCTTGTCATTTCTATTCTGGGTCTCAGCGGCAGACAGCAGGGGTTTACATTGGAGGAGTCAGGAACATTTGGAGCTGCTCACCAACTCCGTGGGGATTTTTTTTCCTCTCCACTCAGTGGGAGATCTGAACCTGATTCTCTTTTAGACTCCCCCTCCCCTCCCCCCAGTTTCTTCTCCAATACCAGATTTGGTCTCATTCTGTTCAGTTTTAAAGACTTAAAGACCTTCTCGTGGATAAACAGAAAGTCCTGAATTCCTTAATTTTTTCCATCATTCTGTTGGATTGGAAATAATAGAAATAAAATTAAGTGGATCGGGGAATCTTGTGGACAATGAAAGGGAGATCTGCTCTCTACTGGTTGTCTAGCATTATGTTATATGAACATCATTGTCAATGCCCTTTGACCAAGAACAGAGTTTATTTTAATATACAGCTGAGTGAGTTTTATTTTTAGAAGTAGAAAAAAGTCTGCTGTGAGAACTGTGTTCTGTGCTCCAGGGAATAAGGAATTTAAAATAACTATATAAAAACAAATGAAAAAAAAATAGAAATTTAAGATTGTTTCTTTGTAATTTTATATTACTAGGAACAACTCGTTGATTAAACAAAAGTATTTGTCAACTGTTTGAATTGTATATAAACTTTAGAAATAGATATATAACGAATTATATAATAGTAAACAAATCTTCATTATAGCACCATATGCCAAATAAAACAAATCTCAATTATACACCATATGTTGTGCCTTGCTGTATACTGAAGACATCAACACTTCTTTTGTTTCAAGATGGTTGGCTCATCAACATCCAGAACAGGGTGGGAGAAACACTGGTGTTGCAAATCTTGAGAAAATTTGTTTCAGCTATATCTGTTCTTGCTTTTGCTATATGTTGGTATCTGGAGCCTTATTTAGTTACCCATAAGATATGAAGGTCCTAGAATCTCATCTAGAGCATGGTGGTATATTTTGATAACTACTTAAATATTAGTCTTCTAGCTAAGCTGAAACGCCTTTCTATTTATGGATTTTGTTGCAATATGACATTCAACATCTGTATTATGAAGTTGACTGTAAAGAGACATGTTGTTATATTGTATCATTTCTGTATTCATTATTCAAGAAAATAAACCATAATGTCATTATGCAGGTTTCATGGAGAAGACAATTCTGTTAAATAAATACTCTTCCTAGCATTTTGTGAATTACTTCTAGGATTCCTTGAATGAATTAACATCCTTTGGATTTGCCTCTCACTGTTCCATCTGTCTGTAAAATAGTTTCACTTTTTAAATTTTGATTAAAATATGTAGACTACTATTAAAAAGATGAGAACAAGGGATAAAAACTAAACTATAGGTGAATAAAGAAGACATTTTAAAGTATCGTGGAGCTTGCATTTTTCATTAATTAAATATAAATAACTGAGTGTACTATAGCAATAATGCCGTTGATATAGTTTACTTGGACTTCAGTAAGGCTTTTGATAAGGTAGACCATAACCTACTACTAGATAAAGTAGAAGAATGTGGGTTAGACAGCATCACCACCAGATGGATTGGTAACTGGCTGACCAACCGCACTCAACGTGTAGTTCTCAATGGAACTGCATCTACATGGAGGGAAGTATGCAGTGGAGTACCCCAAGGCTCTGTTTTAGGCTCAGTACTCTTCAACATCTTCATCAATGATTTGGATGAGGGAATAAATGGGGAACTCATCAAATTTGCAGATGATACCAAGCTGGCAGGAATAGCCAACACTCCAGAAGATAGGCTTAAGATACAGAAGGATCTTGACAAACTTGAACATTGGGCACTATCTAATAAAATGAAATTCAATGGTGAAAAGAGTAAGGTTCTACATTTAGGCAACAAAAACGGAATGCACAGGTACAGTATAGGTGATACCTTACTCAGTAGTAGTAACTGTGAAAGGGATCTTGGAGTCCTAGTGGACAACCATTTAAATATGAGCCAGCAATGTGCAGCAGCTGCCAAAAAAGCCAACACAGTTCTAGGCTGCATCAACAGAGGGATAGAATCAAGATCACGTGAAGTGTTAATACCACTTTATAATGCCTTGGTAAGGCCACACTTGGAATACTGCATTCAGTTCTGGTCGCCACGATGTAAAAAAGATGTGGAGACTCTAGAAAGAGTGCAGAGAAGAGCAACAAAGATGATTAGGGGACTGGAGACTAAAACATATGAAGAACGGTTGCAGGAACTGGGTATGTTTAGCTTAAGAGAAAGAAGGACTAGGGGAGACATGATAGCATTGTTCCAATATCTCAGAGGTTGCCACAAAGAAGAGGGAGTCAAACTATTCTCCAAAGCACCTGAGGGTAGAACAAGAAGCAATGGGTGGAAACTAATCAAGGAGAGAAGCAACTTAGAACTGAGGAGAAATTTCCTGACAGTGAGAACAATTAATCAGTGGAACAGCTTGCCTCCAGAAGTTGTGAATGCCCCAACACTGGAAGTCTTTAAGAAGATGTTGGATAGCTATTTGTCTGAAACGGTATAGGGTTTCCTGCCTAGGCAGGGGGTTGGACTAGAAGACCTCCAAGGTCCCTTCCAACTCTACTATTGTATTGTATTGTATTGTATTAATAACACTTAGATTTACGGTATATACTACTTCATAGTGTTTTATAGTATTACAGTTCAGTGGTTTACAGAGTCAGTTTACACAATCTGGGTCCTCATTTTACCGACCTCATTTTACCGAAGGATGGAAGGCTGACTCAATCTTGAGCCGGTCAACATCGAACTCCTGACAGTAAGCAGAGTTACATAGTTTTTAAAAACAAAAAATCACAATTAAGCTCTAAGCTACAGCTTAGGAGTCTATCTCCAGAATCTCTGTCAACACAGTATAAATCACCATGTAGAATTATAAATTAAAAGACATTCAATCCACATTATTTTAGAAACTCTTCTGATGTAATATCCTGTGCAATTGGAGTATAGGTTCCATACCTGGAGAAATCCAAATTATGCATATGGTACACATCCATGCATTAAATTGAAATCTCTGGATGGCTTGAGTTGAATTCTATGTCAAATTTACTTTTAAGGTACAATTATATTCTAAACATTGAAGCATACTCTCAAATTTGGTTAGACATTTTTCCATGGACAAAGAACCTTTTCAGTGAAAGGCATAAAATCTTGCAGCAGCTACCATATGTAATGCTAATTCAGTACACTTTGAAGGGATACGTGGTTTAATAAGAAAATTGAGGCTGAAATGGGAATTCAGCTTTTAAGATTTTTTTTAATGCAAGTATTAGTCATTTTCCAGAATTGAGCTTTACAACACTGCAACCCATTACGGAAAAAGAGATTTGCTCTCTTGATTACATTTCCAGCAAAGTTTAGAGAAAGAATTGTCCATTTTTTAGTAGTCAGGATTGGAGTGGTGTTGCAACAATAAGACATCTTGTAATAGTTTTCTCTGATATGTGGAATAAATTTAATATTCTTCCATTGGAATTCTCATTGTTGCATGTGGTGCTTGTAATCCTGCAGATGATCTGTCTTATTCTGTTTGGCTCCCATGACAAAGTTTGTTCAAGCATTTCCTTGCTTTCAAATCCAGTGGGCTTTGAGAGATTCCCCACCGTTTCATGATGGATTTATTCTCCAATGTTTTCATTGGTACCTTCATTCCAAGAACTCTTAAAAACTTTAAGAACCTCCAACATACTTTGTTAGGCAAATATCTGAATGTAGAACATTCCACAGTGGAGAAATTATTTCACTTTTCTATGGTGAAGTAAATGTCATTTAGGAAAGAAACATTACCTACTGTCAAAACTCTTTTCCTTTCTCTTAAATTTCCTATTATTCATTTCCTACAAACTTTCCCTCTTCCCCCTTTTATTTTTCTTAACCCCCCCCCCCTATTTTCTTTATTCATTCTCTGGTTATTAATTTCTGCTTTTCCTCCTCCAATTAGAAACATTTGGAAGTTGTTCACAACTGGGAAGAAGGACTACCCTCAGCTTTGGGGACAATTTAGAAAAAGCTTTGAATATATCCTGAACACTAACATCATTTTGTTGTGATAAAAGAATGATTGGTTGTATGTCTTTGGGCGCTGGTGAACTTCAAGAAGTATCCTTAATAGTATCAATGAATGTGGAAAGAGTATCGGTGAATTTTGCTGTGCTTCTCATACCATCATAGCATAAGGGAAATTGAAATATGCTACCTTGCTTCCAGGGCTTCTTATCAGTTCAGTAAATCCCTATTGCAGCAACAGAATCAGGAAAACTATTGTAACTTCCTGCCGGTTAAAAAGGAGAGAGAGAAGCCGAAGTCGAGTTTTTGTTTGTATGTTCCAGTTTTTGGAAAACCAAGATTGTTGAAACTGAGTAACATTTAGATTCCCTTTATAAATGTACTAAAACGCTTACAATTTCCTTGCAGGACTGTTCACAAGATTATGTTGTAACAAATTATTTCTACTACTACCTGTTCAAAATTTCTGCTGCAATGGGCCAGGAAGTTTTCTACATCACGTTTCTTCCATTCACTTACTGGATCATTAACGCCCACGTTGCACGGAGACTGATAATTATGTGGTCGGTAAGTATTATTCACATTATTCACAGTTTAATATGTTGTTGCTAATTTTCTCTAGCTAACTGGTTGTAAATTAAACCATGTAAAAGCCCCACTAACTACTTCTATGCTCATTTCTCCCCATTTGGACGGAGACAATAAGATTTTGGGCATGGAACTCCCAAACAATGATATAAACAGTTGGTTTTTGGAAAGGTTCATGCCTGATGCGACTTGCGTGTCTCCTGAGATGGTCTGTTCGACATGCTTACAAATGGACACTTCATGGGAAGAATGTTCAGATGAACAACTACATACAGTTGAAACTGGTTTTCATATACATGAGACTGCTAGAATTGAATCAATCCAGCCTTTACATCTGGGGAGAATATTCGTCCTACACAGTTCCTTTTCATTGTAGGAATTCTCCAGAGGATTAGAATAGCTGATCAAGAACAGTGGTGATCTTTGCTGTGTTGTACTCTATTCACAGTATCGGATTTTTTCATTTTTATATCTCTGAGTGTAGTGGTGCCCTCTGCTGGACTCAAATGGTTAATAGGGCTGAATTGGTGACTTCTGTTAAGCATTTTGTATCCCATCAACTTAAGATAGCTTACTTGGAGAAGGACAAAGGCATTCCATGTTCTGCAATGAATCTATGTATAAAATCAGTAGTGGTACCAGAAATGAGAGAGTGGATAGGAATGCCTCAACATACATGCACATATTCTTTGGCTGTTTAAGCCTTCCCCTATTCTTGGCAGATAGTGGCAAGGATGGTAGAACATTTTTTTAAATAAACAAAATGCATTTGATACCTTGATTTTCTGAGTTGAGAGAAGCCATTGCAGCTCTGCTTTTCAGGGTACCTGGTTTGTCTGAATGAATGAATGAATGAATGAATGAATGAATGGGATGGATTCATATAGGCATGCTGTAAACTGTGCAACTTGCCTATGCCCATGGAGCAAACCTTACCAGTACTCTCACACAAAATCATGTCTCGAAATTGTGGTTTAAGTTTAGAGTTTATGTAGAAAAATGGAGATGCTTGGCACAGGAGGACATAATTTTATTGTGCGTAACATGATGCTTTTAATAATACAACGTCTCTGGAACTCATAAAGTAATTCCACAGTCTCCACCAGTGGATGTATTTTCTGACCACCCAGAGTTAAAAGGATAAGTGTCATTTAAAGAGGCCAGACCAGAGGTGGGTTGCTCCAGGTTTGGCCTGGTTCGGCCGAACTGGTAGTGGCTGCGGTGGGAGGCTCCACTCACCCGGACACTTCTGTGCATGCCCAGAAGCATTGCACGCGAGCATGAGTGAACTGGTAGTAAACCAGTTAGCAACCCACCACTGGGCCAGACCATACAGCACACCTTCCAGTGGATCCACTTCCTATCCAGGGCCAACCTCTGTTCTCTGTTTCAGGTATGCATTGAAAGTATCATAGGCCTTATGTTTTACACTGGTATTCTGAGCAAATATAGCCAGTTTTGATTACAAAAAGGCCTAAGCAAAAATACTCAAGTAATAATTATGCTGCCCTTTTCCAGCTATTGTCTTGGCATTTCATACTGTAGTTCTCTGAATGCATTGATTTCGCTGGATGTATATACCAAACTCATTTTCAGAAAACTGAACTTAGTTAGATTGTTGTAGAAATAGGCTTTCAGGCTTCTTTTATTGCTTTAAAACATTTCTGAGTATCCAAATTGTTACAATCTAAGTGCTTCCTCTTTCTTATTTGATTGTTTGATTTATTTATACCCTACCATTCTGCACAAATGAGCACTTAAGAAAACTAGCAAGTTAAAAACTTGAAAGATTTTTTTTTAAAAAATGGAAATGGATGCTAAAATCAATAACCAATTAAACCCCAGCAAAAGAGAAGGTTCTTTGCAGATTTTTTTTCACTGCTAAGAGAGTTAGGGGCTAAAAACATAACTTCTGAAAGAATGAATTCCATGCCTTTCCACCAACCTTCTTCCAGGGACCTGATAGGCAACATTCTGGCAACAGGAGCTTCTTTGAAAGGGTTTGTGTAGACCTTACAAGCTGGACAGGTGCATAACAGGAGATAAGATCTCTCAGGTTGTCCTTAAAGGTAAATGAAGTGCCTTAACTGTATCCAGCAGGGAGCTGCCAACTGTGCAGAACAATTTTCATGAAGGTCCTTGTATCAATCAGCAGCCCTCCTGCACCAATTATAACACTAAAGAATTTCTCAGGGATGTGCCCAATTTTACATATGTAGAACATAATTTTTAGGGCTCAAGTAAGAACTAGTAACAATTATTGCACATATATTACAATTAATTGTAACAATAATTGATTATGTGCCATCAAGTTGTTTTTGACTCCTAATGAGATAGATAGATTTTCTCCATGAACTAATGTTAAATACAAAATTCAAGTATTTAACTCTGGGTAAATGAGGATACACATGGGAGGGAAGGGGGAGATGCAGTTTTCTTTTTAATTTAAACCTGGTAGTGTTTCTTTTTTCATTATTGTTTTTTTCTCTTGTTTACTTTCTTTGTGTTCCAATATATCCCTTTTCCTAAGTTCTTTATATTGTACTTACAAAAATAGTGTGTGCTCTACAAGCAGCTGGGCATAACAATTTAATGAATTTAATCAAGGGATAGATTAATACCACCAAGATTAGCCTTAATTTTGCAAAAGTGCTTCTTGCCACAGCCAGAACCTGCAAATTCCAGTGACAGCTAAGGGCCAAAGTATTTTCAGACATCAGAGCTACCTTCTTCAGAGGGAGTACAGTCTATTCAGTTAAAATAGATTGAATTTCTTCTTCCTGAGTCAGTGGCATCAAGGGACAGCAGGAGGACAAAATTGGCATTGGAGTGTCTTGAGTGTAATATCTGTTGATATTACATACCTCTAAAGGAATAGAGCTTATTATAAACTGAAGAGCCAATATGATATAGCGCAGTGATGGCTAACCTTTTCCAGACTGAGTGGCCGAAGTGCGCACAAGCAAATGCTTGTGCATGCGCCTGAACCCCCAAAATACAATGCATGTGCATCCCCCATTCATATGCACCTTGTGTATCCATGCCCACCCTCCCACACACTCTCCCCCATGCCCCCCAACCCCCACATATGTGCATGCGGCCCACAGACGTATGTGCAACCCTCACACATGTCCCGCCCCTGCGCATGCGCAGCAGAGACCCGAAGACCAGCTGGCTGGTGGGAGGCATGCACGCATGCATGGTGGAGCGGAACTGGGGTGACCGCTCGCGGGCCCACAGAGAGGATGCTGCATGCCACCTCTGGCATACATGCCATAGGTTCGCCATCACAGGTCTAATGATTAAGGTACTGGCCTAGAAATTGAGCATGAAAGCTGGCGGGATGACCTTGGGCAAGTCACTGACTCTCAGCCCAATGACCAGACAGGCTTGTTGTTACGGGGAAAATAGCAGGAGGAAGTATTATGGATGTTCTCCATTTTGAAATATTTATTAAATGATAAAAATCAAATAAATAAATAACATTGTGTTGCTGGTTTTTTTTCATTTTGAGGAAAGCAAGAACTACCCACCACCACCATCCTGAATCCAGTTTTTTATTTGTGAATAATGCCCCTGTTTTCCCTTGATTCAGTTCAGTTTGTACGCCATTGTTCCTTTTAATTTGGTGAAAATGTTAGCTGATTATAAAGGGGCAAAGAGGTGGGAAAATTTAAAACTAAGCTGAATCAACACATCTTAAGGCCATACAAATTGGTTCAGTCTGTGTTCACTGACTTCACTCAGCCATTTATGGATTGGGTCAAAGAGAGCTACATACCTAGGGTAGTTGCTTTTATTGGAGATCACCAATAATATTGGGAAGATTAATATTTCATACTCAAAACAGATCTCTAAATTGTGAACAGAAAGGCTTTTTGTCTTGCTTTAATTGAAGGCTTCTTATATATGTGTGTTGTTTAATGAAACTACTTAACAAGATGTATGTGTTTGAATAAAACTCTTTACACCTTGCAATGTGATTTAGCAAAACATTTTAAAAATATTACCTTGCTAATATATTCAGGCATGAATAACACCCACAGTAAATATGTGGAAGAACAGAGCCTGAATCGACAATACGTCACCTGGAGAGTATTTAATGCACACTAATAAGTTTCAGAAAAGAAGAATTCCTCATGTTGGACATCTCCAAAACTTTAATGATTTGAACAGTGATGGCAATGATGATAGCGCAAATTGTCAGTACTTAGATAAGAATTATCCCAGCATTTGCATAATCTCGTTTTGATAGGGAGTCTGTAGTTTTCTGCATACTATTTAACCAGTATACCTACTGTAACAAGGACAATGCTGGGAGGATATTGGGAATTGCAATTCCGCAATGTCTGGAGTCTCACCAATAGGAGAGTGCAAATTGGAATGGACTGACTTCAAAACATTTCTTTTTTCTTCTCTAATGAAGTTGATTTGAGTGTTCTGGAAATGATTTGGCATTTTCAGAAATACGTTGTCTGGGACATGATGTTCTGTATGTGCTAGAACACATCTTTAGCTACATATTTCCAAGCTTTTCATTATAGTAATTGCATCTGTTGATTCCTCAAGATTTCACAATCCAAATTAGTGGCTATTTGTATTTAACTTTTAAAGTTTGAGCTTTATTGCTTTTGGCTTAATATCTTGATATCGGTCTTGACATGAGGCTGCTTATAAAACAGCAGAGAAACACGTACTACAAAGTGTACAAAGTACTACAAACTCAGATATCAAATTAAAATACTTACATTTTAAAAATAAAAGAAGCTAAAATGGTGTGCATCATTGATATTAATTATGGTACAGGATCTCAAAATGCCTACATACATCCTAGGATAATATGACTTCTGCAAAATACATACCGGTACTTAAAGGTTGTAGGAGTTAATGAAGGCTAAGATGGCTACTGTTTGCAGATTTCATTTTCATTTGAGATGCCAAATTTTAAGCCAGCCTTCCTCAACATGCATAACTCCCAGTCCTGTGACAGCTGTGTTAAAATTTGTTATCTCTGTGAAGGGCATAAAGATGAAGAAGATTGTCAAACATGAAGCCCTGCAACTTGCATGAGTAAAACAATTTAAGAATTACTACAAACAGAAACCCACAATGCTGGGGGGATGGCAGAGTAGGGACATTCACCAGGCTTGAAAATGGAACTACAATATGTTTCACTGCTTGAGATCCTGATGGTTGCTAAGAAAGCTTATGGTCACAATAGCTACATATACAGTACCTTCATGGGAGATTCTACTCCAAACCCTAAGCTATTGATGCAGACAAGAGGCTACAACTATTGGTGAAAGGATTTTTTAAATGACACATGGCTATTGAAGATAGTATAAGCCCCGTTGTATGATTGTAAAAAGGAGCATGCAGTACTCCTAGTTTTTATGAGCAAGTTTCTGCCACTTTGTCTTGGAGAACTGAGAGTTGTCCAGTTAGGGTAACATTAAAGTTTAGCTGAATACAGTAAGAATGGAATACTTTTAAAAAGTGTGTAATAAAACCAAAGAAATCAGGTCAAGAATGAGTGGGTGATGAACGAATACAAAAGTGAGTGACCAATGTAACATTTTAGCGATGTTCTGTGCAACCAGAACAATCTGGAACTGAACCACACTCAAAATTGTAGAAAGGGTGGTAGACTTTAGGAGAAACCCTCCCATACTACCACCTCTTACAATAATAGACAACACAGTATCAACAGTAGACACCGTCAAATTTCTAGGTTCTACCATATCTCTAAAATGGATACCTAATATCAAAAACGTCATCAAAAAAGCACAATGAAGAATGTTCTTTCTGCGCCATGTCAGGAAGCTGAAGTTGCCCAAAGAGCTGCTGATACAGTTCTACAGAGGAATTATTGAGTCTGTCATCTGCACCTCTATAACTGTCTGGTTTGGTTCTGCAACCCAACAAGACAGACACAGACTTCAGAGGATAATTATAACTGCAGAAAAAACAATTACTACCAACCTGCCTTCCATTGGGGACCTGTATACTGCACGAATCAAAAAGAGGGCTGTGAAAATATCTACAGACCCCTCACATCCTGGACACAAATTGTTTCAACTCCTATCCTCAAAATGATGCTATAGAGCACTGCACACCAAGACAACTAGACACAAGAACAGTTTTTTCCCCTGAACTCTGCTAAACAAATAATTCACTCTGCTAAACAAATAATTCCCTCAACACTGTCAACCTATTCACTAAGGCTGCATTACTATTACTATTATTCTTCTCATAGTTCCTATCACCCATCTCCTCCCACTTATGGCTGTATGACTGTAACTTTGTTGCTTGTATCCTTACGATTTATATTGATATTGATTGTTTCCTGATTGCTTATTTGTACCCTATGACTATCATTAAGTGTTGTACCTTATGATTCTTGATGAATGTATCTTGTCTTTTTATGTACACTGAGAGCATATGCACCAGATAAATTTGTTGTGTGTCCAATAAAGAATTCTATTCTATTCTATTCTATTCTATTCTATTCTATTCTATTCTATTCTATTCAAGTTGCATGCCACCTGACTCTTAAAATGAAAGAACTATATTAAGATGGTTTGGTCATATATAATGAATGAGTGAGAACCAGATAACTAAATAAATTTGATAAATTTGTTTTCTTATTGGAAATTGAATCAATCGAGAGGCGGGGGAATAATGAGAAAATTATGATTGAATGGAGATCCTCGAAAAAAAGAGATTAGAAGATTAATTGAAAAAATGAATGTATGAAGTAAATTATGGATATAATAGAAGGCAGGGATGATTTTCAAAGGGAAATATATGGAAAACTATAGTAAATAGCATTGGTATAAACCAGTGATTCCCAAAGTGTGCACCGCGGCTCCCTGGGGAGCCGCGCTATCGTCATAAGGGCGCCGCGAAATATTCAATTAATACCTGCGCCGGGCGCCCGCTTCCCTCCCTCCTCTCGGGCTTTGGAGGGAAGCTTCTGCAAAAGCCAGGGCATGACAAGTCTCCCAGGCTGAAATTTGCCGAGCTGTACGCGCGCGCCTGTTTTCCACGGTGTGGAGCAGCGGCGAGATTCTGGGCGGCGAGCGATGATTCCGGGGGGCATCAGTGGGGGGGCAGGGTCCCCCTCGCGTTCCTCATCTTCCCGGATGGTCCCTGGAATCATCGCTCGCCGCGCAGAATCTCGCCGCTGCTCCACGCCGTGGAAAACAGGCGCGTGCGCACAGCTCGGCAAATTAAAGCCTGGGAGACTTGTTGCCACTCGCCTTTGCAGAAGCTTCCCTCCGAAGCGTTCCGAGGGAGGGCTGTAAACTTCCCTCCGAAGTCTTGGTAAGTTCTGAGGAGCCCCCCAAGGCAAAACGCCGCTGCCAGGTAGCTAAAAGTACGTCTCTGATTCATCTCTGTCAGTCTCTCTCTGATTCCCTCTCTCACTCCCTCTCTCTGTTCCTCTCTCTGTCTGTCTGTCTCACTCACACACACACACACTGTGGTGACCACAGTGTGTGTGTGTGTGAGTGAGACAGACAGACAGAGAGAGGAACAGAGAGAGGGAGTGAGGGAGGGAATCAGAGAGAGACTGACAGACAGACAGACAGACACACACGCACACACACACACAGAGGGGGAGGGAGGGAGAGAAAGATAGACAGACAGAGAGACACACACAGAGTGAGTGATTAAGTGAATGAGTGAGAGACAGACACACCCACATACACAGAGTGACAGAGAGAGAGGAAGGGAGGGGAGAGAGACAGAGGGAGAGACAGAGACACACACACACACACAGTGACAGAGATGGGGGAAGGAGGAGAGAGAGACAGAGATACAGAGAGAGAGAGAGACAGATAGACACCCAGAGAAAATGACAGAGGGAGACAGAGAGGGAGGGAGGGAGGGAGAGACAAAGAGCCAGAGAGAGAGAGAGAGAAAGAAAAAGAAAAAAAGAAAGAAAGTGGGAGAGAGAGATGAAAGAAAGAAAGAAAAACAACATATGACCACAATTGAGCCCAAAATTTTGGTTGCTAAGCAAGAGCGGCTCTCCAAATAAATTTCAATCGTGGTTTTGGTGAGATTTGGCTCAGTTGAAAAAAAAGGTTGCCCACCACTGGGCTAGTGTGGTGGTTAAGTTACTTTTCAAAAGCTATTTTTCTGATCCAAGATTTGAGAAGTTGTGCAGCAAACAACAAGCCCATCCATCCCATTAATAATTTTAAATCATTAAATGATGTTCAATAAATTGTGAATTTAAAGCTCGTGTTTAATTTATTTTTCAATTAACCTAACCTTAACGAACTAAAAAGTAGATTTCCAAATCCTTAAAAAGTCAAAAATTAAAAAAAATCGGATGTACCTATTAAGGAAGCCGCGGAAAAAATCCGAAGTGTTATGGGAGCCGCAAACCGAAAAAGATTGGGAACCTCTGGTATAAACTATATTTCACTGCATTTCCTTTTCTTATCTCATGCCTTTAATTTATTTTCTACTATTTATTACTCATTTTCTGTGCTTTGCTTAATGTTATTTTCCCCAGAAGGTAGTAGTGTAAAGACAACCAGTTAATCTTTCTGCCTTCTTAAAACCTGAATAACAGGCATTACTTTTGTGTTTTGTCTGTTGCTGTATTATTTAAAAAAAATTTCAAATGACTTTAAATAAGTCTTGGTGATTTTGCAGCACTCTGTGTACTCTAAATTGCCTAAGTAAGTAGCTAGCTGCAACTCTCTTCTCTTACAGTCAATGTTTCACTCTAAAATTAGGCCTGCTTCCAAACTGAAAAGCCTTTATATTGGAGGCATTTAGAGTTAAACTAATAGCCCCCATGATAGACTATTGGGAGAGAAAATGTGATTGAATCTGTTTAATTGTTTCAGCCTGAAATATGAAACAAAGTTCTTGCATAGATTATTACTAATAATACAGTAGATAGAAAATGTGAGGGTATAAATGCCATATTCCCAATGGCCTTATTTTTGAAGGAATAAAACTGAGAGATTGCTTTTGTGCTCAGCTCAAACTTTCCCGTTAATGCTCATTAGATATTCTGTAGTAGAAAGGAGATGAAAGCTCTCTGCTTCATCAGCTTTTGACAAATAAATAATGCTGAGGTTCAGTCAGGTACTCATGCTTAAAATCTAGCCAGTTCGGTTTTCTTTGCAAGTATATTTACATTTGTTCAAAGATCATACCTCATCTTTTATGATATAACTTCTTCTACCTTACACTGAATAAAACATTATATTTTCAGTTATTGTAATAGATAAAATTGAGGAGAAAGGGTGGCAAGAAGATAGTTGACAGTACTAATAAGTAACTTGGGATATAGCTGAACTGGATTTTACCTAATTGAAGTAACACCTCTGCACAAGTATTTTACTCTGCCTTGCATCAGAGCAGAGGTGGGATGACTAGAGTCTATAAACAACCTGAAACCCCTTTTTTACATTCATAATCATGCCACCAGAAATTATAAATTATAAGCAATACATTCAAAGCTAGGCAGGAAACACAATAAGCTAATCTTCAGTTAGGTTCAATATTCAGCGATAACCTCTGTCCAAATTTCATGATATTGCTACATCACTAACCTACTTCTTGTAGCCTCAGGTTGCTGAAAATATTATCAACTAATATTTAAGGAAATGTGTTTTCCCAGGTTGATTGGTCTGGTATTAGAGCATTTTCTATTCCTTTTACCTTTTTTGATCTGGATATAGATATTTATAAGGTTGGAGTATACATGCAATGTGCACTATATTAAGCAACAAACACTAATGTTTTATAGCACCTTAAGGCCAATTTATTTCAGCATAAGTATTTCTTGACTTGACTTACTTCATTGATTCAAGTAGATTCATTCATGTGGGAATACATTCATACATCTGCTACAAGAAATACGTTCATCCTCTCGGTACAAGGTGTCTTTCTTTTTATGCGGCATCATAAAACTAATCCATCTACTCCTTTGGGAATGTACAGGGAGGACACAAGACCTGACTTCTACTTCTGTGCCTGTCATTCTGTTTTGAGAAAGCATATGCTACTGCTATTAGTGTCATCTGAGGAAGTTGTATGGATGTTCTCATCATTATATCTCGAGTCACAATATTTTCCAGGTATAATTGGAAAAATCAGAGTGATGCTACACTGATTTAAGGAGACTTCCGATCTAGTCCAATTATCAGATTTATTATTTTTGAAAATCCCAATTTTTCTGAATTATGAAATTCTTTGCTACCAAACCCACTTAAAATTTCAACTGCATGCCAGGTTTCAATGTTCTTCTGTGCATTAGCAATGTTGATGCCCTATTGATTAGCATATAGTTTAGATATTTCTACTAGCAGAGAAATATGATTTCAATTGTAATGAAGTCAGACTCTGTAAGTTTGACTGGAATTACATTTTACGGATAGAAGCTACATTAATAGAATATTGAAAGCCTGACAGTCATTTCACTTTCCTCTTCACTCTCTTATACTCTAGCAAGTTAGAGTGGAGCCAGTTGGTTTTGCTTAATTTTTTAATGCTTTCTGAGCTTAAAACATCAGGGTTGAATTGTGGGGTCTTTGGTACTGTTTGAGCTTGGCTGTTCCCCAAGCTCATCTCTAAGGCTCTCTACAGCAACACACAAAAGTTCATTTGTCCATCGCTGTATAATTTGATTTGATTTGATTATGGACTGATCTGAGTTTACCAATAATATTTAAATAGTTTGTGTTATTTACCTCTTGTACAATTAGTGTATCTCCCAAAGTACGGGCAAATTTTGCAGCCACCATATTATTCTGCCCTTTGTTAGTAATACAGAAATTATTTGAACTCTTATATTTTACATTTTGATTGCCAGAAAGCAGCACAAGTTGTGAAGTCCAGTGTCTCATATGCCATGCTTGGGTAGATGATAGGTGGTGCCTGGAAAATAAGTGGTTGCAGTCAGAACTACTAAGCTAGTAAGAAGCTGTTTTGCCAAAGCAGAAAATAAGGTCAGACCTTCTGGGATGAAAGATTTAAGGCCTCCTGCCCTGCAGATTTAGCAGTCTGCTATAACCTGCAGAGTATCTAGTATTCAAGATGCTGATTTTTCCAGGATCATTTCAGCTTTGCTGGAAGAATATTTCACCCATCTACTGAACATGCAAATATATTGGCAACAGGACCCATGTAGCTTTGTAAAATTGCCATACCTGTCTGAAATATACAAGATGTTTATTTGAATCTCCTACCCCAACATCAAATCAGTAAAACCTTCTCATTCATTAAAGTAAGACAACAAACTTCATATAGCAGGCAACATCAGTGGAATTGATGTAGTGATGAAAGTTCGCTCGCACAGAGAGGGCCTCCTCCAGGTGCCGTCCACTAGACAGTGTCGCGGGGCGGCGCCTAGGAGTAGAGCCTTCTCTGTGGCGGGCCCAGCCCTGTGGAATGACCTCCCTCCGGATATTAGGAATACCTCTGACCTCCGCTCCTTTCGTATTAAGCTTAAGACCCACCTATTCCAAGCAGCTGGCCTGGCTCAACTTTGATCTAACCATATCGCTCCTGACGGGTTTTTAACTGGGTATTTTAATTATATTTAATTATCTAGGGGTTTTTAAATACTGTATTTTAATTGTTTTTATTTATCAGCCGACCTCCTCCTTGTGTGTGTCTCGGTATATGTCTCTGTTATATGTTTGTTTTGTCCACATATTTATTTCATATGTTTCATTGTACGCCGCCCCGAGTCCTTCGGGAGAGGGTGCGGCTAAGAAATAAATATATATTATTATTATTATTATTTTAATGGTTAAATGTTTTATTTTACGAGATGGCTAGGAACTAGCAGACTTGAAGAATTAAAATATTTCATTGTATGCTAATTTCAGTCTGGTGAAAGTTTATCTGATGAAGTCTGCTATTGATCCCAAATATAGAATGAAAATGCATGTCAAAGTCATCATTATATTAGACATACGGCATTAGCTGTTTCTCTGCTTCTTAGCCTTTCAGTTTCATTTTGATTTTCAATGGCTTAGTTGCAAATACCTATTTTGACAAAAATAGTCATTTCTGTTCCATGAAAGTCATTTGTAAACGTATAAAAATGGTAAGCATTTTTTAAAAAGTCATTTTGCCCCAAATCTCCAGATGTATACTGTTGATAAAAAGACCCTTGATCTTGAGACCCAAATACTTATCTGTCGTTTTATATGTTCCATGGTCATGAAAAGAATTGTAACACATCTGAAGCAAGTGATTTATGCAGATATTGAAGATGAAAATTACAATCCATAAATCTCCCATCTTACATTTTCAAGGCTCCTGAAACAGTTTTATATTTTTTTTTCTCATGGGATTAGGAGTGGTAGAATTTTGAAGTTATTGCTGACAATCAGACTTGATGACATGGTGTTCTTGATGCCTCCAGGTCACTCATGTATTTTAGGTCCTCTTTGAACTTAAAAAGGAATTGTATTTAATTTGTGAACTTCATTTCATGAAGGAAGGTGTACCAAAGGAACAGAAAAGATGTTGATATTAAAGCTGGAAATAGGATAACATTTAACTGAGGGAATACCTCTTTTTCACTAAATGCTGTAGGGCAAAGGGGAAACTTGCTTACATCAACGAAAAGAGTGAACATACCTACGGTCCAAACTATATCTACTTTTTTCATAAGTGCATTCTACTTTATTCATTTTCTCCTACAACTTTAAAACCACTAAGTAAATTCTACTAGAATTGAACACCCAGTAGAGTTTTATATAAAAGGAAAGAAAGTAAAAAGAAATAAAGGTGAAAGAGAGTGAGAGAGATACATGTGGGACAATCTTTGGTAGAGAAACAAAGTTATAATCAATACAGATTTTCTGGAATTCAAAGCATCACCTTGCAATAGGATGTGGCACTAAGTTGTCCAGTGTACTCTCTGTAGAAGTTTTTAATCTTTTTTTGGGGGGAAACCAGGGGGGCGATGGGAGAGCAAAGCTCAGAAGCAATATTTCCTGTGATGGCCTGTGCCCGTGGACTGGCCTATCCCAGAGGTCAGGTTGGCATAAATCCCCCCTAGAGAGCTCCTAGGGAATGATGGAGTGGAAACTCTTATCTTGTGGATTAGGCTTTAAATCAGGGGTGTCCAAACTTGGGAACTTTAAGACTTGTGGACTTCAACTCCCAGAATTCCCCAGCCAGCCATGCTGGCTGGGGAATTCTGGGAGTTGAAGTCCACAAGTCTTAAAGTTCCCAAGTTTGGACACCCCTGCTTTAAATGTTTTCTGCTTTGATTGATATGTTTATTATATTTCTATGTTCTATATCGTCATCCCTCAGGAGTCTGTTATGTGATTAAATCAGTATGCAAAATGGATAAGTGAACAAACATTACTGTATTGTTAGTATTTCAGCTCAACATAGTTTGTGTTACCTTTGCTCAAAGATGCACTAAGAAAGCTACATTCCCCAAAAGGGGAAATACATTTTCTCTTTAGGTGTAACTTGTAATGTTTGAGGTTATGATGTTCTCTGTTGTGACTTTCAAACATTTTACCTCCTGCATTTATGGCGCACTGCTTTAGCATTACATTGACTTGCTTTGTTATTTTTAAATGTATAATGCCACTGCTTAATGTTCCTGCCATTATTGATATTTTGTGTTTTTAGATTACATTCTTATTACTCCTAGAAGTGTCTTTGATGGTGCATAGAACAGTTGGGTTCTTCTGTTTTAGGGCCACGGGGAAAAGACTTCCTACCTGACCTCAGGCTTCCTACTCTGGGCCTTTTTAAATTATTGATTAGTCTGAGATTTAATAAGTCAGTCTTTACCAGCAAATGAATTACAGATGAATTAGACTTTTAATTCATATAATTCCAAGTGCACCTTTCTCTATATGTCTAGGAATTATGACATCTGGAGCTGATCGGGTTGGGGTAGGTTCTCCCAATACTTATCTTAAATCCTTGGGCAAATCTCTATCTCTCATTTTAAACTTTAAATAATGGTTTGGAGCCAGGCTATTTGAAGGACCACCTTTCCTCCATTACATCTACCCAATTCGCCAGGACAGGAATTCAGGATGTGGTGTGGGTCCCAACTATTCGGGATCTTCATTGATGGGAGCATGAAAAGTGTCTTGTCGGTGGTGACTCCTTTCCTATGGGGCATAATTCCCATGAAGGTATGATTGCCCCTCTACTGTTGCTTTTTTGAAAAACACCAAAGACTTGGCTATTCAGCAGGCCTGGAGATCCTAAATAGAGATGGAGCTGATCAAGTGGCTGATCCGATGATCTTGTGGGGGAAGGGGCTATGGTTTTTATGTTGTAGTTTTTAATGTTGTAAGCCACCCAAAGTCACTGGTGTATGAATTGGGCAGCCGTGTAAATTTGTTTACTACACAAATAAACAAACAGGAAAATGTTTCTTTGGTATCTCCAGGTAGTCATGTATATTGGTCAAGTCATGAAAGACCTTCTGAAGTGGCCTCGTCCTCGTTCACCACCTGTTGTCAAGCTAGAAAAGAAGACTAATGCAGAATATGGAATGCCATCCACACATGCAATGGCAGCCACTGTCATCTCTTTTACTTTTGTATCTGTGACTGCAAACCAGTACAAGGTAGGAAGCAGCAATTCTGATTTAATCTAGTCAAGTTGCATGACCAAGTTTCATTGCCTTATTTGGACAAATATCAGTCCTTCCATCTTAAGTCTCAAGTATTTCAGTGGCATTACAGTCCATTTCTGTTTTATCCTCTTCCTTCTTGTGTATTGGTCTTCATCAGACTGTATTAACAAACTTTTCACTCAGAAAAGTCATTCCTAGGAATATGGGACTGTTTTACATCCTCAATCACATTTTTGTAAAATTAGGATCTTTTGTCCCAGTGGGATTTTTGGGGTGATGTGCACAAATTCACTTTTGGACCTACTTGGTTAGTCTTTCAATTGTGGAGATACTTCTTCATAGTTCTTCATTTAGCTTGGAACACTTTGAAGGCTTTTTAAAAAAAATGGAATCACTTGATGTTATCTACAAAAAAAATCACCATCTATCTATCACCATCACCATCTATGATCTTCAGGTAACTCATCCAAATAAGGCTCTTAGGAAGTCATAAGTTCCCTTCTCATTGTATGAGTTGTTTCATCTTAGATTTAGGAAAGGGAGATTCTAATTCTTTAGATTTATGTATGGTATCCTCAAACTAAATTGTGGATGGACTGTTTTCGGGTAAGTGATGAATAAAGATTTTATTAACATTCTTTCCCCTTATATTTTTAGTATCCACTTGACCTTGGACTGCTGGGAGCCTTCTTATTTTCATCTCTGGTAGGCCTCAGCAGAATTTACACAGGAATGCACACAGTGCTCGTAAGTTTTTACTGTGGGTAACTGCTGGGACCATGAGAGGCAAGAAAAACAAATCATGAAATGCTTAAGGTGCCATCATTAATTACATTACAGAATTTTGAGGCGTCCATAATTGTGCAGTTATTTAATGACATTGCTATGTGTATGTCATCATTTAGGAGTTATTAGTTTGCATCAAATATTATTCTATATATTACTCCTTATGATATGATATAATAAATGATTAATAAAAAATACTTTCTAAGATATAGATTTTCCTCCTTGAAAAGAATATGCAATTAAATTTTCAGAAGCAACTTATTTTTGTGATTTTCCTCTTCTGCCTCTCTTAAGCTTTCAACTTAAACAAGTCCAAGGAATTCTGGCTTGATGTTTTTATAAATCAGGATTTGAAAATCAAGAACAATGATTTGCTGTTCTGTGTCTTAAAGGAGCAATAAGCCAAAATTCCCAGCTTGTTATTCTACAGCTCCCACTGTTAGTTTGACATCTGGAGAAAGCTCCTCTAAGGAATTTTGCAAGGATTGTTTGGTAGTCAGACCACCAAGCAAACCACTGCATGAAAATTTCTCTGGAGACCTGAAATATACTGAAAATGACTGTTGCTTTAATGAATAATTATTCTGAAAACTAACAAATCTATTTCTCTTCTATAATTTATGTGGCAGAAAATTTTGATGTTTATTTTACAGGTAGGATAATATCATTACAATTTGTATTTCAAGAAATGTCATTTTTTGTTCTGCATTGTAGAAGCAGCCAGCCAGTGAATATGGCATCATGGTCAATACAATACAATGCAATAGCAGAGTTGGAAGGGACCTTGGAGGTCTTCTAGTCCAACCACCTGCCTAGGCAGGAAACCCTATACCATTTCAGACAAATGGCTATCCAACATCTTCTTAAAGACTTCCAGTGGAACTCCTTTCACAACTTCTGGAGACAAGCTGTTCCACTGATTAATTGTTCTAACTGCCAGGAAATTTCTCCTCAGTTCTAAGTTGCTTCTCTCCTTGATTAGTTTCCACCCATTGCTTCTTGTTCTACACTTAGGTGCCTTGGAGAATAGTTTGACTCCCTCTTCTTTTTGGCAAACCCTGAGATATTGGAACACTGCTATCATGTCTCCCCTAGTCCTTCTTTTCATTAAACTCGACATACCCAGTTCCTGCAACCGTTCTTCATATGTTTTAGTCTCCAGTCCCCTAATCATCTTTGTTGCTCTTCTCTGCACTCTTTCTAGAGTCTCTACATCTTTTCTACATTGCAAAGATGTTGGCTTATAACTGGTGCAATCTAGGCTCATCAACTCTTAGCCAGGAATGCTCATTAGGTAATTCTGGACCAGGAACTCTCTCTCAATCCATCATACCACTCTGAAGGGTTGGGGGAGACATTAAGAATAGGAAGGGCTATGTATTCTGCCTTGAGCTGAAGAAAAGATAGGATACAGCAATATAACAGCAAAGTTAAATACAAAGCATTAATTTTGTTTCTAATAGAAGCTCAAAGAATCTGTAGAATCTGAACGTAAATAATAAAAAAATTGTTTCTTCATAATTCAAGACTTTGCTCACTGAGGAAATATATCTTTATATATGGTACCTTTAGGTCTGAGCTGTCAAACTCGCGGCTTGGGGCCAGATGCATCACACATTGGCCATGCCCATGCCCGGTTTAGCAAAGGGGGGGGCAAGTCACAATACATCACGTGACGACACTGTGATGATGCGAGTTTGACAACCCTGCTTTAGGCAATCTAACACTGCCATTTACACTTTTACTTTTCTTGATGTGTGATCTAATCAAACCGGAAGAAAGTATGAAGTAAAACTCCATTATTTTAAAACAGCTTGTTTGCTACATAGTGCAGCTATCATTGAGTGCATTTACTGAGAGTTAGACTTAATGTTATTTACGGGATGGGAAGATCAAACAAGACATTTTAATGATAATTTCAGCTTACTCATATAATCATCTTAAATAATCGGAGCTGCTAATGGCTACATTTGTTTATTCATCACTATGAATTTTGATGGAAACCCTTATTAGATCAAGACATTTAGTTTAGAACAGAGAATTGTCTCTTCCCCATTGGAGAGCTTAGTTACCACAGTTAGTTAATCAGTCAGTAAAAATTCTCTGCATATTTTTTCCAGGATAAAATGATAAGGGAAAAAAAACCTTCTTTAAAACAGATGAAGACATTGATTAAGAGAGAAACCTTTGTTGGTTGTCTTAAAAGAGCATCATGACCTTAATGAAATTATATGTCAATTTATCTCAGTAGCTTATAATTCTGTGAATAATTTTTCTTACCTCCAGAAATGAAATTAAAAATAAATAAATGAATAAATATTTTGGAGTTTGAAACTACTTATATATACAATAACATGGAGATCTCTATAATGTTCTCATGTTTCTAAAACAAAATACTATGTTTATCTCCCAAAGTTTCAACTAGAATTTTCTGATTAGTTCAGTAGTCTCTTTTCTCCCACCTGAGAATGATCCAGGCTTTTTCTGTCAAAGAAATAACAACCTTTTGCAGTCCTGGTTGCCATTAAATGATGTGATGGCCCATTCCCCTCTCACTACCTATAAGTCTTATGAGTTCTTGCTTCAAATTACTAATCTCATAAAATTTCACTACACAGGAGAGTGTCAGAAACGGAGGAGCAGTTGGAAGTAAAGAACATGCTCTGGTGGCAGGGACAGCATAGTTCTTGATGAGATCTGTGTGTCATGTAGTTTTCTTCAGGCATTCAGTTGAATGAATGGAGAGCTTCAAAGAGGGGGAATGGGATATGTGTGTTGGTGTACCCTTTTCTGTTCCTGAATTCCATGTAGTCAGCTAGATTTCTGAGGACAGTGTGCTCAAGTTTTCATGAGATGCAATATGCTAATAAAGCAGAATTCTGGGATACAAAATGTATTCAGATTCAAGATGTTTTTCAGAAAGGAAGAACAAGATGACCTATTTTCTACCTTATTTTTGATGCCATCCGTGTGTTTACATATATGCCTAAATCCAGCCTTTCTGCATGTTATATGCATTTTCTCTGATCCAATTATAAATTGTTTCTAAAGTGTTTACATTTAATCAGTTTATGCCAGTAATGGTATCCTCTTATCTTCATTACCGGTTTGGTAGCGGGAGCATAAGCCTTCTGCGTATGCGCAGAGGGTTGGGTGGGCAGAGTCTCACGTTGCCGCCACTACCAGTTTGCCCAAACCGGTACAAACCAACAGAATGCCACCTCTGGTTTACGCACATAAATAGAGTAAGTTCTCCCAAATCAAGCTTGACTCCTGATTTTTACACAAACATATTCATGAGGTTTTCCTAGCATCAGTATGTAAATGACTTTCTATCACCTTTTTGTAGGATATTTTTCAATTTCCTAGTCTAACAGTATAACTGGGATTTCCTCTTGATCTACCATTCAAGTAGTAACGCAGTTCAATTCGGCTTAGTTTGTTTTAAAGATCAGTTAAGGCAGGGGTGTCAAATTCAATTTCATTGAGGGCCGCATCAACGCTGTGGTTGACCTGGGGGGGAGTGGGTGTGGCTGACTGGGTGGGCATGGCCAGCTTGATGCCACTCCCCAAACCGCTTGCATGTTTCCTCTTCTCACTGGGTAGACTGGGCTGAAGCCATGCTGGCCCGATGTAGAGCAGGAGACGGACCTTGTGTTTGACACCCCTGAGTTAAGGTAAGTATGTGTGCTACAACACAAATAATCTCTTGGCAACACACCTTCAAAGATGTTTTCATTACACACACACAATTCAGACTGAAAAGTGGAGGAAGACAAGAGTGACAAAATATCATATTGAAGCTTTTAGGCCAATTTTTATCATATACTTGGGGCAAATCTGGAGAAAGTGATGGAACAAATTATTGGCTAGATTGATATGCCTATATATGGAAGTATTTCTTAATGCTTAGACTTCATCTAATACATTGTTCTCCCCAAAGCTAAACATTTAAAAGGATAATATAAGATGATGCTACTTTATATAGCAGGAAAAATGTTTTGATGTTTGACATTGGCTGTTTCTTTTTGAATGTCATCTTTATGTACATATACAAATATTGCATACTTTTATTCACAAATCCTGGTGCCAATGAACCTTTAATCCCCAGAAATATTATATCCTTTTGCTTGAAGGCTACTCTTTTTGCTTCACACATCCTTTGTTTATTACAGCTAAATTATATGGCACTTTCCAAGAAAGATCAGGTTATTAGATTCTTGCTAGCTCGTCTCCAACCTCTTCTTGTAAATCTCATATTGTTTCCATTTCTGACATAATCCCTTATGGGAATAGTTCCAAAAGCAATTCTCTGAAGAAATCTATTAAATCCAACAGTAATAACTTATATACAGCTGTGTGAAAAAGTCCTGCATGCTTTACGGTTTACAGTTTATAACATTTTTTGGATAGGCCATTGATTTTATATTTTATGCTAATTGTTATGCAAATATTGTTATATTTAAATTTACACTGGTGGTTTTTAAGTGAAAAGCACAAGCTTTTTGCAATTAGGTCCTATTTGGATGGGGATTGAATTTTCTTGCATGCTTCTAATGCATGCTTACAATGACTATGAAAACAGATTAACTGATGCATACCCAGTGCCTTGTGTGTTGCAATTACTAAGGCCGATGCTAGAGTTTTGTTAACATTTTTATTGTTTGTGGCCCTGGAAAGGACCATTTAGGTAACCAAACATGGTTACTAATATGAAATTGGCCAGCCCTTATTGCTTATCACCAGGCGGCATCGCTTCGGCATAGACTGTATAAGCCTTTGCACGTGATCTTTGGTGACAATGTGGTGCCAGGCTGCAATAATGGATTCAATCAGCTCCTGCTTGGTCTTCAGATGCTTCTTGCTTATTTCGTAACCAATCTTGGCCCACAGGTTCTCAATTGGGTTCAAATCCAGGCTTGAGCTGGCCAATCCAGGAGTCGAGCACCATGCTTCTTCATCCACTGCTGGAAGGACTTAACTCGATGACAAGGAGTGCTGTCATCCTGGAGGTAAAAGTCCTTCCCTACAAGTTGCTGAGCTGAAGGAAGCATGGTCTTTTCCAGGACTTCAACATACTGCTTGGAATTCATGATTCCCTCCAACCCATACCAGAAGCAGCAATACAGACCCAGATCATCACATGCAATGGATGCTTCACAGATAGATTCAGGCAGTACGGCATAAATTCTTCAGCTGGAAAACTTCTGACATACTTATTGCAGATTCCCAGTCAAGTAGAAATTGCTCTCATCACTGAAGATGACCTTGGCCCACTGTTTGTTGGTCCACTTGGCAATACCTCTTGGTCCAAGCACATTGACGAGAGCGGTAAGCGTCTGTGAGCAAAGGTTTACTTCGAGCCCTGCAGCCTTTGAGCCCTCTGGCAAGCAGTCTGCAATGAACTGTGCTTGTGCACACTTTTACATCACATGTTTCACCCCAAATTCTTGTAATCTGAGGTGAGGTGAGCTTCCTGTCAGCCATCGAAATGCGTTGCAGAGCCCGATCTTGCTGTTTTGTCGACTTTCTTGGTCTTCCAGAGCGGAGCTGTCATTAACTGAACCAGTTATTTGGTATTTTTCAACCACTCTGCTTCCTGTGGTGCGATGGCATTTCACTATTTTGGCTATTTCTGTACATGAGTAACCCTCTTCATGAAGTACAATGATGTGATGCCGCTGCTCAGTACTGGTGAAAGCAAAGGACTTTAGCCTTGCCCGCAGCCAGAGCTAAATTAAATTTTTTGATGCTTTTCATGCCTATTTATAGTCAGAGAGTATGACAACATTGATTGGCTCATAGATTTAGCCTCTGTGCATTTTGATTGGTCAGCCAAAGCTCACTGCTCATTGGCTACTTTCGATCCTAACATTCTTGAAAATACAAGTTGTGTTTGTTTTAGCACATAAACTCACTCAAAACCTTAAAAAGACTTTGGCTATATTAATAAAAATTATGCATCTCAATCCGACTACAGAAATTTTCATCAAAGTACTAATTTTGCGAGGTTTCTATGAGTGAAAAGTTGATTAAACATGTAAATACAGCTTAAAACTGAAAGCGTGCAGGACTTTTTCACACAGCTGTACATACATACACATACACAGGGTTAAACCCAGCTATACTCTAATATACCTAATTACAACCATTTCTCTACACTGTATACTTGCTGTATATCCTATTATAGTAGTGGAAGATGAAAACAAAATACCAGTGCCTCTAGGCCTTCATAAAACCATAAGGAGCACCATAATGTCTGAAATAATATAACTTTTGGCATTTAATGCAAGAATATTATGATGAACCACTTCAGTTTCTTCCAGGATATAGGAGCAGCGAGCTTCAAATTAAAGATTTAGTATTTAAGATGAATCGTAATTTAAAGTAATAGATAGAATCATGGATTTTCTGTGGAGAACGTTCTACTAACATCCCCAGAATGATGCTTTTCAAAGATTTGGACCACACTATCCCTGCTAGAAATAGGAGCTGTAATTGAATATCCCTGAAGGATAGCAGTCTAGGGAAATATGTATAGAATATAATTTGTGTAATGACCGTGCATATGCATGAATGTCTGTATGAGAGAGATAAGATAAAACTTTTGTTTAAAAAACTGTGATGGTACTCTTTGTTTCTCTTGTGTGGAATGGAATTAATTTGAGATATGTAGTAGCATTACTGATGTTTTAAAGTTCTTTAGCGTAGATTTTAGTAGCAGTAATGAAGCATTCAAAAAGTGGACTTTTGTTTTTCTTAATAAATGTAGTCATTCAAGATAACTTTGATCATCCAGTGTTCCTCTCTGAATACTCTCCAGAGTCCCTCGTTGAGAGAAATGGGTAGTTCAAAAATATAAAAAAATAGACAAAATAAGATAATTGAAAGTCACTAATAATTCAGATTTCATTAAATAAAATAACAGACACCAGGGAGTGGGGTCAAATAAATTGTTTGGCCCTAAAAAAGTAAACTAAGGAAGGAACATTAATTCTTTGCAGAAAAATTACAAATTTATAAATTGAGTGCCTATGGAGATTCTCAATCATCCAGGAAATTATTAAACTGAGATTATGGGAGGGAAAGGCTAGTGACTAGAAAGAAAGAAAAAAAACTGTCAGAAATCTTAATTTAAGCAGCATTACTTCATTGCCTTTCAGCAAGAAGTTCCAAATCTAAATTATGGGTTTGCATACAGTGATATATGAATACCTACTCTGCCTATCAATCTTACCTTAATTCTGCAAATGTAACATCTTTACTGCTCTTGCAGAAATCCTCTCCTGTCCCCCCACCCCCCATAAAGAGTATAAAAGTGATGAAGATTCCTCAGTTATATTTTGCTTCAGTGAAATATTAGGAGTTGAAGGACATACATCATACCAAGCTTTTGCATTTTAGTTATGTTACTCTTTGACATTTATTCTTAAGGTATTTCTTATGTCTACTAGACCTGTTAACGTTCTAAACCTGTTTTTCAATTCAAGCTAGGGATTGCATTCTGAGACAAATGGCAACTTGTGTCATTAATGTATTTATGTGTTTTTCCAGGACGTCATTGTTGGCAGCCTAATTTCCTTATTTTTGACTGCTGTTGCCTGTCCTACCTGGGATACTGTGGATCACTTGATGCTCACCAGCCCTTTCTGTCCAGCATTCTGCATCATTGTGCCCCTCTTCTTGTGCTACAATTATCCTAAACTAGATTATTACAGTCCAACTAGAGCAGATACTACCACTATTCTAGGAGCTTCTGCAGGAGCAATTATCGGGTTTTGGGCAAATAATCACTATGCTTCAAATGCTGCATCTAAAGATGTCACTTACAGTGTTTCTTCCATCACTAGTGAAATCATCATGCTAGGGCTTGCAAAATTTGTAGTGGGGATTGGTGTTTTAATGATGACACGGCAGATTGCCAAAACTATTGTTCATAAATCATTATGTTCTTGGCACAAGGTTTCTAACAGTGATGTTGTAGCTATGCGGCAAATAAAAATTGAAGTGCCCTATAAATTTATAACCTATTCTTCTATTGGTCTAAGTGCTACAATGTTTGTGCCACTACTATATACATTTTTTGGTTTAAATTAAATACCATATTTTTCGGAACATAAGACACACCCTTTTTCCTCAAAAAAGAGGCTGAAAATCTGAGTGCATCTTATACACTGAATACAGCATTTTTTGCCTCCTGAAACGCCACCCCTTCACCAAAATGGCCGTGCATAGCTTTTAGGAGGCTTTCAGAGAGCGCCTGGGGGCTGGGGAGGGCAAAAATGAGCAAAAAACAGCACTTTGTTGCCGTCCCAGCCCCCCAGCAGCACTCTATAAGCTTCCTAAAGGCTATCCATGCCCCCCCTTTTTTTTTTACAAAAAATGGTCCCGTTGTTCGCAAAAATGGGCTGTTTTTTGTCGTTTCCCCCTCCCACCAGGACCACTCTACAAGCCTCCTAAGGGCTATTCATGCCGTTTATAAAAAAAAAAAACCCAGGGCTGTTTTCACGAAAAATAGGCTATTTTTGGGAGGTTTGCAGAGTGTAAAATTTTTTTTAAAAAAATTTCCTCTTCAAAACCTTGCTGTATCTTATACTCCGGTGCGTTTTATACTCCGAAAAATATGGTACTATGTGTTCGATTTTTTTAATTGTCCAGATTATGGATTGAAGATTAAAATGATTTGCAGTAGTTGGGGGGCTGGGGTGATGGGAGAATGGAATGTGACTTTTGCATAAACTCTTTAGGATTGCTAATACTGGAGACTAAAGATAGGATTTAGTTATTCTAGTATTCAGTGTGAGAGAGATGGTCACAGACCAAAAAATAATAATAATAATCAGGAATGACATTTAATTCTATTTGTAAACATATGTGACTGGGAATAAATGCATTCTATGATCTTCCTCGGAATGGAGATGCTGCACTATTCCTCTAGGGTTTTAATGACCCTCCCAGTCCCCAACCTAACCTTTTATCTTACATATCATAAGAATACAGGCATGAATTTTCATTTTTCTCTGATTTGTATTTTGAATAAGAAGGGGTCTGAAAGATATTTGATTGTATGAAGACATAATATTCTTATATCAAAATACTGCAGACATTTCTCAGGAATTTAGCACTGACAGCATAAAGGAAACAGCATTTTGTATTCTAATGCTAATACAAGATAAAAGTGCTAAATTGCTTCTAAGTCTTTTTCTTCCTCATTCACATTCTAATCATTAGAGATGAGCATGGATGAATGAGGTGATTGGTTATACTAAAGAACGTATGGAGACTAGAATAGTTCATTAGTGCTACTAGTCAATTATTCTTTGTATTCACATTATAGCGGGAGCAGAAGATAGTAAAACCTCCATATCATAGATTTTAATTCAACAGATTTTATATATAAAATGTTTTTGTTTGGACTTCACCTCTATTCACTTACATCACTAATGTGATATAATTACATAAATGAGGTAAACTCTATACATTGGAATTTAACAGACATCAAAAGGATATGCTAAATCATGGTTTTACTGTACTGACCAATATATATATATTTTGTAGGGCAATTCTATTTAAAATAGATTTCTGAATGTATGTTGTCTTCCCAACAGTTTTGGGTTTGTTTACATAACTGTTTTATGAACACCTAGTCTATGCTGTTCAACAAGACTGCATGTATATGTTCTTATTTATAAAGTATACAATTTCTATTTTTGTATCATTTTACCGTAATATGCTAAATACAAAATCTGAAAAAATACCATAAATTGCTACATTCAAATTATGTGTTTCCATATTTTTTAAAATTAAACATATGTCATATATCTGTATCTGTAGTGTACTATATAGCAAGAGGTTATTTCAAAGTATAAATGTCAAATGGTCTTAGCGAGGAAGCGTTAACAAATACAGTATTTTCTGGTTACACTTTTAGTTCATGTAGAATCTGAATTAAAATGTTAAATAAGACTGCAAACATACAGAACTAGATATCGACACTAGGTAATGGGCTCGTGATTAACATTTAAAACAGACATACAGATCCTATAGCCTTTCCTCCATTCATTTGATCACTCCATCCAAGTGGTCTATGTGTTAAAGGTATTTATTGGGAATTTACTTAACAAGTGAGATTTTCAGCATAAATCACCAGTGTCTAAAATTTTGCTTCAATTTCCTGTAATCTCATCACTACCACAACTAAACCAAAATGGAGATCACCTAAGATCATTAGTTGGGGATTTTTTTCCCCCATCAAAAGACTTACTTACTCAATATGAAAATTTGCAAGAAAACATTATCATGTCTAGAAGACAAAAAGATATTGAGGCATTTGCAACTACATACAAATGAAAAAGCTTCCCTATTCTATTTCTAATATAGGAAAGAGAGTCAAGGATAATTTACTCTAACACACACCTGCTTGCAATTGTTTCTACTACAACTAAGGGTAAGTGAGTAGGCAAATAAATGTATTTTGACCCCCTTCATAATAGAGCAAAAAATTATGGTGTAGCTACCATGGGTGGAAAAACAAGTTTGTTTTAGCTTACAAGAAACATGTATGTTTATTATCAGGACAAATTTAACCTCTCAATTTAGTTCACATATGTTTTTATAAATTATCACTCTATTTGGAGCAGCTGCAATAAGTTAACAGTCTACATTTCAATCACTAAACTATTTGAGGAAACAAAAAAATATTTAGCCAATACATATTTATGATACTTGACTAAACTTTGCCTTGTTTTTTTTAAAGATTGATGTCCTTAACTGTTAAAAAGACCCTTTAACTGGTTAAAAAACTTTTCTTATTACAGTAATAAGATATTAAATCCCAATAAAGCCTACTGTAACATTGGTCTAATACTTTGACGTACAGAGAACTGCTAGGCAGTAGCAAGACAAAATAAAATGGAGAATGAAGTTGGGCCAAAGGATGTTCTTCTTCTTATTGGAAAGGCTCAATTGTGATTTCTAGAGCAGAACAGGGCATGGTGAGCTCAAATTTGGTGACAACATCAGGATGAAGAACTCCCAAGTTACCAATGCTCTGTCCTTTGGCAAAGATCTCAGCACAACGACCAGGGAAGAAAGCAGAGTCTGAAAGCAAATAAAGGGACAATGGAGTTAGTATGTCTAGGAACAAACAGAAATCAGAGAAAAACTCTCAAGAGCACCTAAGATTCAGTTGGAATGGTTGCAAATCAACAAGTATATATGTGTGTGTGTGTGTGTGTATGTATGTATGTATGTGTATGTGTGTGTGTGTATGTATGTATGTATATATATATATTAGATTTTCACGGGTGTAGGTATGCTGGTTTTGTTGTATTTGGGTCTTTTCCCGTGTAAGATTGAGATTGTCTTTGCAACGTTTCGGCAAGATCTCACCTGCCATCTTCGGGCTTGGGCTTTTAAGTTATATATTACATTTTAGAAAAGTTGGGAAAAGTTTTGCCAGGAGACAAAACCAATTTAAAATTCAAATCTACATTTTCAACACAAGGGGTCCAAGTAGTTAATTAAAACATTAAAACTTTGAATTACTAGGTAAAATTAGGCTACAGATTCAAATAATTACAACTGAAGTACCTGTATTATAACCCCGCCTGCATTTTTTCACCACAGTAATCTCAACAGAATTTTATAATTTAATGCTGATATAAAATTTTAAAGTAATAAAGCAAATACTCTTCTGAGAAAATGTCCGCACGATTCTATTTCAAAAATTATATGTCTGTTTGTATCTCTCTATCTCACGTTGGATTTGTGAAGAAATTTATTACTAGGCTCATATTGCCACATCTGAGATTTTTCAGTTTTAATTGTAAAGTTATGTACAAGGCAAAGGGGGGGGGGGGACGACTATAAAATAATTCTCAAAACTTCACTAGAAGTAGTTCTAAAATCATTAATATTAAATATAGTTAATAAATGCAAGTGCTCTAAGAAACATTTTAAAAAAAGAATCAGATACTATATTATAAAACATTTCCATAAATTATCTCAAGCTAATTTCAGTGTCTTCAGTTGTCTTGCAAATGTGTACCTGTGAAAACAGGATGATGTGAGAAGCTGAATTACAGCAACACTGCTTTATTTAGATTTATGGATTCTGCCACAAGAAAAAACAATACAGAACTGAAGGAAATAATGTTAATATATATTATTATAATGGTCACTATTAAATCACTTGTTCTCTTGCAAACATGCCATGTACAGAGTTGGAAAAATATTACTTTAAAAGTACTTATACTGGGCAATGCAGGCCAGAAGAATCTCTTTTCGTACCCTAGCTACAATTATTTAAAAGTTAGATTGCAGTATCCTCTTAGGTCTCTACCACTTTACAAAGGACAATAAAATTTACAAATAACAAAACAATTAGTTTTGTATGAACTAAACTACCAGGGAAGGCTAATTTCTCAGCAAAAGTACTCATCTGTTCACAACAGAAGATGTATGCTAATAGACTGACCTAAAAATTAATATGCAAATAGGAATTAATCAAAATGGGTATGCAGTTATTTCTCACAGGTAACAATTTTCTTATTTATAAACTTATCATTTACAACTAAAAAATGCACGACACTCAGAATGCATTGGCATACTATAGTTGCCACATCCGTATTATGATAGCAATATTCCTGAGTTTTTTAAGGACCAATAATGTGCATACAATTTCTGTTAAAATTATATGAAGTAAAAATCCCACTGGACTAACGAAACTAGATTTTATTAATCTTGAAAGATTTCATTTTCAAATGCAAACATAAAAATAGCTTATGTGAAAAAAAATCTTTAGCCCAATGGCATCTGCCTCTGAACTAGGTCGTAGCAGACATCTGGCTATACATGTTTTCAATATATTAATTGGAATTTAATCCTATGTGAATGCATATTAGATTCAAGTCCAATTTTGTAGTTAGGGTCAGCAAATATGTCAGTTCCTGTTATAAGAAAGTTCCCCTGGTGTACATAAATTATCTTCCACAGTAAAAAAAAGTGCAAAGAGACTTCCTGTGAATTAGTACACATAAAATGTTATTTTCCATGGAAAAAAAAAAATTGCAAACTATATCAAGTCTTTTCCTGCTAACTACTGGTTCACAGGGGTTCTGTCCTAATAGTCAAATGTGGGAGCCTTAGGCTGGGAATCACCAAACTACAGAGTAAGATGTATTGGCAAGCATATCTAATAGATCAAAATTGTACTATATGATGCAGAAAAAGATGGAATCATATAAAAGCACACATTAAACCTCTATTTGAAAACCCAAAACATTAAGATCTTATTACATGCTTTTAAACTCAAATGCCTCAAGGAATCCAAAAGGAGCCTGAATTTGAAAGTATATGAGTGCTGTAAAAGATAATTAAGAAAGATAAAGCATAAACTCCAAAGTCTTTAGACAAACATACTTGCCTTCTGAAAATGACAGCTCTAAAACTTTTTAAACCCTATAACATCCAAATAAACTAAAATCAATGATCCATAGTAAGAAAAAAAGATTTCTGAAATGCTTTGAGGTTCAAAGAATTCTGTTATTAAACTTATGTCCCTAAGAACTGATAATTGTCTTTGTGTTCTAACACCAAGACTGCTTTGATTATTCAGGGCATCCTCTTTGGTCACTAATCCAATGGAAAACCTGGTCTTTAGCCTATTTTCTGGTTAATTGACCTTCAAAGAGCTTGTTGAATTCTCAGTGTGCTTTATTGTCAAATAGCCTATACATAGCTTCTTTTCTCTATCAATCTCCTTTCCATATTTGGAGTGAAAAGATTAAGGAAATGATATACGATCAGAGTTAGCATCAACTTTAAAGATTATATGATTCAACTCATAGCTTCAAAACAATAAGTAAACAAAAATTAGATGTCAGGCTTCAATAATTAAGAGGAAGGAACTATGCTATCCAGCATGATTATTAAAGGCTCAGTCCAAATATTCAAAGAATTAATGTTTATTATCTTAACGTGAAATGGAAAAAAATAGTACAATATTCTTTGATCAGAAACATAATGCATTCGTAAATCACATCAGGACTGATTTCACCAGGCCTGAAAAAATTAATAACTTTTCTAGGCAGTCTAAAGAATTATTTTTCTGAGCTTATGGAAGGTTAATGTAATCTAACTGCTGAAGGAATCAATATGTAGAAACTGGAGCATGGAACCAAGGAACGGTTGCAAATGTATGAAAAGACAACTTTAAAATGCCAGATATACTATGTTATTTATTGTTTAAATTTATAAGGTATAAATGTACAAATAGGTAGCATACAGCATAAAAAAATGAATAATAAACTAAAACAAAACAGAAAAAGCCCAATTCAATCATATATATTAAACATATAAAATATACAAATATAAAATGTGACCAAGCAATATAGGAGAGCAAGCTAAAGGCACTCTCACTTAATTGGGTCCTAAGAGAGTGCCTAAGAGGAAGAGCCAGGTCTTAGCAGATTTCCTAAAAGTTGGGGCAAGTCATATACTGGACAGGCAGGGGTCACTCCAGAGAACAGGACAACCACAGAAAAGGTATATTTTTTTGAATCCTCATTAATTATACATTTATAATGAAAGCCCACGATTTACTAAACTGTGCAATTAAACAAAAATTTAAAATTTGTAAAATATAACAAAATACAGTTGTTATTTCTCCACTTTGCAATGTTAAGCTATTCTCTGCTACAGATCATTTTCCATGAAGAAATGGGATTTTGCATTTCAAATAATAATCTATTCTCTACTATTCCTTAACATCTGTAACCCACATCCCATATGAAAGGATAAGAAGAAAAAGAAGTTTACTGTTTACATAACAAATGCAAACAAGTAAACTGATCTGTGTAAGGAAACTGTACTGAAAGAGAAACAGTTAATAGCCACTAAAGTTCTTAATACATGTAAAATAATCCCCTAATTCAACAAGTGCCTCTCATCCCTTTTCTGAAGATCAAAAAGAAAACTTTCTTTTACTGTATATTTGAAATCAGTGGGAACAGGTGTGGATTCTGGATAGGTATGCAGGTGAAAAGGTATAATTACCTAGCTAGTCCACTTCAGAATTAGGGGGTCTGAATTCCCATTAAAGGGAAACATTTCATTTTCATAACTTTGTAATGAAGTATGTTATTAATAAAATAAAGCTTAATACACATTAGTGTTTACATCAGTTGGCTAATACCTTTCTATAGCAGGATATAATTTTCCAGTGGTAATTTCATGCAAAATGTAAAGCAGATCACACAACAGTTACAAAACACTGCAAAATATAATAGAAACAGACCAGAGACTAAACTCGGAATCTGGTTTTCCAGACTATTTATTTTCGTTTATTTCTATTTCTTATTTCTAAACCGCTCATCTCCCTCAAAGACTGGTCTTCCAATGTGACACCCTATTATCTGCCAGCAGTGTCCTTTTTCATTCTAGGTCATACAATCAGGGCAAAAACTAACTTAGCTTCCATCTGCTGCTGGAGTCCCAGCAGTTCTTGCTAGCATGGTTAATTGTATATAATACAGAGCCACAACTTCTATACTGTATCCTTGATTTATGCAAAAGAATATATAGACAAAAATATAAATTTGAAACAGACAATATAAATATTTATAGTCAAAATCAGTTGCAAGGAGTAACTGTGGCTCACATGGTTAGGACACTGGGTTGGCGGTTAGCAAGCCCATGACTTGAGATTGGAAGAGTGGCAGAGTGCTGTGTGGCAGAGTGAGCTCCCGTCGTTCATTCCAGGTCCTTGATGGGAACATGAGAGCAGCACCGGGCAATGGTGATGTCCCCAGCTAATCCTTTCACCTTGGAAGCATCTTAAACAGTGTCATTGACACAAATGGGATGGGGGTGGGGGAATCCGTTACTCATCTTAGACTGTGTATGCAATTGTTTGGATTTAAAGCAAAAAAAGGTGGTTTGAGACAGGTTGTGCTTGCAATCCCAGGAGAATATATGTTTGAGGTAAGGAGGCACCATCAACAACCCCACCTAACCCCAAAGCTTTCTACTGTTAGCATAACTTTACCTCAAATATTCCTCTCCTCAGGGATCACACTACCGCCTAAAGGTTAAGGTAAAGGTTCCACTCGCACATATGTGCTAGTCATTCCTGACTCTAGGGGGCAGTGCTCATCTCTGTTTCAAAGCTGAAGTGCCAGCGCTGTCTGAAGGTTTCTTATGTGGTCATGTGGCCGGCATGACTAAATGCTGAAGGCGCACGGAACGCTGTTACCTTCCCACCAAAGGTGGTCCCTATTTTTCTACTTGCATTTTTAACATGTTTTCGAGCTGCTAGGTTGACAGAAGCTAGAAGTAACGGGAGTTCACCCCGTTACGCCACACTAGGGATTCGAATCACCGAACTGCCGATCTTTCAATCAACAAGCTCAGCATCTAAGCCATTGCGTCCCTCTCTTATGGGCCTAGAAAAATGCAAAAACCCTTCTGAAGCAGCACCTCTTCTGTCTTGAGTCTGAAACATTACACATCCAATAAATTGTGAACTATTTAACATGGATTATGGATGGCAGAAGACTTAGTAAAGGATATGTTTTACAATAAAGTACCTATACAATAGACAACTCTATGTTATCTATATAGTAATATAATGTGTTAGTGTCCAAAAAGTGGAATTGGAACCAATTCAGAGTTGCTTTTTTAAAAACAGGATATGTTCACATTCCTTTATTCATTTGTGAGAGTTTATATGATGAATAATCCATTTCACTCTGCAAATCAAAACTTTGTGCAATCCACATATGAAGGAGGCAAAGAACAGAAAGTATCTCTATTTCTATAAATAATTCTCCACAGTTTTTGGAGCTCAGATTTTCTGTTCTTATAAAAAAGCCCATTTCTCAGCATGGAAATAGAAAAAGGAAGAGAGGGAGGGAGGAAGATATTTTAGCACTGTAGTCTGCCAATTCTTGTGGTAGTCTAAGCTCTTACTTGAGTTCTATGAATGCAGAATGCAGAAACACCTGGTAGCCAACTTACTCATGTTTGGCGATAGTCTGGTCAATTAGGAAGTGACATGATAAGTATCAAATTAAAAAAAACATGTTTATCAATGTTTCTTCATCAAAAAGATGGCTGGTATTTTTATGTGGGCTAAAGACCACATACAACGAGAAACATTAGTTCTGGAAATAGATTCTTTACCCTTATTGTTTGAAAGTTAGTTAATGAAACTAATCACTAACAAAATGAATAAAAATAAAAATAAAACTAGTAGCTTTGTTTGGACTATTAACTTTAGTAAATTATAACCATCGTTAGTGCATTTTCTGGATTTCTAGAGTTCTAGGAGTTGGAGGCTTAATAATTATAATTTAATAATGTTGTTTTTAATGTTGGAAAAACAGGGAATTATGGACAAGTAAATATGCTCTCACAATCAAATACATCTCAATGTAACATGTATAAGGAAAAAGTCTCAAACAATTGTGGAATTTTCCCAAAAGATTCAACATTATGCTACTGTAAAGGTCTGTATGAAGTAATTATGAAATAGTAGCTATACCAAGATTTCCAGTGACATAAAGGCCAAAAGAGAAGTTTCGCAGATACCGTGTCAGATTTCCAGTGATTGCTTGTCACTTGAGAGTAATAAAAGGAGGACAATTTTTTAAAGTTATTATTAATTTTCACACTTGTACTTTTACCTTCAAATGGGAGGTATTAGAATGGCACGTTAAAATGGATTAACATCTAAAAACACCACAGTAAAATTTTTGATGCAATGTAATGTTGAGCATGTTCTATTTTTTATGAAATATTCTGAGTTATTTTTAATGAGGGAATTAAATAAAACACTGGGTATTAAATAAATCCAGTAAGAAACATACTTGAACCTTTCCATACCTGCACCTTTTCATACAAAGCTTAGCATGCTAATCTTTTTAAACAAATCTTTATTGTATCCTTTCCATGGATTAATAATATATTTCTACCCCAACTTTCTTCCAAGATATGACTCAATACTGCCATATTTAAGATTTTTAGGTGGTTACTATTTTGGTACTGATTAGACCAACATAGAAATATTTATAGTAATCAGACTTGATGCACTAAGCATGCAACTCTAGTAACTAGTTAATACTAATTACATGGACCTAATCAGTATTATATCCTAAATAGATTTCTGGTTATAGTAGGAGAGAAAATAGGAATCAATGGGAAGGTAACACTCCCAACAGTACATTTAAACTTTTAACTTATATCAGTTCAATTCTGGACAATTATTCCTGTAACTCAAGCTACCTTGTCTGAAGAAAGAATGAAAGTTCAGTAATTCATTCCTGAAACTTTAAAAATATTAGATATTATTCTGCAATGGAGTTTTAAAAAATATGAACTTATTTAGGTTGTACAAAACCTGACCAAAACAGTCTGCAGCACATCTGTAACACAAAAACCATTACTTACTGGAGATTAGAGTGTGACAAATGAAATACAAATGTTTCAAATTTTGGTTTCTTTCTTCCCTCGTTTTTATAACTACAGCATGATTTATTTTTTTAAAAAAAGATATAGTTTTACATTTGACATACTTTAATCATTTTTCCTTTCCAAATATTTCAAAAGGAAAATGGCAGAATGCAACTATTGTCAGCAACTGCTCATGTCAACAATCCCAGGATTTGCAATCTAAAATTAAGCATTGACCTGCCAATTTAAAATCTATCATTTCCTGGAAATATATCATAAGTAGTTCTATTTAAAGAAGTATTGACACCATAATGTGTATGTCCTAACAGATCTGACAAATGCAACTTGGGGAGGCTGTTGTAAAGATACAATAATTCAAAAAGCCAACCCTTGGTTGAATCTTCATTATCTTAAAACAATGGATCAAACTGATGATTTATTAGCCTGAGAAATCACTCAGGTAGCACTAAGAATGGCTGCTCCTGGGTATACTTTTCATTACCTTTATAAAGAACTCAGAGGGAATTCATCATTCATTCATTTGTGTATGTATTGTCTATATTTGTATTTTAAGTGTTTTTATTGTACGCCGCCCCGAGTCCTTCGGGAGAGGGTGCGGCTAACAAATAAAATTTTATTATTATTATTATTATCAGTCACTCTGACCAGTGGGCTGTCCCGAATGACATTGAAAAATCTCATTACATTACCGTAAAATGTATCTTGCAGCCTTGAGAGCTGTTTTTCATTCATGATAATACAAACATTAGACTTCAGATTAATAGAGGCCAGAAAGAGCAAAGAAGCAGCAACAGCATTTTAAGCCATCCTCCCCAAAGAAAGCAAACTTAAGATTTGAAACAGGTATTTTCATCTCAATTAATTTACAAGTACATTACTTGTGGATTAAACATACCCCCCTCCCTGCAAAATGACTGTTTACACGGGGCAATACTTCTTGCATTTAATGCAAATTTAATCAGAAAATATAATAATACCTTCCTGGATATATCGAAAGGAATTCAAGAATATTATTTTTTATTAAATTAATTTAATCATATTTTCCTTTAAAAAACCTAGGATATCACATATAAATTCAAAGGCAGAAAAGTATGTAAATAATATGCATAATACATATTATGCTGAAAATTTGTAAACAGTTTCTATTGTTTTTACTATCTGTAAACTATTCACGGTCATTATCCAAATCTCTATATTTAAATATGTCTTTCAAAATAAGCATTTTATAAAAAAACTGTGGGGCAGTCAACTCTGATATTTTCTGCACTGAAGCATGAAAAAAATCTGTATTTCACAGAAAACATTTTAAATCAGTAGTTAAATGCTTTCCTGCTCCCATAAAAATAAATATTGTTGAATTAATATTTTATTATCTTGAAAGCAGAAATACAGTGGTAAATGAAAGAAATAGAAATAAATTATGTGTTTCTATAAGGAAAGCTTTATTGGAGAAATATATTTACCTCATTGCCCTAGATATTTTGAACAAGCAATGTTCTGCCTTGAATTATGCCTGAATATCAGGGCTATAAATTTTTTATTTAATTTTTTATTTAATTTAATTTTAAGGATATCAACATTTCACCTATATTTTTAAGCACCTGCTATTGTTCTGAGGAAACTGCTATACTTTAAAGACAAAACAGTTTATGAACATGAGATTAACATTATTAATATTTAGGTATTAGTGAAACTAATGGCAAGTCATAATCAAACTATATGGAGACTGAATTAACGTATAGAATAAAAGTAATTTTGTTTCTCTATCTAATTATGGGAAGTAATTTATATAGATTTTAAGAAGATAATTGTACAGTCAAGATGGACAATGTTTCATGGCTTCTTAAACTAAAGCCTGTAATCTGATATAAAACACAATCAGCCTGAATTACAGAATTGTTCACAGTTACATTATGCACATTTAAAGCATAATCATGCATTCTGCCAAACTTATATAACTTTTGTTGAAAATAATGGTCACAGATACAGCACAAAATAAAATACAAGCAAGCTATATTTTTAGCATGGTTATTCATTGAAATAGTAAATCTGAATATTACCTTGCCTCTCAGCTATGGAAAAGCATAAAAGACCTTACTAAAATGCCCCCTCTTTCTACAGAACACCACTATATTTTATTATGTCATTTCTTCAAGCTGAAGGTTTTATGAGAATGAAGAGAGCTAAATGGTGTAGGAAATACTTATACAAGCTTCCTTCTTGTTGTGCTTTGCTTATTTCCAAATAGTTGTTGTTGAAGCTAGATACTACCTTCCATGTGTGCAGAACAGAATTTAAAAATAACTATTGTTAACAAAGTATCATAGTGAGCAATAGCACTATTACAATTATATAATACCTAGTATTTAAAATAAAGAAACCAGTTACAGTATTTGCGAAGACAGTGAAACTTAAGCAATTAACAACCCTAAGCCACAGAACAATGGATTTGAATTTTAAGTCATTAAGAGATGGACATTTTATTTAACACAGATGTACAAGAACATCCAAATGTACTTTCAAATGTTGGCTTACCTTCAGCTGCTTTAATATAATATCCATTCTCTTTACTTGGAGGGACTTCCAGGAGCTGCATGATTCTATCCAGCAACCCATGAATTATCTCAAACCCAGGGTTTCTGTTATAATAGATAGCACAAAGATGCCTGTGGTTTTTTGCACCCACATCTAAAGATGGAAAACGAAAGAAAACGAAAAATCAACAACTCTGTAAAAACTGCACTTTAAAGACTATATTTGTTCCGATCGTATCAGGTATCACTGTTTAACAAAACCATGGGTGGAAATGCATAGCTTTGATGGGTGACTATTTGGCTTATCCTTCCTGATAGCTACCTACCAATAAATATGCCCAGCTGCTTGGTAACATGCCTTATCATCTTTCCCAGCATAACATAGACGTTCTGTCCAGCATTTAGCCATCAATGACTTGCTTGGGGGTTGAATGGTGAGTAAAGAAGAATATGCAACATATATATTTTTTCAGAAACTAACCTCATTACAACCTAAACTTGTAACTGATTGGCATTAATTCAGAGGATCACATGATTAATATCCCCCCTCCCCAATAACAGCTGGGTTTTAGCAAAGTCATCTTGCTGACACACTAATTTTTAAAAGCTGAACGTATTATCCTAATACACCAACGTACGGGGAAAAGTTGCAGTTTTAGGCTCAGACACATTCTGTTTGTCTGGATTTCCCATGCCATGCAAGAAGAGATGGGAGGGGAAAGCTTGATATAACTTATTCTTCTTTATTCACATTGCAATAAATCAGAGATAAACAACCTGAAGTTCCGGGGCTTCTGCAGTCCTCAAACATCCAAAGACTTCCAAAATTTATCATTAAATTGTAATTTTATTTTGAGTGAAAATTTATAATGAATTTACTAATGTTGTTTTTATTAGATTTAAATGTAATCATATTCAACTATATCATATAATTTTTTTGGGGGGGGGAGGGCGGGTTCATGCTTCCACAAGTTTTTGGCAATCTAATATATTACTAAAAAGCCAAATATGGTTGTGGGCAAATAAACATTTTACACCACTGTGATAAACTATGGTCCAATATGGTTTATATGTTGAATTCCTTTATTTGAAAAATATGGTCAAAAAATGAAATTAGAAATAAAAATAGCAATATGAAATTCATTGACTACAGACCATATTAAAAAATTGTTGCCAAACACAGGCAAAATTGTATTAAACTTTTTTTTTTTGCAAAATAGAAAGAAACTTATTGCATCATTCCATAAAACAATTTTCCTGCTTTCGTTTCTGTTTTAAAGTGAAGAAGCCAAGATGTTAGGAAAAATTACAGATCTACTGTAGAGAGTTCAAAGGGCTGTCCGAAAAACCCATTCCGCACAATATACAAGGAAGGTAATCAGTGGTAGCTCTTTGGAACAAACCAAGAAAATGTAACAAGAAATACTAGTATATGCTGCCCCCTGGCAGCAAACAAAATTAAAACATATTTTAGAAAATGTATCTTTCATACAGTATTGTTATCAGTACTTTAGCAGCAATACCTATACACTGATAACTCATAAAACAACTAATAAATGCCTACAAAAACATTTCTCTGTTCAATGTTTCTGTTACCTGGTGCTTGTTTTTCAAAATATCCATTTTTTCAAAATATCCATTTCAATAGTGACATCATCAGGATATGGTTCACTATCATATATTCATGTATTGTACTGTAATTCAAGCTGAACATTCTACTCCATTGTTACTATGCAATGGACACACACCTGAATTACGTATATTATTGTAGTGTGTTTAGAACTTATCTATTAATGGAAAATATTTATACTCTAACTGACAAATGTTTACACAATGTTAAACAGTACTGACCAAATACAATAGCCAATAAATCAATTTAACCAAAAGTAAGCATTGGTGAAACATTTGGCAACATAGTTTGGATTCTATTAAGTATGCTAATTAATAAAACTGTGATGGCTAACAAATGTCTTAGTTTTATCATTTTCAAAAGCAGAAGCAATGACTTTAAAGGGTTTTAGAATATACATTTAAAAACAAGCTTTTTCATAATACAGTTTTGTAACAAAGGATCTTAAAGCAATCAGTTAATACAATAGCAATAGCACTTAGATTTATATACAGCTTCACAGTGCTTTACAGCCCTCTCTAAGTGGTTTACAGAGTCAGTCTCTTGTCGTCATTTTACCCACCTTGGAAAGATAGAAGGCTTAGTCAACCTTGAGCCTAGTGAGATTCGAACTGCTGAACCCGTTGCAGCCGGCAGTCAGCAGAAGTAGCTTGCAGTATTGCATTCTCGGCTCTTTAACATATTTCCACAAATTAATATTTTATTAACCCAGCTTAGTTTGCGTGAATCCAGACAGCTGAGATTTATTCAGTAAAGCATGCCACTGTAAATGGCTTAGAGAGGGCTTTAAAGCACTATGAAGCGATATATAAATCTAAGTGCTATTGCTATTTAGCATAACATAATCCAGACTAAAAATCCTGCATTGTTTAAGTTTCTTGAAATGGGAAAAAAGATAAAAAGTTTAAAGGAATATATTTTAACCGAAATTAGAGGTATAGTTTTTGGATCCAAAACAGGCAAGGATGTTTTAAGATCCACCAGGGCTACTCACTTTGCATATATCAGATGCTTAAAAAAAGCCACATTTCTTTAGGAAGGCTAAGCATATGTACAGATTTAGGAAAATACAGTGATTATAACAAGTAGTGCAGGTTGAGACCATGGCAAAGATGCCAAAATTATGCATTCCTCTTGCTGGGAGATTGCACATAAAAGCTGAACATAATCATATGTGAGCATAGAAAAAGAAAAAACAGGTCTAGTAAGGATACCATATTCTTTTACTATGGATGCTAGTTATGGTGAACTGACTTACATCCCTGATATTTACACTAAATGAATGAGCATTTTCTTACCCATGGTGGAATCTTTCACTATAATATCAGAAATTTCAAAGAGTTTCAGAGGTAAAGGCATCTTTTTATTAGCTGCAATAGTTTTCAAGAGTCCAGGCAACAATGTAGTCCGTGCGACCTGTGAGGACACATAAGGTGCTTGATAAATTACACTTCCCTGAAATGACAAGCTGCTAGCATAAAATGGGTTTTCACATGGTTGTTATTAGGAAAGAGTATCAAGTAAATAAGCTGCTTTTCAGTATTTTGGTTAACTTAAAAGCAGGCTAATAATTTAATAAACTAATATCTACACAATTGACCATAAATGCTTAATCCATATTTCTCCCTGATTCAGCAGTAATTCTCATTCTTTTATTATCTGTCAACAAAGCTCAGTATTAACAACATTGGCTCATGGAAAATATTAATTTGCATATTAATACATATTAAATAATGTTGAAAATGGATAAAATTAAATATTATAAAAGATTTTTGCCTTCACAAGTGAGAACTATAAAAGTATTGAACAAAAGTAGGCATGTTAATAGCTTCTACTTTAGAAAATCAATGCATAAGGTTGGGAAGAATATGAAGGTGATGCATTGTGTCATTCACAACCTTGCCTGCTGGCCAGGCATACGATGTATGGGTATTACACTCTAATATAATTTGAGTGGGCTTTTTTTCAAGATGGCTTTTGCTATGCTGGCTTTAGGAAAGACCCATCCTGATAAAGCTGAATGTTCCTGAGATTTAGAGGAATTTTGGTTCCAAAACTGGAACCTTCCTCAAAATAGTCCCATTTTGAGAATCTACAATTGCTGACACAAACATTGCTGATAATAATTTCCTAACTTTGGAACTTCATAAAAGGAGAAAAAAAGCTGTAGTAATGTAACAGATGTACTCTCCCAGACAGATATGATTCCTTGGAGGTCTAAATCCAGTAAGCTATTTTATGGATAGGCTTGCAACAATTTTTTTCAGATTCATACTGACATTCTTGTAGTCCTCACCTGAAATTCAGCTGTTTTTGGATTGGCTATATGTGCAGCTTTTGTTGCAGAAATATCAATCCCCAACTTACTAGCGATGTCTTCTTGGGAACACTGTACATAGATACGGGAAGTCAATGTATTTAATCATCTTAAATTACAACTTAACTGCAAGAAGAAGAAAAGAAAGGAGGCCCAACCCCCAACAATGAGTTAATTTTCATGTTACGGTAATACCTAATGTAGTAATATTTTATTGTTATAATTATGCCCTTGAGGATTTTAATTATCACTGTTTAAGGAATAACAGTTTGTATAACATTTTAGACTTTTAAAAAAAAAACCTTAATCTGAAACCTTGCTGAAAAGATTGGCATTATCAGTGCCGCTGGGCTATTACAAAACTCTTTCAGCACCATTCAAGTAGGAGCAAAACCACTAAAAATTGGAACCTCAAACCTCCATTAGGATTGTGCATGTACATGCACGCAGAGACTATCAGCATCAGCTTATAAAACAACTCAGCAGTCATGTAAAATGATAGGCTTTAATAAGGAAGAGAGCTACATTATGTGCAGACCACATGCTGCAAAATACCTATCTGGAAGGAGTTGTAAAACGTTATCTTCCATTTCTTATCCTTAGATGAATTATCTGGAACTATGTTACTGTCAATAAGCACAGAGAAGTCTATCGGACAACTGTGGCTGTTTCAGTGCTGAAACCTAATTTAAACTGAGTAGGTTATTACTATAGTCTTCTTGAAGTTTCTTCAAAAAAGCCACATGTTTTGTTCAAAGCAGGTGAGGCTGCTAGCTCTTGCAAAGAGGCTTTCATCATTCTGAATACTCAGCAATTGAATCATTTAATCCCGCGGTCTCCAGCCTTGGCAACTTGAAGTCCACAAGTCTTAAAGTTGCCAAGGTAGATCCCTGCTTTAATCTACTGATGTCTGCTGACATAAATATTAGTATTTGCATTACAAATAAAGACACTGAATGTGGTTTGAAACCTCTTTTTTTTCTATAAAGGTGACAATTGAACAGTCACCATAGTTTGAATTTTCAGATTTGAAAATAGTGCAAGAAAACTAATTCTCATTCTTTGAATATGCTGAAGCTAGTTTGCAACTTTATCAACAGCATTCTTCATAAAATCAGAATATTATTATGATTCCTTCTTGTGCCCTAATTAGACAAGACAAAATGAATCACTGCAACAATCACATTTTACTATTAATATAGCATCATATATGAAATATATACTGGAGATATTAAGAAAACAAGGCTTCACAATTGTGGAGTGCTTTTGCAGTCTGTCTCTTTTTAGGATGCAGTACCCTCTAATGAAATCTTATTTTCAAGAAACAGAATCTATTAAACACATACCAGAGCAAAAGTGAGGGCTTCGGTAAATCCTGCTGCGGCCAAATCTTGCCTCAGAAGTTCTGTGAGTTTATTGAGAGGAAACTAGAAGAGAAAATAAAAGTTCTTTCTGCTCAATGAATATCGCATATTTATGGAAATCATTGTTAGTTTACCCTTAAAAAAAGAATGGAATAACACCAAACAGTTACATCTGGTCTCTGCAAAGGAAATGCATTTCCCAATTAGAGATTGAATACACGGCCTCCAGGTTTAAACTTTGCCTTGCTGGAAGCCCATCCATTGCAGATCTTTTGAAATTCTCAGATCAGTTAGGCATCTGTTTTGTATCCTTGCTATGGTAAACTCCCCTTGCTACAAGACAGGACAGAAAATGTTTTAATTCTTAGACACAGTTTCCTTCTACAAACTCTTCTGGCAAACTTCTAGCCTTTTAATTGACAATACAGACTGTTTACTTTAAGGGTGCAATCTTACTTGATTAGCTATGGTGTACGTTTTTGGAATCGTCATCTGAATGTTATTATAGCCAAACGCTATTGCTGCATCTTCTATGATATCACATGCATGGATAATATCAGCTCTTGTAGGTGGGATTTCAACCTCTATATTGTTCCCATTCCCTATGACGTGTGACTTCAAACACATTCTAGTAAGCAGCTTTGCAAGGTTTGATGGTGTCTCACTAAAACAAAACACAAAAGTAATTTTTAAGGAATGTTTTGAAAAAAAAGTATGTGCTTTCATCAGTAACTTTCAAGCATTGTAGTTCAAAATAGCTAGGTACCCTCATAAATCAAGCCTGGACATGAAATAATTATTTTCAGAGGTACAATACAAATCCTGATGAAGCTGAGCAGGTATAAGTTCATTAGACTTTTTAATAACAAATATACTTTCAAACGCTGGCATTTTCAGTATATACAAAGTGCTTTCCACTTCCCAATCAAGTTACCATTTATACCTTAATATACAGCTAAGAGAAAATCACCAATAGATGCATAAATGGTTTTGTTTTTTCCCCTATTAATCCAAACTATATAATATGTTGTAGAAGTTGGGTTTTTTGAAATAATTGTTTTTTAAAAAGATAGAAGATAATACAATTACAAATTCAACCCAGAAAGAAAAAGAGAGAATAGAAAGTGTAAGAACGAAAAGAAGAGAAAAAATAAGAGAAAGGAAAAATTTAAAGTGATTTCCAGTCTTTATCCTAACAAGTACAAACGTAGTGATTTTTCACTGTATATAAAGTTACATGTAAGAATCTCTTCTTTTCACAACTCATCCTTATTCATGTGCAAATCAATAAATCATGAATATTTTAGTCTTACTGCTAACAAAATGTATATACAGGATTCCCAGTTTCATAGAAGCATGTCTTATTTTAACTTTGGTCAAACAAAGTAACTGTCAGACCTAGAAACCATATTTTGCATTGGGCCTTCAGGCCTGCCACATTATCTGCTGTGGGAAAATGGGAGGGGGGATTATATGAAGTATGGGTGATATATACTCAAAATAACATTCCTTCTTCAGAAAGTCAAGGACACCTTGCCCTGCAGCTGCGATGGTGTGACTGGGAAGCATCTCCAGTTTTGGATGGTGCCTGATTGGATCATGTGATGGACATATGGGTGCTGGACAGGGACTTGAACTTTTGTTGTTAACAGAGCGCTTTGAAGTTTATATACAGTATATTAGAAGATGTCTGGTCAAATTGATTGGGTCACAAGGGAAGAAACTATTATTGTTGAAATATATTTATTGGTATTCAACTAGGAGGAACAATCTATGTACACCCCCCCCCCCGTTACTTTTTCCTACATTCTTTTTTAAATGTCTTAGCTTTGCTTTGTTCTTGTATTTTTTCTTTTTTAGAGTTTATATTTTAACAGTGAATAAAATAAAAAAACTTACTGCAAAAAAAGGTTTTTTTAAAACAACTGGTTGTCTTAGTCCTTAAAATCTTCTTGATAAAATTTGTTCTTTTAACTATACAGTACACCCCTTTAGGAATTTAGATGATGTAAAAGTTGACAAAAATTCTGGCAATGAATTCTCAATGAAGTCAATCTATAACTATTTTAATATTTACCAAAGAGAGGGAAGACCAAGCTGGTTAATTTACAACCAATTAGCTTATTAAATATTAACAATAAATCCTCTCTGCCAAATCCCGTTATAATAAATGTGTTGATGCAATGATCCAAGTGAAGTTGCTGGCTAAGAAGCAAGATAGCTTTAAACCAGATCAATCAACTTTTAAGCAATATATCATTTTAAACCTTCTGGCAGGAAAATAGTTCAGCTGCCAAAGAATTATTCTTTAGGCAATTGTTCATTCCATTCCTAAAGAGAGTTTATGGAAGAAACTGGCAACCACATGTATAGATCACCATTTACTCTGGCTTTGATTTATGATTTATTAAATATTTATAATGCTTTATTTATTTACTTTAATTTCTATTCCATTAATTTCCCAAAGGATCCAAGCATCTCACAATAAACCAAGGTATAAGATTAAAGCCAGGAGAAAGGAAAACAATCACCAATCCTCATACCAACCTAACATATCTAAATAACAACAAGTGCTATGTTTGGAACAGGATGACAATCAATTAAATTTTGTCCAAATGCTCTCTTGAAGAACTGTCTTTTAATAGCTCTTTGAATGCACATTAAGGAGAGGAGGGATGAGTAATTAAAATACTTGTCCAAAAGGCCTCCAATGTATACTGAAATTCATTACTTTGTAATGATAATTCTGATACTGCAGCCATTAAATTGTTTCAATTCAAGATGCTAAAGCTTTTGCTATATAGTGCTCAACTTTTCATCTACAAAGAAACCCTAATTTTATAAACAATTCGGTTGAAATTTGTAAGAACTATGCCACGTGGATTTCATTAATGAAGGTATGTTTCGATAAGGTCCATATGATAATTAGTTGCTTGAAATAGTACTAAAACTACTTTGTGGGATGAATGCTTGGTCCAGGTTATCTTCACTGAGAAATTGGACTTGGAACTACAGAATGAAGCTTTAACTACTGTTAAGGATTCATTAATGGTATACTTTCTTTCCATTTTACATACAAGAGGGTTTATATTAATGAATTTAACATCTAATTCTCAGAGGTATTGACATTCAGTAACATCCCATACTCAGTCTCTCTGTCCCTGGTTAAATGAAACCATTGTAAGTTTTGCAATCTTGCAAAGTTTTCCATTGTCTCACATTTGGCACTGAGTTAATATTTTCCTTTACTTCATTTAATATATAGATTGGCCTTAAATATAGGTTAAACACTTTCTAGCAGCAAATCAATCTACCAAAACTCCTATGAAAGTTTCCAGAATATGCTCAATTATTATTGCTGCCAGAAAATGCTGGGTTTGGTTTTAAAAAATTTTTACAAGGGAAAAAGGTTAAGAGGTTATGGAACATTTTGACAGCTACATCGTGCGGGGGGGGGGGGGGGAGAAGCCCCCCCCCCCCGGGTCTCGCAACTTTTACAAAAAGGAAAAATAGAAAACTATGAACATTTACATAGATATTAGCAGTTTTAAGTTTAACACCAAATCATCAATATGTTTCAATCATTTTACTTTTGTCACTTCCTTAAAAATACATTGTAACAACGTTTAAAATAGTGTTTCAATTCACTTTTGTGATCTGAGTCTTCTTGTTGTCTCCTCTTCCCCCCCCACCCACTGGCAGAGCCTCAGCCCCTCCCTGCTTTGTATATTGTGTAGGATCCCCCACATCACTTAATAGAGCAGTATGTTTTTTCATGAAAGCCTCTGCTTCCGCAACTGTATTAATTCTAATTCTACTGCCCTCCCAAAAAATCAACATGCCTTCTGGTAACAGCAACCTGAACCAAATCCCATTATTATATAATTTTTTTGCTAAGAAGGTATATTTCCTTCTCTTATCTCTTACTTTCTTTGGGATCTGCTTAAGAATGGTTATTTCTTTATCCTTATATTTTAATGGTCCTCCCCTTTGAGCTCCTAGAACCTCACCTCTTGTGGTTTTTCTAAGAAATTTAACATGAACTTCCCTTGGAACATTATGTGTTCTTGCATAGGCTGAATTAATCCTATAAACCAAGTCAATATCCCACCCAAGCTGTTGTTTATCTCTGGGTTTGAATGCTTAAACTTCAATGATGGTTTATCTTTTGTTTTTGTTTTCTTTTGGTCTCTGACTATATATTCAATCAATCAGTAAATAAATATGTGATGAAGATAAAGAATAGGTTTACCAGATTAGATCTGATAACAGAGTGACTGAAAAACTCTACTGAAATCTGTGTTCAGATAATTCAGGCCTATTCATTTTATCATATTAATGAATGGACATGTTGGAAAATCTTGCCCACATTCACTAGCAGCAACTAGTTCCAATAGACTAAGAAAGAGGCATGGTCTTTATCACATAGAAAGCAAAAACTCACATCCCTCCCTCTTTAAAAGGGAGAGTCTTTGTGCTTGTGCAAGACAGCAAGCAGATCTCCAAAGGATGGGAGAAGATCAAGCAGCTGTGTGGCAGGAAGGAGAGAAGGAGAAAGCTGAGATCATTCTCTTTTAGTCCCAAATTAAAGTTTGAAACTTCCATAAAAACAAAAAAGCACATTCTAGGAAAATTGAAATCAGAAGGAAAATCTGATTAAAGACTGTTATTTGGCAAAGACTAGACAATTATCTCATTGGAACCACACCAGGTTTAATTTTTGTTTGTGTGCTATCATTTTTATATCTCTGCACAATTTAAGAGCCTTGACATGCTTGTCAATTTGAACCAAACTTTCAAAGATCCTGGGCTAAGCCTTAAAAGCCCGTTAGCTTTTACTAGCAGGAGATTTGTGACACCTTGTGGTCTGCTAGAATTCTTATATTTACATTTATACATTTTTATATTCTGCCAAATATTTTTTCTTGTTAATCTATATTCTCATTTATTTTGACAGAGAATTCTGACTTTCCCTTTGTCTTTCATATTTTCTCTTCAGTAACTGTTCTATTTTTACTTTTACAAGTTTCACTTTGTCTTCCTTTTCTTCTAGAAAACGTCCATTCTTTCCCCCTTCAGGATTAGTTTTTCCTATGTTAGATCTTATGTGCACCTTTTATTTCTCACTAATTCTCTGCATATTTTATTAGAAACAAACCAATCATACATTTAAATTTAGGGTTAGGGTTAGATTTAGATTCTTTCCTTTGCCATGTGTACAAATGAATTAAACGATGCTTAAATCATATATTCGAAATTGATGTTTTCTAAATAAAAATTCACCAAGTATCCCAACATTTATTTAGGTCTCTTGTTTCAGTCACACATTCATGTCATCTAATTTAATCACTTTGTTCCCAGGATTATATTCTTTCAGAATATTGTGCATTTTTTCTCAAAAACCTGATTCCTTCCTTGTCACCATTTAGTGGAGTATAACATACAACAATCATTAACAAATCAGTTTCCAAGTTCACAATTTTTTTGTTTTGCTCACAGTCGCAGATACACAATGTATCCATCTTTTTTCATTTCATTCATGCTGTTTATCATTTACCTGCCTTATAATCCTAGCTGCAATCTTCTATACACTGAGATCATTGCTGGATGGGACTCATAGATGGGCCTTTGCTATCCATCATGCTTTTGGCAATCTGGCTTTGTCATAGATTTTTTTTAAGTAGGTAAATTATAGATTAGGTGTCACAAACCTAAATTGTACTTATACCACAAGCAGCGTTCTCTGCTCAAGGTGAGAACTTCATTTTGCTCAGTATGCCACATGCACAACCAAAGCCAGTTGTCAGGGTTCCAAGTAACAGTATTAACCTTGGAGCCATCTTGGAACGTCGTTAGGGTTGCCACCAGTTTTATTCTGAGCATGCTCACAGTATCCTATTCAAGCTAGGATCTCAAATCTAGAGACTACTTTGCAAGCTATCCCATTTACTAAGTTGTGATTTAATAGCATTACAGTTTGTAGAAGAAACCAAGAAGTCTGATTAAATATACTTCTAATGAATTATGACCAGTCCTGCCTACTTTTATAAAAAATACCATTGGCTAAAACCAATCACACCGAAATCTTATCACAGATGCGGTAAATAGCATTCTATATGCATTTTCTGAAGAAAAAGAACATACCTAATTCCTATCTTCTTATTAATTATTTCAGGTTTTATCTTTTCACGACGATAGGGCAGCTCCTAAAAATTGATGACACAAGAATCATTGTTCTTATATCATTAGACTTCTAGAACAAACTTAGTTTTCAACTAAATATTGCTAATCAGAGTTTTACTATTTTAAAATATTATTAGTAATCATTATTAAACAATGTAATCAATCTTCCTGATTGAACATATGATAGCAGTACTTTTCATAACCATCTATCATATGAACAACCATTTAACACAACATTAGCATCAGATATGCATAAAACAAAAGCTATACATGAATATGAACTATCCCAGGTTTTAAAAAGCTTCTCCAGGTTGCATTATCAGGCAGAGAAATGTCAAGAACTTATCAACATCTTCCTCCATATAACTAACTACTTGTTATAGACAAGCGAATCACCTTCTGATATTTGGAGCAGTACTCAGTCATTATGTTCTGGGACCTGCTGTTACTAAAAATATGTGCAGCCTCTACTTTGTTAGTATATTATATGTTATATATTTTGCATTGGCTAAGAATTGTGTTATTTTTCAATATATGCAAGATCCATAGTGTTCTGTTTTTCCACTCTTTTTTTTTTTTGCAGGAAGATCTTCTCCAAAAGATCAGAATAATATCTCTATTAGAAGTTCTCTGAGAAGGAAAAATGTCTGCTTCCTTATATAGTTAAAATGTAAGAAATCTGAGATTTCAACTATGCTTTGCATTGTAATCATTTATTTTAAGATATAGACAAAAAAAAACCTCTTACAGAATTTATACATGGGTTAGACATAAGCAAATCTTTTGAACCTGGGAAAACATAAATATTACCAGTATAATGGCATGCAATAGGGAACTTAGTTCTTTATTAAATGACTTCCAATGGACAGAGAAGATCACAACACAATAGGTATCAAGAATTTTTTTTGAATTAAAACTATTTGGAATTTGAAATAAACTGTTTGGCGTGCCAAACAGCATTTTTAAAGGTAAAACTGCTCTCTTGAACACTTCATTTTTTTTAGTTCAAAACATTTCCAAAATGTAGCCTAGCTTGCAATACTCACAACTGATTTACACGTCAATACATGGAACGTTCAAGATTAAAATTATTCAAATTTGAAATCCAAACAGAACATTCATTTACCAGAAGACAAACTGAGTTTCTTTCCACAGAACTTTCTAATTCACCAGGATTATCTTTACCACTATCATTTACTTCTGATTAAAAAACAACAACTTAATTATATTCTATAGGTTCAACATCCTGAGGACGATGCCCGTGCTTTGGTAAATCACAAATGAAGCAATTTCGTTCAGATAGAATATGAAGTTTGAAAATGCACTGCAGTGGGAAGTGCTACCCATTTGGTACAGCAACACTTTAAAATATACCTTGGGCAACCAGTATGTCTTACTATATTAAATAGAGCAGCGTGCGAAATAGTAATAATACCATTCAGTAAGGAAGATCTGTGGAACTCAGAAGGAGTAATAAAGACAAATGTCCAGAATTACTTTCAGAAGACAAAATATCTGGAAAAAATTACATCTACTGGCTTTCCTTTCCAAAAATGTTCTGATTCTTAAATATATAAAAACTCTTACGTTAGCTTTTGTAATACTTACTGGAAAGATGTAGCTTTTTCCATTAGGATAAGTTACTTCTACTGCTTCAACCCTTAAAGAGAGCAAAAACACAGAACTAAAGCAGAGGTTACAACAAACATGCATACTGTTATAAAAGGCAAAGTCAGACTAACTCACGTGAATGGCTTATTGCAATATTCACTAAACATTGTAACCAGGATATCGAGTACAGTTTTTGCCTGAAAGACAGAAAGCACACCTATTTCTTACATTGAAGTATTTAATTATTAAATACTATACTGTAAGTAACTGTATTAAATTAATGAATGTTTTAAATACAAAATTACAATATCAGTTCATAAAAAATGTATTAGTTTTTCAAAAATGTCATGAAAAACTAGGCAACTAAATTATTAACTAAACTAATTAACAAATGAAGTGCCCGCATGTCTATGAAGCTGACAAAAGATCCAAACTCTGAGTATTTGATTACATTATATACATTTATATACATTTTAATTTCTAGAGAAGTAAAAATAAACCCAACAATTGATTGCTACGATCTAACATTTTTAAATCCTTTTATAAAGCATCAAATGTATTCTTTATATGCACTGTGAAGAAGGTATTATTTCTAAAAACAAACATTGGTCAGCAGTTAAAGTCAATTTCAAAGGGACATCATTCTTATTTTATTTTGTAGGTCAAGATTAATTTTGCTCCACAGTTTGCTGGTCAAGGGTATTTACCTTGGTAAGATCTGTGGCTGTACACTCAATGAATACATTTCTAGTGTTGAGGCTAATTTTGGAATGTTCTCCTAAAAAACAGAAATACACTGGAATTGAAGATGCAATTTTTTGTGTTCTTGAATATAAAAGAGTGAGGTTTGCAGATCTTTCTATTGAATACTGGAATTAGAACTACAGTACTAGAAAACCTAACAACCAGCAGAATAAATATGCATACTGAGATCCAAGTGATCTGTCTTTAAATGAACAAGAGCTTGCAGGTCCTGAAAGTTCTTGTTTCTCCTTGTTTATAGCTGTCCATAGTTTTGTACCAGGATATTTGAGAAGACTTTGAAATCCAGATGTATAGACATGATTACACCTACATTATTTGGGGGACCAGGCCCTGGAGGTGAAATTACTGGTGAAGGATACAATTTAGTCAGTGGAAAGTTCTACATTTGCTATAATTTTATAATAATATTATGGTGATAATTGTGGTTACAGCCTGTATAAGTATCATAGCTTTCCTAAGAAAGTAATGTCATTTGAACTGCAATAAATTGCAACGGTTATTCTTTGAAAAATGAAGCAATACTGCCTATAGCTAAAGACAATGTTGTTGCATCTATGTATAGATTATTTATATTTCTTTGAAACTTGTTAAAGAACATGCAGGTATATATTAAGTGTAATCCCAAGTCAGTTCTATGTTTTCGCAGACCAGAATCCCCAGTTCCTATGTCACGAGAAACAAACTGCTACTTACTGCTATCCAGGATTCCTTAACTATGTTGCTTCATAATAGGAATGAATGTCTGCAATCTGAGCAGCATGCTGTAGCACTTTCGCTTCCCCAACTGTAAGCAAGAATTCTGAAATTCTGGTTTCCTGTGAAGTACAAATACACTTCCCACAAGGATTCACTAGGAGCCTCAATCTGTTCCCATAATGGGTTTTTGTGTTCTTGTTCTTTACTTTACACAAAGATACTCAGTCTCATTCTAAAATTAAATTGTTGAAAAATCTGTAACCTTAGAGCTTTTTAAAATGACATGTAGAAATGCATTTCATAACAGTAAGCCATATCCAACATCATGGAAGTGAGCTTCTAGTTATCTATGATGTTTCCCCTATTTTCTTATCTTGGGAGCTTTTCCCAAATATGTTCCAGATGTACAGTATATGGCAGTGGTTTTCAACCTTCCTAATGCTGCGACCCTTTAATACAGTTACTCATGTTGTGGTGATCCCCAACCAGGGGTGGGTTCCTGCTAGTTCTAACCTCGCCTATAGAAGAGGTTCTACAAATCTACCATGCTGTTTAGGACTGGTTCCAGCTCCCTCCCCCTGCCTGTCCGCACCACGCTTGCCCCGCCCGCCGCTCACTGATTGGCTGGCTCACCAATCGCCCCGCCCACCTCTAAGAGTACTATCTAAACCTTAAAGTCTTAAAGCTGTCAAGTTTGAACATCCCTGGGGTTCTTTTTCTAAAGAGTTAGGGGTGCAAGAGTCTTGTAACTTGACAGCTTTAAGACTTGCACACTTCAATGCCAGAGTTCCTGAGCCAACATAACTGGAGGAGAAATTCTGGGAGTTGAAGTCCACAAGTCTTAAAGCTGTCAAGTTTGAACACCCCTGGGGTATTTTTTTTTCTAAAGGGTCAGGGGTGCAAGGGTCTTGTAATTTGACAGCTTTAAGACTTGCATGCTTCAAATGCCAGAGTTTCTGAGCCAACATTTTGGTTGCTAAGCAAGAGCGTTGTTAAGTGAGTTTCACCACATTTTACAAGTTTGCCACGCCCACCCAGTCACATGACTGCCAAGCCACTTCCATCTGGTCACATGGCTGGCAAGCCACTCCCACCCGGTCACATGGCCGGCAAGCCACTCCCACAAAGCAGGGCACACCTACAGAAGAGGTTCTAAAAATTTTTGAAACCCACCATTGCCCCCAACCATAAAATAATTTTCGTTGCTACTCTATAACTGTAATTTTACTACTGTTATGAATCGTAATGTAAATAGTGATATGCAGGATGTATTTTTAGTGTTAGAAATTGAACATAATTAAAGCATAGTGATTAATCACAAAAACAATATGTAATTATATATTGTGAAATATTTCTTAATATATCTATGTATTAAGAGAATATCTTTCTCTTTCTCTCTCTTTCTGTCTCCCTGTTGCTCTCTCTCTGGGTCTGTCTGTCTGTCTCTCTGTGTGTGGCTCTTTGTCTCTCTCCCCCTCCCTCCCCTCTGTCTGTTTCTCTCCTCCCTCCCCCATTTCTGTCACTCTGTGTGTGTGTGTGTGTCTATTTCTCACTCTGTGTGTGTGTGTCTCTGTCTGTCTGACTGTCTGTCTGTCTCTCACTCACTCAATCACTCACTCTGTGTGTGCCTTTCTCTCTGAGTCTCTCTCTGTCTGTTTCTCCCTCCCCATCTCTGTCACTCTGTGTGTGTGTCTGTCTATCTCTCACTCTGTGTGTGTGTGTGTCTCTCTCTCTGTGCCTCTGTCTGTCTGTGTCTGTCTCTCCCCTCCCTCCCACATCTCTGTCACTCTGTGTGTGTGTGTGTGTGTGTCTGTCTCTCTCACACACACAGACAAACATTCTGTGGTCACTTTTAATCACAGGTTAAAAGTACCTGGCAGCGGCGTTTTTCCCTGAGAGAAAGTCTCCAAGGCTGTATTTTATGGGGTGTGTGCACGCCACGGGCCTATTTTCAATGGCATGGAGCCACGGCGAGGCTCTGCGTGGCTGGTGATGACTCCGGAGCCCATCCGAGAAGACGAGGAACGTGAGGGGGACCCCTCACCCCACGTATGGGCTCCGGACCCCGCACATCTTTCACAGCAGTCTTGTTTCCAATTGGGGGGATCCATGCAGAGGATTTCTCCCCCCAATTGGAAATGAGGCCACGCCCACCCCCTGCCCAGCCCACCTGATGAAGCAGTGGTGGCAGCGCATTGCTGGGCGATGGGCAGGGTGGAGAAGGGCGTGGCGCTGCCACCCTTGCCTCTGGGGCTCTTCTTGAAGGACATGCTGGCTGGTGCTGCTTCAGAGTGTCCTGGCCGTCGGCTCCTCCGCGCGCATCCCGGCTCCCAGCACCACCGGCATCCCGTCCGGTGCCCATCCTCGGCAGCATGGATGGGCTCCGGACCCCACACATCTTTCACAGCCGCCTCATTTCCAATTGGGGGGATCCATGCAGAGGATTGATTCCCCCAATTGGAAACGAGGTGGCTGTGAAAGACAAGGCAGCGCTTTGTCAGAGTGAGAACACTTTCCCGCCATTACGAAGTCTCTGAGGCTGTAATTTACGGGGTGTGCGCGTGCATCTATGTTTTCTATGGCGTGGAGCCGCAGCGACGCTCTGCAGGGCTGGCGATGACTTCGGAGCCCATCTGGAAGGGGGTGGGTTTCGAGGAACGTGAGGTAGAGTTTAAAGTTTAGAGTTCCAATGGTCTTAGCGACCCCTGTGAAAAGGTCGTTCGACCCCCAAAGGGGTCGCGACCCACAGGTTGAGAACCGCTGGTATATGGAAAGATGAAGACAGAAGAGGAATCCAATGTGCCAGTTGCATCTAATCTGCTGACTAGATTATACCTAAATGTACATATGAAACCTTGGTGCTTTCTGAGCTTGTTTCTTTTCTTGCAGACGTTTCATTATCCAAATTAGCTAACATCCTCAGTGCTAGTTTGGGTAATGAAACATCTGCAAGAAAACAAGCAAGCTCAGAGAACACTAAGGATCCCTCATGACAACCCTGAGCTACAAACATTCGCCTTTATTAGTACATATGAGAACTTCAGCCAATATAGAATTTTAACAAAAGTTTGTATTCCATTTCTGATAAAAGAGTTGAAACAATCAGATCTTAATAATATATTCGAAAAGTATGAAAAGGTTCTTAGAAACAGAAAAAAAATTCTTATATTGAGGAGCATGTCCTGAAATAAATACAACAAATTTCAGACTATAACAGTATGGCATTTCCTATTTCTCTCATTTAACTGAGGTTAAAACAAATGTTGCTAAAAAAAAGTCTTACCATTAATTATTGGTGGCATTGAGAGAACAACACCATTGCTATCATAGATAACTGGATAACGTGGTTCATTTTCAATAATATGTAGATAGTGTCTAAGATGGCTATCCATCTAAAACAAACAAAAGTTAATGTTTATATCTTTTCTCAGAAACCACTATACAGTATCATAATATCTCTATAATATACATTAAACCCTAGAACAGATGCGTAGATGTTATATGTGAATGATTTTTTTCATTGGAAAAAGTCACTATATACTAGAAAGGTGATCAGCAATTCACTAATTTCTCAGTATATTCTTTATGGCACATTCTTTATTCAAACGTCTATGAGCAGATATGAAATTCGAAATAGAACTATCTGTAAAAACTCAACTGGCTTTCAATTTATTGCTAATCTGTATAAAACAAGCAAACTATCAAGGAGTTTGGATGTTGACAAATTCATAACAGAATATAGTACACACTACACTGTGACCGTAATTCAATAATTTTACAGTGTCATCAGAAGAAAATCCATTATGGGAGGAAAACATTAAAAGCAGATTTTGTCTTACTGGACATTAGATTTCAGGCCAATGACACAAAATTGTTGGGGAAATGGAACCAGTAAAGTAAATTTGGCAGAGAAATACATGAAGGATTATTTATTTGGGCAGGAAGTTGGACAAGAAGACCTCCAAGATTCTTTCCAGCTCTGATTCTATGAAGCATAAGAAGATACATGAAGAGCAATCAACGGATTCTAATCCAAACAGCAATATAAGCAACACTATTTAGCTTTAGCAAGATTGCTACATCAAAGGCTTTCAGATAGAACTATTATCTAATGTCTCCTAAGTCACAAAAGTGGGCCTACAAGCTCAGTTCTATGCTATGACATCTAAATAAACAAATCATAGTTAGGGCAAGCCCTCTGTTTCAAGGAGCAATAGTACTATGAGGTCAGAAATGAATTTACAAAAAAGATAAAACCTATTTTAGCAATGCTCAAAAGTTTACTGGATTACTGCATGAGCCAAGTTTTTCTACTACCGGTCAAGTGTTTTGGAACATTCCTAGATATAAAAGCTGGATATAAAAGCTCAGTCCAGTGTATAATTCTGGTTACAGTTTTTCCAAATCCATGAGTTCACTAGGAATCTTAGTTATAGTGTATTGTTTTTATGTGTTTATTTTTTTCTAGGTTATAGACATTTAAGTTCTTGTCTATACTTTCATGTGATGCTGTTTGCATGTATTTATAATTGTATTAATCAAAGTCACTATGTTGAGATAAGTGGCCATATAAATTATATCAAATCACAAATAAATAAAAAAATATCTAGTTGTTTTAAAGTAACCTACCCTGTACATTTCCATGATTTCAGGAGCACTGTATTCTTTATCCTGATTCAATGGTTTGAATTTAATTTCAGATGGTGGTTTAGCTGTATATATAAATGGGCCAGAGATTGTATCTAGATCATGGGTACCAATTGCAACTAATGATCTCTTCCTAAAAAGAAAACAAAATGAATTAACATCTCTACTACATACTAAATTCCAATTAAACAGGATACCGATACAGATAGGGATAAAGTGACAGTTGTTATATTCTTATATAATAAATATTATTCATGTATAATAAACTTTGAATATTACACTGTAACTTGCATCTGAAAAATGAATACACACATTATATGTAAACGTTTCCCTTTTTATTTACATCTGATTTTTAAAATACCACATAAAAACAGTGTTCTTTAGCATTTTCTTTTCAACTTAAACACATTCTAATTCAATACTTTTAATATTTCACTAAAAAAAATTCTTTTTCAGAATGCAACTAACCTGCATATATTTTGATGCAATTTTTCCTGTAGGTCAATGAAACTATCATAGCGGTCTTTGACAAAAGTTATATTACGAAGAACTGCAGCCACTGCATAAGGTCGGATTTGGGCAGTCTGCCATAAAATAGATATAATTTTTAGTAACAGACAATTTGGGTGAAAATATTAGAAGTGCCATAAAGCAATCCATTATTTAATAAAAGTAAGCCTTCATCTTAAACCAAAACATTTAAAATAACTAATCCTATAAACTTTAAAAATGAGTATTAATTGTATTCTCTAAATGTCTGAATTCAAAGGAAAAGAACAGCAGTACAGTTGTTCAATATAACAAAAAAATTATGCTTGTTGACTCTTAGCTAACCTCTACAAAAATTGACTTAAATTTGAAAAACATGTATTTACAATTTATGCATCAAGATGAGGATTCAACTTTACTTACCTCCTCATTAATGTTAAGTCTCTGAATTTCACCATTGGGTGGTGTAATTTTTTTATATCGTGGAGCCCTTATTCTAAAATAATAAGATTTTAATATTAAAGATCAGTTTTAGAGGCATAAAAAATAGTCTCCATCTTAATGCTTCTTCCCCATCCAACCAATATTCAGCTAGCACACAGAAACATACAAATACTTCCAGCATGATTCAAAAAGCTGTTTTGAGTTAAACAAAATTGAAATATTGTGCCTATCACTAGCAGATAATTCTTTGATTATTATCAGATTCCTAATCATAAATAAAGAATTGTGTCTTAAATATTTTAAATGCTACTAAATAGCAACAAAATGGAAATAATTTGCCATTAAATTATTTTGTTCAAATCATTTGTTTCAATGCATTTTGAATGAAATTTGTTTCAATTTGTTTCATAAACATGAAATGTTTATGATTCAATGTAATATAAGATATTGCTTAAACAATAGGCAAACATAAATTACATGGGCCCAAAGCAATTCAAGCAATCTGAATTTCAATTATTTCTGAATCTATCCTTTACTAGCACTTAGACATGTACCACTTCACAATGCTTTATAGCCCTAAAGCTTTACTGTCAGCATATTGCCCTCAGCATTCTGGGTCCTCATTTTACCGTCCGGAAAGGATACAAATAGACCTTGAGTTACAACAGCAACTGGGATAAGGATTACCATGATTAAGCAATATGATTTTAGAGTGTGATTTCAACATGATCACATCACTTAGTGACGCAAATCCCAGATTATTGGTCAGGAAGTAACAGCAGCCCAAGGTAAGAAGATTGGTGTGGCACAGAAAAGGAGGCCCTGGGATCACCAGTGCAGGCTGCATATGAGATGGGAGAAGGCTTGGAAGACCCGCTCTAGGCCACATGCAAGTGAAGGAAAGTCTGGGGATGGATGGCACAGTGTAATATGACTATAGAAAGGCTAGTGGAGTGGATGGAGTGACAGGCAAAAGCACAAGAAGGCTGGAGGTTGATGGCATGACATTGCATTGCACAAATACAGGAAAGCTAGAGAGATTTATCTGTGTGACTTGTAACCTTTTCTACAAGCTTCCCCATTGACTTTGCTTGTGGGAAGTCAAAAGGGAAGGTTGCAAATGGCAATTATGTGACTTGGAACATCACAACCATTGTAAGCGCAAGCCAGATTCCAAGCAACCAAATCATGATCATGTGACCGGGGGCACTGTGCCAGCCGAAATATCAATCACCAATTGTAAGTACCACTCGTTCAGTACCATCGCTATTTCAAACGGTTGCTGAACTAAGTGGTTGATAAAGTGAAGACTATCTATGAAGTGTAAAGTTTGAATTATTAGGTAGGATTTGTTGTTGAAACAAAAATGCATTAAAATTATTCAGGAGTTGAGCTGTTTCATCTGACTGCTTACCTATAGGCCTAATACAGCATTTAACAATATTAGTCTCAAATGTCATAGAGTATTACCTCTCTTTAAAAATCTGAAGACCTCTGACTAGGCCTTCCAAACAAAGGAGATCATATCGATTAGCAGGAACATCAATTTTATACAGAATAGTTTCTGATGCACCCTCTGCTTTTCCATCACCTTTTTCTTTGCTTATTATGTCCTTCTCGGAAGTCTAAAATTAAAAAAAAATGTATAAAGCATACAAACAAAAACTTATGGGCAGACATAAATGTCAAGCAGCGCAAGTCTTTTGCAATATATCTTTTAATTCCTCCTATATAGGTTTACCAATGTTGCTTTTGAGAGCTTCGAAATCCTTTTGAGAGGATGTGAGGTTCATGAAAGCTTGAAGAGAGAAAAAAGAAACCTAAATTTCTTGTTTGAAGTAGTGAAGGCAGTAAAAACAGAATACAAGTAGTTCTCAATTTATGACTGGCCACTCAGCAACCATTCAACATTATGACAGACTCCCCAAAAACGACTTATGACCTGGTTTCAAAGTTAAGGCAGTTGCAGCACCCCTGCAGTCATTACTCCTTATGACAAACTACTATCCAAATGCCTAGTAATGTGTTCAATACATCACTGGATCTCTGCAGCCACTCATCCACCAAAGGAGATCAGGTGGGAGCAAATCAGCTGGAGTATGCAAGCCTCTAATTTCCCTCCTATCCAGCGAGAAAGGGGAGATTCAGGCCGGCCAAAGCCTGCAAGCGTCCAGCTTCCTTCTCTTCCAAGGACTTGCAGTAGTCAGCCTGTTCCAGATCCTAGCAACATCCAAATGTTTACTTTTCTGATTTTTCCAGCTTCTGAGAGACGCACCTAACCTGATAAAGGATCAGGGCTAGCCTCCTGACAAAACATATATTGTTCTCATGAACCTGTGGGGACCGCAATTTTAGGGAGGCTTCATAAACCCCGCAAACAAATGGAACCCCCTCAAAAAATTGGGAGCCTCCTTTAAAAAAATCTTTACAGTACAAGAATACAATAGAAACCCACCTCACAGGGTTGTTCTTTTGAAGATAATAGGAAGAAAGAGTATTATGTATGTTCACTGCCTTGAATTACTATAAAATAATAAAGGCAGAATAAAAATCTATAATAATCATTTTTAATTATATGCTGCCCAGTGTCATATTCCAAGTGTGGCCCCATCAATGCAGTATAATGGTACCATAACTTCCCTGTTCTAGATTATCCCTCTGTTGATGCAACCTACAACTAATTTGTCTTTTTTGGAGGTGCAGCACATTGCTGACCCTTTTTTAAGCAGTGATCCAATAAAACACCTAGATGCTTCTCACAGATACTACTGTTGAGCTAGGTACTTCCTATTTTATACCTATGCATTATCATTTCCTGGCTAAGTGCAGGACCTTATTTTTCACACCACAGAAGTGCATCTTGTTAGATACAGCCCAATGCTCAAGTCTGTCAAAATCCTTCTGAATCTTGAGTCTATCTTCCAAAGTGTTGGCAATTTCCCCCAGTCTGGTGTTGTTTCAAATTATCTCATCTAGATCATTTATGAAGATGTTGAAGAGCCCCAGGCCCAAGACAGAACTTTGAGGTACCCCACTTCTTGATTCCCTCCGCGTAGATGTAGCTCCATTGAGGATTACACACAAATGCAGTTGATCCACAGCATTTCCCTGATCCACTAATTTAATCACTTTATAAAAGAAGACAATAAAGTTTGCCTGGCATAATCTGTTTTTAATAATCCCATGCCAGCTTCTGGTAATCATGTTATTCATTTCTAGATGCTCAACATATTATTGAAAAAGAAGGAAGTAATAGCATAATTAGAACCACTCAGTTTTCATTGTTAAGTAAGGTGTTTTTTTTTACAAAACAGAATCCTGAAGAATTAGGGGACAATGCTTTATATGACTCTTGCATTACACCACACCTATCCCATCTACAATGAGTCTGCAATAAATATAACAGTAAACATACTTACAATTTCATCAAGTTCCAAACCAAATTCAAAACACAGTTCGTCAAATTCTTCATCAGCTGCAAAAAAAATATTGTTTTTAAGGTTGGTTATCTATTAAAATGGAATAAATGCATCTTTTGGGAAAAGGTAACTGATGTCATCTTAATATTTAGTTAAATGTCATCCAGAAGGATGCCAGAGATGGCCACAAAGCAACAGGAAATGATGCAATTTTGATAAGCAACCAATGTAATAGCCTTCCATTTTCATAGCTATCGTGGGCTAATAATCTGTATTAATCAATAAGTAAGGTTGTTTTTGTCTGGCTTCCTGCTGGAAAATAAAAGCCCCCTCCTCCCCGTTACCATTGTTACTTAATCTATCTCCAACCTGGCTGAAAGTGCGGGAGTACAACTGCCAAGTCCACAAAAGGCAGGGACTTGGTCAAAAGCAGCAGAGGCTGCAGTCCCAACATATTTGTTAAGCACTAAATCAGGGCAGGATAATGTGCCTTTTCGCCCGAGTTCCAAGAACTTTATGAAAGCTCCACTATGCTCCGAATCTACTAAGGTCCCCTTTTCCTACCCTTAACCGAACTGCCCCACATCTAGTGCAAAGCATCATCGCAATGATACTTTCTGACCAAAAGACACGCTCACTACAAGCCCCCAAGCTTTTCCTTACTGTAGCTCCTTCCCAAGGCTTGGAAAAGCAGATCTCGCTTAACGCCGACAGTCGGCATGGCTCACTAGCAATTCCTGACAATTACTTTCCTTCGCGGCGCATGCGCTAGGTTCATTGTCACTAAGGAAGGCCCCAGGACTTCAACTCCCTGACGTTAAAGACTAGTGCCTAAGTTGCTGCCCGATCCAAATGCTGCTTTTTTTTGGCTACATCTTCGTTCAGAACAATAAAAAAAGTATAAAGTCCGTCCAAATCCCGTGTTCTTAAAGTGGTGAATAACCCGGCAGAGAGAAGCTCGTATAAAGTTTGTTCTGCATTGAACAGGCTTGTCGCGGACAGCTAACAGTTCCACTCTATCAGCCGGGAAAAAGGGAGAAGTTTTGGTTTATAGATCTACGAACGATAAATGGGGTAGAACGGGCTTCGCCCTAACACCGTGTGTCAACTTGGTAACAAGAAACAACGTGTAAGTTCCTTCTTGCATGTAAATTAGTGCAATCTAACATGTTGGCATTAAATTGAATACTGGCTCTGAGATAGGAAGGTACAGATGTCTAAGATGTCTAAATCAATTTAAATAGAACGGTGTTTTTTTTCGCAATTTCAAATGGGTTTATGAATGGGATTGTGTTTATTTAAATTAAACTCCTATTTGCTTTCAGCATACAGTAAAATCGTACCTGGTAATTTTATAGCAGTTTTTCAAACTGACAACTTTGAAACGTGTGGACTTCGATTGTAGAATTCTCACTCAGCAGAATTTCGAGAATTGAAGTTCACACATCTTAAAAGTATGCCCATGTGTATCTTCAAAGACCCCCCCAACCCCGTTGTTCAGTAAATTTGGCTTCCAGAGAAATAAAATTGCTGCCTTAGAATCTAGGTACACTTATTGAATTTCACATGTATTAATGCTCGGGTTTGCACATTACATAAACTCATGATATTGTTAGGCACAGTTTGTTAAGTAAGTCTTATTTGGATACATTCCGGCATTGCAGTCTCGAAAGGACTTACAACGCTTGGATGTAAATCTATCTAGCCCCTCTTCTTTTTTAATTATTCAGAAATCTCATAGTATATATAGCAAGGGCAGAGAAAAAATCTACAGGATGTTTTGGGAGAAGGTTTGCTTTACAAAGCCCAATAGTGGATTTTTTGCAATAAGGGGAGGCATAATAGACCTAAAAACTGCCATACAGAAAAATGGATACATTTATTCAAAGTTATTCCAAAAGCAGGACAAATAACAATTAGATAAAATTACAAAGAAGTAAAATAGTTGGACATAGGAAAAATTTCTTAACAGCGTAGACTGTTCAACAATGAAACAATGTGCCTTGGGAATTTAGTTGTTAGATTTATTACCTTTATTAGAGAGATTAAACATTTCTCAGATAATTCAATTCATTAACAGGTTCAAGGTATAATATTAATAATATCCTGGAGAAAATCTATCCACCTGCTTGCTAAGAGTTGGTCCTGATTTAGCATATGACTAAAATTTGAAAATATACATAGAAAAGCACATAAATGATTACCCAAAGATAAAAAACAATAAATAAATAAATATATGCAGCAATCACATTTCAAGTGTTTTTTCCTAAATAATTTGTCCATGAGTATTAAAAAATAAATTTCCCTCATACTTCAAGGGAAAGGGTAGCCCATTGTACAGCACAGTAGCAGAGAAGTAGTATGTAAGTCCTCTTCATAAAAATGGGAAACAAGAAAACAGATTCTGCCAGGACAGCTATTTGATTCTAGACCAGTTGAAGAAGTCTTGAATATACCTTGGAACCAAGATTTGTAGGGCTTATATAATATTTAATTATTGAATCATATAACAATAATATAATATTAAGCTCATTAAATATTGGCATAATTAATATTTTTTCATGGGAAACCCTTCATTATTTTTTTTACAAAAATAAGACTGAAAAAAGTGACATTGTTTTAAATTTAAAGATATGTATGTATGTATGTATGTATGTATGTATGTATGTATGTATTTGTGTTACAACCCCTGGTATGCCTAAATATGGGAAGAAGGTCACTACTCCCTCTTTCTGTCCTTCGGCTCATCACAGAAGACCATGCAGGCAGAAAACCATATTTTTATTTTTAATGTTGCCTTTTTATATTTGTGTTGTATTTGTACTAATAAATAAATAAAGGGAGACTAGTATAGATCTATTTTGAGCTAATTAGCTCTCATTAGCTAATTCATCTCATCCTATCTGTTGTGTACCGGTGAGCCTGGCCAGCAGAGGGCAGTCGAGAATAGGGATCCTCTGATTGGCCCAGGCGCACCAGCCAGCCGGCGGGAGAAATACTTTATCCCTATTGGTTCGTCGTCTGACAGCTCCTGGTATAAATAGCTGTCAGACGACTCGTTGTGTTGTTCCTGTCAGTTTATTCAATAAACAACAGTTTATTCAATAAACAACAGTTGTATTTTATTCGCCTCCGTCTCCTCATTCGAGAGGTTTCAACACTGGCGACGAGGACGGGCGACGTGGAACCCTATACAGTGCCGCAAATGGCTTCAAATGCTGCCTTTTCGCCGTTCCGGCCAGAGGCTGAGGCTTGGGAAGCGTTCCTCGAGAGGTTCGACTGCTTCCTCGTAGCGCACGATCTCGTCAGCCTCACCCAGGAACGAAAGCGCGGAATCTTCCTGAACTACTGCGGGAGGGAGATGTTCGCCACTGCAAGGGCTCTCGCTGCTCCCGATCCTGCCAATTCGCTGCCCTGGGACGAACTCCTGGCTCGCCTCAAGCAACACTACGAGCCCGCCCCGTCTCGTTTTGCCCGGCGGCAATATTTCCGCCGGTGCATTCAAAAGGAGGGCCAAACCATTGCCCAGTACGTGGCCGCTCTCCGCGCTGAGGCAAGTCTCTGTGAATTTAGTGACTTGGAAGACGCGTTGCTCGAACAATTTATCTATGGGCTACGAGACATAAAACTCCATCGCCGCATCCTAGCTCGCCCTGAGTTAACTCTAAAGATTGCGGTAGATGATGCCAGGGCTTATGAAATGGCTGATCAATCCACACCGGATTTCAGCCACCTCAGTCAGCACCCGCATGCCGCTTACTTGCCGCCATCTCCCTACGCGGCACCTTCTTCTGCCTACGCTCCATCTACCGCTTCTACCTTTCATGCTGAGGTAGACCAAACTGCCGATCGCCTTCAAACCCTCTCCACCCGGGATGGACGGCAGTGCCTCAGTTGTGGCGGCCGCCACCAACGCTCCCAGTGCAGGTTCCGGCAAGCCCTGTGCCACCAATGCGGCAGGAAAGGCCACCTCGCTGCAGTTTGCCGTTCCGGCCAACAGAACCGCCGCAGCCCTCTGCCGCAACCTCCTCCAGCCCGTCAGCCACCTTCTACGTCTTCCCGCCGTCAGCACTCCCTCTCCGTGGGGGACCCAGCTGAAGCCTACCCTGAATGGCTTGTAGACTCGGCCTCCTCAACTTTGGAGGGCCGAGGTAAGCTGCACCTCCTAATCTCCATTGAGGGGGTGCCCTGCCCTATGGAAGTGGACACAGGGTCGGCCCGATCCGTTATGTCATGGGCCACCCTTAACTCCTTACTGCCTTGGGTTAAACTTCACCATCTAAAACCCCCTGATTGCCGCTTACGCGACTATCAGGGAAATGTCATAGACCTATTGGGCTGCCGACCCTTTAACATCTCTTTGGGTTCTCGCAAGGCAAAGCTTCCCTTGCTAATTGTAAAAAACCCCCTCGCTTCCCTTCTAGGACTGGACTGGTTTAAGGCCCTCGGCCTTTCTATTGCTGGGGTTAACTCACTTTCACCCCTCCCTCCTGTTACCCCGCCCTCTATCTCCTCCCTCCTTTCCGACTTCTCCGATGTTTTCTCCCCCTCTTTAGGCTGCTATACCGGCTCTCCTATCTCCCTCAACCTCGACCCGTCAGTTCCTCCAATCCGCTTGAAGGCCCGCCGACTTCCCTTTGCTTTAAAAGCAAAAGTCGACGCCGAACTGGACAAACTAATCGGCCAGGGCATTTTAGAACCCGTTGATTTCTCCCCCTGGGAGACTCCCATAGTCGTGCCTTTGAAGTCCGACGGATCTATTAGGATCTGCGCGGACTTCAAATCAACACTTAACAAAGCCCTCCAATCACACCCCTACCCTGTGCCGGTGGTGCAGCACGTCCTGCACACTCTGGGCCAGGGTCGCATATTCGCAAAGCTGGACCTCGCGCAGGCGTACCAGCAACTGCCTGTCGACGAGTCGACCGCGCTTGCGCAAACAATCGTCACACACCGCGGCGCTTTCAAATGTCGCCGCCTTCAGTTTGGCGTGAGCGTGGCCCCCGGCATTTTCCAGGGACTCATGGAGCGGTTGCTCCATGGCATTCCCGGGGTCACCCCCTATTTTGATGATGTTCTGATTGCCGCCCCCAACCAATCAGAACTCATCAAAACCCTACGTCTGGTCCTACAAAAATTCCGTTCCGCCGGCTTGCACCTCAAACCTTCAAAATGCCAGCTCGGCGTTCCCTCTGTCACCTTCCTCGGCTTCCTCATCGATGCCAACGGCATCCACCCTGACCCATCAAAGGTCGAAGCCATTCTCTCCGCCCCCACTCCTTCCAACAAAGTGGAGCTCCAAGCCTTCCTTGGCCTCCTTAATTTCTATTCCTCCTTTATTCCCCACAAAGCTTCCCTGGCCGAACCCCTTCACCGTTTACTAGACTCTTCCACCCCATGGGTCTGGTCCAGCCGCGAAGCGCATGCGCTCGCGGCTGTCAAGCGCTCACTCACTGCCCCACCAGTCCTCGCCCAGTATGACGAGCGTTTACCTCTAACCCTGGCCTGTGACGCTTCCCCCTTTGGGGTCGGGGCTGTTCTTAGCCATTCGTACCCTGATGGCTCTGAAGCGCCCATAGCTTTCTACTCCCGCACCTTATCCAGAACTGAGCGAAATTACAGCCAGCTGGATAAGGAGGCTCTTGCTGCCGTTGCGGGAGTAAAACGTTTTCATTATTACTTATATGGCCGCCCCTTCTCCCTGATCACCGATCACAAGCCCCTACTGGGCATTATTGCAGGGGACCGTCCCACACCCCCCATTCTATCCCCCCGCATGTCCCGTTGGGCAGAATTCCTATCGTCCTACTCCTACACATTGTCCTACCGGCCTGGCGGCCACATTGCTCACGCTGACGCGTTGAGCCGCTGCCCTCTGCCTCTTCCTGTCACTGATCCAGCCCCTGTCCATTCTATTAACCTCCTGGCTGACCTCTCCCTACCGATGTCCGTTTTGGACATCGCGCAGGCCTCCCGAACTGACCCCATCCTGCACCGTGCAATGACCGCTGTCTCCCGGGGCTGGTCTGCAGTCTCCAATGATCCCCAACTCTCCCCTTTTTTCCGCCGCCGCCTGGAGCTTTCCATCATGCAGGATTGCCTCCTGTGGGGAAACCGCGTGGTTGTCCCCTCTTCCCTGCGGCCAGCTGTCCTGTCTCGCCTCCATGACGGCCACCCTGGCATAGTCAGGATGAAAAGCCTCGGCCGCGGCTATGTCTGGTGGCCGTCCATGGATGCGGACATCGCCGCCTACGTCCAACGCTGCACCCCTTGCCAGCAGGTGCGCTCCGCGCCGCCTTCTTCCCCGCCTAGGGAGTGGGAACTCCCCATGGGCCCATGGAGCCGACTCCACGTCGACTTCATGGGGCCCATTGAGGGCCGCCTATTCTTCCTTCTGGTGGATGCCTGGTCGAAGTGGGTTGAGCTGTTTCCTATGCCCAGCTCAACCTCTTCGGCCACTATCCGCATCCTTGACTCCCTATTTAACACCCATGGTCTTCCGGACGTTATCGTTTCCGATAACGGTCCCCAATTTTCCTCCACCGAATTCCAGTCCTACCTTGCCTCCTTGGGCATCCGACATGCCCCGATTGCCCCCTACCACCCTGCGGGCAACGGCCTGGCCGAACGAGCGGTTCGCTCCGCTAAGGAAGCCCTGGCCCGTATGGCCACCCTTCCCTGGCCACTCCGCATCTCCACCTACCTCCGTTCCCAGCACTCCACCCCTTGCCCCGCTACGGGCAAAAGCCCAGCGGAACTATTGCTGGGTCGCCGTATTCGTTCCCTGCTCGACCGATTCCACCCTCTCTACCACCCTTCTTTTCCTGTCCTTCCTTCCCCTCCCAGGTCTTTTCTGGTGGGTGAGGGGGTATTCGCTCGCAACTACACCGGCGAGCCGAAGTGGCTACCTGGCAAAGTGACTGACATCACGGGGCCCTGTTCTTACAGGGTCCTCCTCGATGATGGCAGACATTGGCGGCGGCATATAAGCCAGTTGCGTCGGCGACCAGAGGGACCTGAACACAACACACCTGCAGAAAAGCAACCAGGCCCTAACGACGCCGCCTGCCGGCTCGACCGTCCAAACGCCACTAGCTCCGACCTCGCAACAGCCCCCCCCGGTGCGCTGGCTCACTTACCATTGGCCGTCGGTGCATTGCCGGGAGGAAGACCCATCCAGGACGCTGCCAGGTCTGTTCGCCACAAGAGCGGAGCCGACACTCCACCTTCCCTGGGCGAGGCGCCATCTTCTTTGAGACGCTCTCAGCGCGTGCGCAGGCGTCCGTCGTACTTAGACGATTACGCCTGCGCAATCCAGGGGAAAGGGGTGTTGTGTACCGGTGAGCCTGGCCAGCAGAGGGCAGTCGAGAATAGGGATCCTCTGATTGGCCCAGGCGCACCAGCCAGCCGGCGGGAGAAATACTTTATCCCTATTGGTTCGTCGTCTGACAGCTCCTGGTATAAATAGCTGTCAGACGACTCGTTGTGTTGTTCCTGTCAGTTTATTCAATAAACAACAGTTGTATTTTATTCGCCTCCGTCTCCTCATTCGAGAGGTTTCAACACTATCGCCCAAGTGCTGCGATAGGATGAGATTAATGCATATAGGAATCTTGATTTGGTACCAGGTTTTTGTGTTCAATATGTTTAGTTTTGTAGTTTCAATACTGGATCTTATTTTTGTCTCTGGCCAATGGAGGAGTGATCTGGGAGTAGGGGATTTAGCTATCAACCCCCTGTCATGGTCTGATCACTCACTGCTCCGGCTCGACTTTCCAGCCGCTACTCCCCACCGCGGGGAGGCGGAACCAGAGTGCCCAAGATGGTTCCGCCCCAGGCGCCTGATGGAACCTGATAGGTTCCAGACGGAGCTCGGGCCACTTCCTGTAGCCCTGACCCACACTCGTTCAGAGGACCTAGTGGCTGCATGGAATAGTGCGGCCGCTGGGGCCTTGGACCGGGTGGCGCCTTTGCGGCCTCTATTGCAGCAGCGAACCACCCAGGCTCCTTGGTTTACCGAGGAGCTGAGGGTGATGAAGCGCCACAAGAGACGCCTAGAGAGCAGATGGAGATCATCATGCTCTGAATCTGACCAAACTCAGGTAAGAGCCCATTTACGGACTTACCTTGTGGTTTTAAGAGTGGCCAAGCGTCAGTATTGTGCCACTCTTATTGCGTCCGCAGATAACCGCCCTGCCGCCCTGTTTGGGGTGACCCGCTCCCTCCTCCAACAGAGGCCGTGGGAAGCTTCTCTGCAGGGCAGAGCAGAGGAATTTGGGGAGTATCTGCAGGACAAAATCACTCAGATTCGAAGCAAGTTGGTCCCTACTAGTGGTCTAGAAGGGTCGTCGGAGGCGGGTCCTGAGGTCCCACTCTGGGAGGAGTTTGACTCTGTTGCTTCCGAAGATATGGACAGGTTGCGTAGGCGACTGCGAGCCACCACATTTTTATTGGACCCATGTCCCTCCTGGCTTGTACTGGCATCCTGGGAGGTCACACGAGGCTGGCTCCAGGAGTTATCAACGCTTCCTTGTGTGAGGGGTTTCTGCCGGCCGCCCTAAAAGAGGCGGTGGTGAGGCCCCTCCTCAAGAAGCCTTCCCTGGACCCAGCTCTGTTAGCCAACTACCGTCCCGTCTCCAACCTTTGCTTTCTGGCGAAGGTTGTAGAGAGTGTGGTGGCACAACAGTTTCCGCGCCACTTGGAGGAAAATGATTATCTGGACCCGCGCCAGTCCAGTTTCCGGCCTGGCCACAGCACGGAGACGGCATTGGTCACATTGGTGGATGATCTCTGGAGGGCCAGAGATGGGGGTTGCTCCTCCATCCTGGTCCTATTAGATCTCTCGCCGGCTTTCGATACCATCGACCATGGTATATTATTGCATCAACTGGAGGAGTTCGGGGTGAGGGGCACCGTTCTGCGGTGGTTCTCCTCCTACCTCTCTGGCCGAGTGCAATTTGTATTGGCAGGGGGACAGAGGTCGACCTCGAGGCCGCTCTCTTGTGGGGTGCCACAAGGGTCGGTCCTCTCGCCTCTCCTGTTCAATACATATATGAAGCCGCTGGCCGAGATCATTCGTGGGTTTGGGGTAGACTACCATCTGTACGCGGATGATAGCCAGCTGTACATTTCTACCCCAATCCACCCCAACAATGCTATCGAAGTGATGTCCCGGTGTCTGGAAGCCGTATGGATCTGGATGGGAAGTAACAGACTCAAGCCCAACCCGTCCAAAACTGAGTGGCTGTAGCTACCGGCACCCCGGTTCAACCAGCTTACTCCATCACTGGCCATTGGGGGCGAACGTCTGGCCCTCGTGGATCGGGTATGCAATTTGGGCGTCCTTCTGGATACCCGGTTGTCCATGGATGACCATGTGACAGCCGTGGCCAGGGGGGCGTTCCACCAGGTTCGCCTGGTGCGCCAATTGCGTCCCCTATTGGACCGGAGCGCCCTTCGCACAGTCACTCATGCGCTTGTGACGTCCCGGCTAGACTACTGTAACGCTCTCTACATGGGGCTCCCCTTGAGATGCACTCGAAGGCTACAGCTGGTTCAGAATGTGGCCGCGCGGGCAGTCTCGGGAGTCTCTAGCTACTCTCACGTAACACCTCTCCTGCGCGGGCTACACTGGCTACCTGTGGCTTTTCGGGTGCGCTTCAAGGTGTTGACCATCATTTTTAAGGCGCTCCATGGCACAGGACCTAGTTATTTGCGGGATCGTATCCTGCCCCACACATCCCTCCGGCCGATTCGCTCACACAGAGAGGGACTCCTCCGGGTGCCGTCCACTAGGCTGTGCCAGCGGACGACGCCTAGGGGAAGGGCCTTCTCTGTGATGGGCCCGACCCTCTGGAATGACCTCCCCCCGACATTAGAATGACTACGGATCTCCGCTCCTTCCGTCAAAAACTTAAAACCCACCTATTTCAGCTAGCCGGCTTGGCCTAATTCCACCTATCCCACCTCAGTCCTATTTAAGGTCTGTTTTTTAATTTTTATAAATTGTACAGGGGCTATTTAATCTGCTTTTACTTATGTGTATGATTGTCTGTATGTTTTAAATTTATTCCTGTACACCGCCCCGAGTCCCTCCGGGAGAGGGGGCGGTCTAGAAATTTAATAAATTATTATTATTATTATTAATATGATTTTTATGTTGATTTAATTTTTAATTGGGAGTTTGTTATAAGAAGAGAGGCTATACAACACCCCCAGGACCAGACTTTAAGGAGCACTGATCTATATAGTGGGGCTTCAGATAGATTCCATCAATTTTATCAATGGAATCAATTTCAGGAGCCACAAATTATGAATCTTTCTTAAACAAAAACAAACAAATTGCTTTATATCTTAGTACAGTGTGTGATTCCAGCCATTGAGTAAATGAACAAAGGCTTCAAATAAATGAAAATGTAAGAAGAATATCATTTTCTCCCTTTTCCCCATTTTGGGCATTAATAGAGGTCATAAGCATATCTTGCATAATGGTTAAGCAATATCTTTGCGTCTTCATTATTAATACCAACTCAAAGCGCTTTGTCTGAATTTACCAGACCACTGTTCCTTAAGCGTCTGGCTTGCAGTTCATTTGTCTTTGTTTTTGTGCCACAGGTCATCATTCAAAAAAAAAAAAAAGACCAGACAACTACAAACAGTTGTTCCCATATTAATCATCCGTACAGATCAAGGGCATAGTGTCACACATAAAGAAGAGTGGAACTTTAAGGAATGTTAACTCAAAGCCTGGGAGAACAGGTGACAGAAAAAGGTCTCCTATTATTGTTTTTCAGATCTAGTAAAGCAAAGGTTTCTGAATATAGATACCACCTTGCTGAATGCCGTTTCTAAGTTTAATGAAGCTAATACAGCAAAATAAAGAATGAAGTGTGGTGAAGAATTAGTGAGGGATTTTGTGACATGTTGCACCAAGTTTCACCAAACCAATACTCTCCAGTGTTGTTGAACTTTGATTCTTAAAATTCCCAGCTAAAACACCAGATTGGAGAACAATGTCTTATACTATTTAGTAAAGTATAAGAAGCTAAAGCCACAGCAACTGAGAAATGTTCCCAGTATAATCTATTTAGTGTAAAAAAAAAAAGTTAGTACACACAAACAGTCATGTAAGTTGTATCAAAAGTGGCTAACTTGCTTTGATGAAATAATTTTAAGTGGAGGATAGCCTACTTATTCATATCATATTTGCCAGGATATAGATTAATATTTGAGCTACAGTATTTAGGTATTAGATTTGCTCAGACAAATGATCACAGCCTGCAGTCCGGCTTCCAGAAAGTACAACCAGTGGATTCTTAATGCACATCCTGCTGTTTAAAATATTACATGGATGAAAATAAGAGTACTGACTAATACTCATTTCCTTCTAAACTGCTGTTATATACAGTGTGTTGAAAGCATAAAACATACAGTACATGCCTGCATTCATTCTGAAAAACAACTAAAACAAATCAAAATAACTTATTTAAAAACTTTGAAAAATAATATGTGACTTTATATACTGTAATCAAGAAATAAAAAGCATTAAATTTTTGAGCCAACAAAAAAGATGCAGTAGTAATTTTACCATGGATTTTATTATTAAAAAACAGTTTATTAATTGATTGATGCATATACAGAATCATAATCTATGTGTAGGCAACTACTGTACAAAAGTTTCTATTGTGAGCCAGTGTGGAATAATGGTCAAGGGGTCAGGTTATAAACTGGGAGACCGGGAGTTCTAATCCTTTCTTAGTCACAAAGCCAGCTGGGTAAACTTGGGCTGGCCATTCTCTGTTAACCCTGGGAAAGAGGTAACTGCAAACAACTTCTGAAGAACCTTGCCAAGAAAACTGCAGGGACTTGTCCAGGCAGTTGCCAGAGTAAAACACTGGCTAGTTGGCAACAACAATAATAAAAGATTCAATTATACCTGCAGTTATGTGAGCACTAGCCCATTTCTGAAAGATTTCTTTTGGAAGGATTTTCAAAGAAATCTTTGCAAAATTCAAAAATTTGCTGGTAATTTATTACAGAAGCTATGCCAAAATATATCCCTTTCTAAAAAGGGAGGGGGGAATCAAATAAAACTGAATGTTATTAATTATGGCCTGACATCTGTACACTTAAAACTATTCTTTAAAACCAAAACATCTGAACCTATGTGTCTAAAAATTAAGATATACAATCAATGAATATGAATACTATTGATGATCCTTACTTTTATGCTATAGAAGTCATCATTTGTTGATAGCTGAAGGCTAAAGTAACAACTTTGGCACCATTGTATATAAAATAGCAATCCTTATTAACCAAAGCCTTCATCATAATCTTAAATCTAATCAGAATTCCAGCTGAAAAAAGAGAAAATTAGCTTGTGCCACAAATCCAGATAAAACCTCCTCCGTGCCATGTGGCACAAGAAATGCACTGCGGGAATTTGAGTATATCTGCCCTGCAAAACTACAGTTGAAAGCAGTTAATATGCTGTATGTCTTTATAAAAGCCAAATGATTGAGTCAGTATATAAAGAGAAAGGATTAAGGTTCCTTTGAAAAACATTTGAAGATTTTCAAAAGCTAATATTAAATTATTTTTGTGTCTCTAAAAGTTGCTCTTTGCTCTTGAATAATTATTTCCTCCTGGATAATTTTTTACTCTTGGATAATCTCTTCCTTATGTCTTAAGGCCTAGGTGTGTAGCATACTTTATTTTTATAGTACTGAATAAGTTAAGAAGCCTATGATTTGATGGATCATCCCTACTACCTTTTTTGTAGATTGGATTAAAATGCCTTATCCCCTTCTGGGGATAAATAGGAGTAACACAGCCAAAATTGGTAGCAACCAGTAAGCAGGCTTTTTTTTTTTACATAGCTCAAGAAACATTCATTTCCAGGGGAAAAAATGGTTTTTGATCTTTGCATAAAAGTAGTAAGTCCTTTCTCAATGTGGGATGGAAGAAAACAATTCATTCCTTTAATTGTATCCTTCAAATGAAAGACAGCTAGTCCAATGGAGTACTGTAGATTGGATTAGATTAGTACAATGTATGAACCCAATCACTACACAGGTTTATAGTTCAATGTGCTATTCATGATGGTTATTCCAATGACTGGTAAGTGTAATATTCGAACCAAGGCTGGGAAAAGCCATTCCTGAATTATTGGAAAGGACTAATATTTGTAGAAGACAGAAAACTTTTGTTTTTGTTAGTCAGAGGCAAAACTGAAATATAACAAAAAAGATATTTGAAATTATTTTTCCCTAATTACTGTATGTGGTTGACTCCAAACAATAATCACTCCCAGTCACTGTAATTTAACCCAGGTGGAAAACACTGGGTTCAGAAGGCTTGTCTAGACATACTCTGGACTTCTGGGCTGCCAGATACAGATGATTTATTACTTATTCATTTGACTTCTTTCTGCTTTCTCTAACACAGAGACAATGTTACTGCCAATCATTTTTCTCACAAACCAGTTTGGTCTAGTGGTTAAGGCTTCACATTAGAGACCAGAAGACTTGGAGTTCTAGTACCACCTTAAGCATGAAAAACTGGATGCGTTACTTTGGGCCAGTCATCCTCTCTCAGCTCAGCTCACCTCACCTCACAGGGTTGTTTTTGTGGGGAAAATAGGAGGAGGAAGGAGAATTAGGTATGTTCACAACCTTTGAGTTATTTATAGAGTAATAAAGTCAGGATTTAAAAAATCTGCTGTGCCCAAGTTTGTTATCAGTTGGGTTATTAGTTTAGGTTTAACTAATCCTTCTAAGAAATGTCTTCAATTGAACTCTGAATCACGAGTTTGTGTAATAATTTTGTGTAATAGCTCATTAAAAAGAACACATGAAAATTAGAGATGATTATGAATTTGCTTGAGGCTTAAAAGTTTTGAACGGATTAGCTTCACAATTGCAGTTATGACAGGAGTTTTCTGAATTGCCTCAATTGGCACAGTTAGCTCATACTTAATATGTTTTTCATATTTTGAGATAATCTTCATGTTAAGCAACATGAAATTCTTTTTTTAGAGGTGAAAGGAAGGCAGTTGCCAAACCACTGTACCAATCAAGGAAGGATGTATCTCATCACATTACATATTTCATTCTGGTCTTTTGGAAGATAATTTAAACAGAATTGCTAGATTCTTTTAATGTAACAGAGTGTGTGATCAAATGGCAAGCAAAATAAAGTAAATTAAACTGTGTTTATGCCAATATCATTTGCTACTCTTCTCCATACAATTCCAGCTTTGCAAACTGTACTTGCTTCTCGGGGGGTCCAGATTATTTCATACATAGCTTTATGAGAATTATAACTAGTTTCCCCTTATTATTTTTCATCATAAGTACAGTCTAATTTGGGGTGAAAGAATGCCTTGTCACCTATTGCTACTATTAGGTAGAAACTATTCTCTCTGTCTACTCTATTCTATAAGATGTTTTAAGTACATATTGTGAAAACAAATGCATATTGTTGATCATCCCCAGATTTATCGTGATATCCTGATCTACTTCTTGTCCACTTCTACATTATAGAGTATGCTTAAGCTAGAATCTTCTGGAATCAGACTAAGCAAGTTTATGTATGACTATGGCTGGACTTATACAACCCCACTGAATATAGCTAGATTTATTCCTGGGTAAGATTGCTCTGGTTTGCAACCTTACACAAATGTTTGACTTTATACACTCTTTGCTGATGGTACATAGTTTAGAAATCACAAATGTAGTAATTTCCTATATTGGAAATAATGTTTATGATTATTTCTAAATGTGCTATTGGCCAATTGCAGCCCTGTAGACTTTTTACATCTCATGGGCATTGCTTTCAATTTCCAAATGTATTGCATTGCTTAATGCAACTTTCTATTTTAAAAAAAAGGTGGGTAAAGAGGCAACCAACTACAAAATTCTGTCTGATTTTCTCAACAGCACACTCTCTCTATCTGCATCTTTTAAAATTAAATGCTTTGAGAATTTATAAATATGTTTAACTGAATAATTTTGTGAAATCAATTAACTGAAGATTCCATCATGAACCCTAGCTGATAAATTAATACAGATTCTTTTATTTATGTATTTAATTTATTTATTTGCTGCCCATTTTGTAGCAAATGAACCTCATTTAGCAATAGTTTTCTAAAACATAATTTACTGAATAATCACATCTGATGGAATTTATTCAAATGAGAAACCATCATTTGAATGAATTCCATCAGATGTGATTATTCAGTAAATTATGTTTTAGAAAACCATCATTTACAAGATATAAGATACAAACACAACAAATAATTAATAAACAATCAATATTTTGATTTAATTTGGCATTCAGTTAAGGTTTATAGCACAAAATTGTTGTCTGATTATGGAGAACAATATGTTTGTCGAACATATAATATTGATATTTAGAACTATTCATGATATGGGCATATATGCATGTCATTTAAAGCTAAAATATATGCCTAAAGTGTTCATCTGTCTCTTGTATACGGTATTTCTGAATCACCGATCCCTGTTTATCTTACATGGGCAGCTGGGATGTCCTTCACGTTTTGGGTGACCCCATTGGAATTATATACTCTTGGGATCCAGTCCAAACATTTTTCCTCATTGCTCCCCAGGACACTCTACTGATGAGGTAGACTATCAGGACTTGGGGGAGAAGTCATGATTTCATCCATGTAAACAAATCAGAATTATAAATGATGTGAAAATGCCATCTAAACAGCTGCTATTTTATTATGATTTAGCTTTATCCTTTATTATCTTTATAACGGCTGCGACCCACCACATGTTTAATGGACCCGTGTCCCTCCTGGTTGGTACTGGCATCTTGGGAGGTGACCCGAGGCTGGCTTCTGGGCCTGGTGAATGCCTCATTGGGTGAGGGATCCTTACCAACCGCCTTGAAGGAGGCGGTGGTGAGGCCCTTACTTAAGAGGCCTTCACTTGACCCAAAGGAGCTAGCTAATTATTGTCCAGTCTCCAACCTTCCCTTTCTAGCGAAGGTTGTCGAGAATGTGGTGGCGCAGCAGTTTCCACAACACCTTGACGAATCCAATTATCTAGACTCACGCCAGTCCGGCTTCCGACCCGGGCACAGCACGGAGACAGCCTTGGTCGCGTTGGTCGATGATCTCTGGAGGGCCAGAGATAGAGGTTGTTCCTCTATCCTGGTCCTATTAGGCCTCTCGGCGGCTTTTGATACCATTGACCATGGTATCTTATTGCGCCGGTTGGAGGGGATAGGAGTCGGAGGTACCGTTCTGCGGTGGTTCGGCTCCTACCTCTCCGACCGGAAGCAATGTGTGTTGACAGGGGGACAGAGGTCGACCCCGAGGCCACGCACTTGTGGGGTGCCACAGGGGTCGGTCCTCTCGCCTCTCCTGTTCAACACATATGTGAAGCCGCTGGATGAGATCATCCATGGTTTTGGGGTTGAGTACCACCTCTACGCTGATGATACTCAGCTGTATATTTCAACCCCAAACCACCCCAACGAGGCTGTCAAAGTGATGTCCCGGTGTTTGGAAGCCGTCGGGGTCTGGATGGGGGACAACAGACTCAAACTCAACCCCTCCAAGACTGAGTGGCTGTGGCTACCGGCACCTCGGTTCAGCCAGCTGATTCCATCGCTGGCCATAGGGGGCGAACAATTGCCCCCTGTGGAACGGGCGCGCAATTTGGGCGTCCTCCTTGATGCCCGGCTGTCAATGGATGACCATGTGGCAGCCGTGGCAAGGGGGGCGTTCCACCAGGTTCGCCTGGTGCGCCAATTGCGCCCCCTACTGGACCGGGATGCCCTACACACGGTCACTCATGCGCTGGTGACGTCCCGCCTGGATTACTGCAACGCTCTCTACATGGGGCTGCCCTTGGGACGCGCCCGGAGACTGCAGTTAGTTCAGAACGCAGCCGCGCGGGCTGTGATGGGGAGTACGAGGTACTCCCACGTAACACCTCTCCTGCGCGAGCTGCACTGGCTACCTGTGGTTTTTCGGGTGCGTTTCAAGGTGCTGATTACCATCTTTAAAGCGCTCCATGGCACGGGACCTAGTTACTTGCGGGATCGCATCCTCCCACATACATCCCTGCGGCCAATTCGCTCACACAGGGAGGGACTTCTCCTGGTGCCGTCCACTAGGCAATGCCAACGGGTGACACCAAGGGGTAGGGCCTTCTCTGTGATGGGCCCAACCCTCTGGAATGACCTCCCCCCCGACATCAGAACCACTACTGACCTCCGCTCCTTCCGGCAAAAATTGAAGACTCACCTGTTCCGATTAGCAGGCCTGGCATAACTACAACTGTTCCTCCTGGCAAATGTACTATTAACTGGTTATTTTAGGGGTATTGTTTTTAATTTATTATATGTGTTTTAGGGGTTAAAATTTATATTTATATATACTGGCTCTGTACAGTTCTTTTAATTCCATTTTTAACCTGTAAAATTCCAACTGTACATATTATTGTATTTTGATATATTTTTGCATGGACTGTACACCGCCCCGAGTCCCTTTTGGGAGAGGGGGCGGTCTAGAAGCACGGTAAAATAAATAATAAATAAATAAATAAATAAATAAATAAATAAATAAATAAATAAATAAATAAATAAATAAACAATGAATCCATCTACATGTAATTTTAAAAAAGCCAAACTGCATATTAAAGAATACATTTGAATTTTGGGCACATATAATGCATTCATTGGCATCCTTATGGTTGCAAATTTGAGCAATTGCTGTTGCCTTTTACCCAGTTCCATTATAGCTGAACTGAGTATTCTTTAGTTTCACTTTCAACTTTACCCTAGTTTCATTCTTGGAAACTTTCCTATGCATACAGTTGTTTTGGCAGACATTTTTCTTTCTCCTATTCCTGCATAAATTATTTTAGCCAAGTATGGATTGTAGACTGCATGTACTGAATGTGATGTTATTACAGCAGACAGTCAATAACTGTTAAGGGCAAATAGAGGAAAGAATTTGAGTCAATAATAGCGCACATGCTTTGCAAAACAGCAGGTCACAAATATAGTCCTTGTCATCTCTAGATGGACTGAGAAAGAATTATGTACAAAACCCTGAAGAACTGCTGCTACCTTGGTAGTAGTATAGAGATACATACTGGTAGCCCTCTGGTTATAATGGCAATTTCCATCACCCAGCGATACAATCATATATTTGGGCAGTTGCTGAATGAATGAATTTAATTTGAGGACTACCTGAATGAAGGTCATTCACAGTGAGAATAATGCTTCCAAAACTGTATTTATAGGAATGATTAGTATAATCAACCAGGGATCATTGTAATTATTAAACATACAGTACTTGAAATTATTTCAAAATGCCTATGATTTGCTATGATTAGTGGCAATATTTCTGGCTTTAACAGTTATAGATAATACATTACTAGTTAAAGTAATAGATTATAATAATTAAAATTTATATTTTTGATAAATGGAAGACTAAAAGCAATAAACTATTTTGAAACAAGTTGGAAGAAAAATGTATATGATATCATTTCCATGTGAAATGATGTTTATACTAGCAGCCATTAAAAATGTAGTATTCAGTTCAGTCCCAGATAAGAGATGTTCTTGCTGTTTCATTAGGAAAATAAAGCAGCATGCTACAATATAATATAAACCAAGACAGGAATAAGGCTTGATTAAATAGCTTAGTGAAGTATTATCTCATTATACTTAGTATGAATGGAAGTAGCAGCTGCTCATGATATGGCATTATCAGATTTAATAAAGAAAGGTCAACATTGTAGTTTGTTACTATGGAAACAGGGGGAGTGAATTGTCATTTGGAAAATGAGGTGATGAACATTGTTATGGACATTGTGTATTTTTCAAAGGAACTTAACTACTGAACATAAGATTGTCATATTAAAGCAGGTTGTTTTTCTGAGATGAATGAAAGTTATCTAAAGCCTGCTGACCACTTCCATTCACTAAGATAGTTAATAAAAATGAAATGGATCTAATATTATAGATTTGATCCAGTATAAGAAAAGAATTCTTAATATTTATACCATTATTCATTTCAGTTATAAAAAAATAAAGCAAAAATGAATATTTTGTTGCATTCCAAATCCCACCAATTGCAGCCAGCACAACCAGTGGTTTAAAAAGGTGAAACCATTAGCTCAACATTTGTATGAGCCCAACTACTATAGAAATATGATACCCTGAATGCAAGAGGAGACAGGTGCTAGTTACCCATCATCATAAAAACTTACAGGTGACTTTTTCCAGTGACACACACTCAGCCCAACTTAACTCACAGGTGTTTGTTGTGGGGGAAAAATAAGAGAGGAATAATATGTACATAGAACATAGAATAACAGAGTTGGAAGGCACTTCTAGTCCAATCCCCTGCTCAAACAGGAGACTATATACCAAGGCTGTCAAACCATGGCCCTTAGGCCAGATGGATCACCTGCTGACCATGCCCACGCCCGTTTTAGCAAAGGAGAAGTGTCCTGATATGTCACATGACACCATCGTGATGACGTGAGTTTGACACCCCTGCCCTATATCATTCTGGACAAATGGTTGTCCAATCTGTTCATGAAAACCTCCAGTGATGAAGCATCCACAACGTCTGGAGGCAAGCTGTTCAATTGATTGATTGATTGATCTCAAGGCCAGAAAATCTTTCTTAAATTATCTCAGATCCTTTATTTGTTATCCTGCCCTCAGGTGCTTTGAAAAATAGGTGCACCCCATCTTCTCTATGACAGCTCCTTAAGTATTGGAAGACAGCTATCAGATCACCACACCCCTTCTCTTTGTTATATTAGACATAACTAACTCCCATGCCCATTCATTGTATGATTTAGCTTCCAGACTCCTTATTATCTTTGGTGCTACTCTCTGCACTCTTTCTAGAATCTCAACCTATTTTGTGTATTCAAAATCCTTCTGAATCTTGAGTTTATCTTTCAAAATGTTGGCTATTCCCCCCAACTTGGTGTTGTCTGCAAATTTGATGAGTTTCCCTTCTATTCCCTCATATAAATATTTTATGAAATTGATGAAAAGTATTGGACCTAAGACGGAACTTTGAAGCACCCCTCTCCATTTAGATGAAGTTCCATTTAATTTGATCAGCCACTTGTGAAGCCATCTGATGGTGATGCTATCTATCCCACATTGTTCTATTTTACCAAGAAGTAAGCTATTGTTTTTGAAATGCCTTCCTGAAGTCTAAGTAAATTATATCCACAGTATTTCCCCGATCCACTAATTTAGTCACTTTATCAAAGAAGGCAATAAAATAAGGTTTGTCTGTTGCGATCTGTTTTTAACAAAACCATATTGATTTTTATAATAGCTTTGCTAAATTCTAGGTGCTTAAAAATCCATTGCTAAATTATCTTTTGCAGAATTTCCCCAGGTATTATGTTAAGCTGATTGACCTGTAATTTCCTGGGTTCATTTCCCCCCCCCCCCTTTTTGAACATTCAAGCCACATCAGTACCTTTCCAGTCATCTGGTATTTCCCCAATGCTCCAGGAACTTTGAAAGATTTTGTTCAATGGTTCTGAGATCACATCTGCTAGCTCCTTCAAAATGTAGAAGTAATGGGAAGTAATCCATCTGGTCTTGGCGATTTGAACTTCTCTAGAGTAGATAGGTGTTCTCTTATCATTTTCTTGCCAATTTTGACTTGTATTCCTGTTTTGTCTTCTACAGTAGTTTTTTTTATTTTTTTCCTTTTGCATAAAGACAGAATGAATGAATGAATAAAGCAGTTCCAGTTTCTCCCCATACCTGTCTCCTCTTTGCCATCTTCTCTCATTAGTGGACTGATCATTTTCTTGATGTTTTTCTTGTTTTTCACATGTTGAAAGAAACATTATTATTATTATTATTATTATTATTATTATTATTATTATTATTATTATTATTATTATTATTATTATTATTATTATTATTGGCATTTCTTGCAAGGCTTAATCATTTTGAGCATTAGCTTTCTTGACTTCATCCTTCCAGATTTGGGCTATTTGCTGGTATTCTGTTTTAGTAATATGCCCCCCAGTGAACATATCCAACTCACCTCCTACTCATATTTTCCCCATAATAACAATCCTGTGATGTAGATTGAGCTGAGAGAGAGTGACTGTCCCAAAGTCACCTAGCTGGTTTCATGGCTAAAGTGGGACTTGAACTCACAGTCTCCCACTTTTTAGCTTGGTGCCTTAATGACTAGTTCAAACTGGCTCTCATTATAAATTATCATATCATAATCATATCATATTGCATTTTAAATATGGATCAGAGAAAGGCAATTCGTAGGTTACTCGTAGAAGAAAGACGATCTTCAACTTCCTATATTAGACTAGCATGTTGAAAATGTATCACAGAAGAAGGTAATTGCAAACCAATTCCATGGACCAATCCCAATAGATAGGTCCATGAATCTAGCTTGTTTCATTTAACTATGTACTGTACTTAGCAGACATTTCTTATTTTTAATCTGTAAACATTGATTGCAGCAGATATTAATAATAAATATACCGGTATTTATGTGGAAATAGAGCACCAACAATTGAAGGCGGTAACAGATGTCTGATTAGGTGAAGAAAATGTAGGTCTCTGTATCTGGTACATAAGACATAACTTAGTATTAGTATGACCAGTGACGTGCAGTCAGGTGAGGCAGGTGAGGCAGAGCCTCACCACTCTCATCATGAAAAAAAAAAGGAAAAGGAAAAAGCTGAGCTAGTTGCTGCCTCACCGTGGATGACTCTGCTTAACCTCACTGGTGCTCTCCCTCCCCAAGTGTAGTGACTTCCTCCCCAGGCCCCCATTCATTTCTCTCTCTCACACACACAGCTGGATAAAACTATATAAAAATCTAGCCCAGCTTCACTGATTACAACTTTGAAAAGGCAACGTGGCTCCACCTGCAATCAAACTACACTGGGGAGGGAGAGCACAAGCGAGCACTGAGGAGACCACAGGAGGAGGCAGGAAGCCAGGCAAAGAGCCATGATGTAGTACACACACTTCCCCGCAGCCTCTTTCTTTTGGAAGGCTCGGCTCGGCTCCCCTCCGGCTTCTCTGCCTCTCCTCTCACCCCAGCCTGCCAGCAGGAGGTGGTGGGTGGGCTTTATTGTGTTCCAGGCATTTCCCACCCAGACAGCAGGCTGCATTTGCAATGGTGGAGGTGTTTGGGAAAGGCAGCAGGGGGATGGGGGGGGGATGGCAGAGGAGCTGCTTTCAAGCCACTGGAAAAGATATCCAATCCAACTTTTGTGTGTGGGGGGGTTTGTTTGAGAGTGAGTGAGAGAGGGAAGGGGTAGGAGAGATAGTCCAATCCAACTTCTCTGTGTATGTGTGTGTGTGTGTTTGAGAGAGGGGGAGGAAGGGAGAGAGGGAGGAAGGAGGGGAAGGAGAAGAAAAAGAAAAAGAAAGAAGGAGCAAAGGAGAAAAACAAATGCTGTCCCTTTAAATTGGAACTGAGCATGCCTGGCTGTGGAATTCTGGGAGTTGAAGTCCACAAGTCTAAAAATATTTGAAACCCAGCACTGTGTCAGTGCCTCACCAGTCATAAACCTCACCGCACGTCACTGAGTATGACATAACTTAGTATTGACAATACCAACCAGTGACGCCCAAAACCAATAATGACATGTGGTGATTCTTCCAAGCTGATTTTGACACCTACATATAGACAAAATCTTGGCAGACTCTACTATCTGCAGCTATAATGAACTCGGTGAACTATTAGGGAGGAGCTGTCTTTATCCTCTTTCTCTTATAGATAATATCTGAACTGATTTGTCACTTCTCTGGAATGTACCCCGCCCTCCTGGGAAACTATCTCCTGACTACATAAACACAATAGCATTTAGATTAACATAATGCCCTATAGTGTTTTACAGCACTCTTTACAGAACTTCTTACAATGCCAGCATATTGCCCCCAACGATCTGGACTTTCATTTTACCAACCTTGGAGGGATAGAAGGCTGAGTCAACCTTGAGCTGCTCAGGATCCAACTCCAGGCTGTGGGCAGAGTTAGAATGCAATACTGCATTCTAACCACCACACCATCATGGTTCCTGAATAAACTATGGCTAGATGAGTATTGCAACACTGATTGTTAATTGTCTGAATATCTGCAGAGTATCAGGCAGGAATATTTTTTCCAGTCCTACTGAAGGCACTAGAGATTGCTACTAGAACCATCTGTACTCTACAACTGAGCTATAGCTTCCTTGTTCCATGGACCAGGTGCACTTTGCTATGTTTAACAATGCTGGAAACATTATTGTTCTATAATTACATTGGATAAAAAGTACACCACCTGTCTGTTTATTTTAATCCACTAGATGTCACCTTTCCTTTTTATTTTCCTTTTGTTCACCAGAATTCTTCATCTCTGCAAGTGGCATCATCAGATGTTTGTAATGCTATAAGAAGGGACTGGGCCAATTGTTTAGAAGATTCTTTTTAGAGTTTTGTTTAAAGTGGGAATTGGGGTAGAAAGCCTCAGGAAGGAAAAACACTTCCATTTCTATCTTTTAAAGCCCTTGACTTCCCCTTTTCTGTAAAAAGACCTGACTCATGCTACCAGAAGTCAGCTGCAAGATAATCAGATTTCAGTGGCATGACTTTGGACTATTGGCAGAAGTAGGATGGAGAGAAATGACCAAAATGGATGCTACTTGTTTATTAGGAGGCGCTCCAAATAGTGCCACTGAAAATTAGCCATTGATCACCAAATTTAGTTGGCATGATCTAAGGGTGCTAGAAGCCACTGCTCACCCCTGACCTATTGTAAGATAAGTTAATGGAGAGAAGTATCCAGTTTTGGAATGTGAGAAACAAGCCTAAAATTGTAACCCTGTGCTCCCCTAAGAGTAAAATTTATTGCACTAGGTAAATCTTATTATGGATAAATATTTATAAGCCTGAAATGTTAAACACTTTCTACGTAAGCAAGAAGGGAGGAAGTAAACAAATGAGATGTAGCTGCTGAACAGTGATGGGTCATGGAAAAATTAATATGAATAGTTTCTCACAGCATGCTATGCCTGTCAACATTTTAGAATCAGAAAGAGGGACAAGGTTATTTCAATGTGTCTTGCGCATAGCACCAACGTGCAGCATTATTTTCAGTCCTGTCCTCTTTGCTTCTCTGGTACTCTTCTCTTTCTGGAGCTCTAAATGATACTCCAACCAATCACAACCAATGTGGATGGAATATGGTAGATCAGGTTTACATTTATTTCATTTTTTCCCCAAAGATAGAGAAAGTTTTACATCACAATTCCAAGAAAAGTTTCATATTTCATTTATTACAGCCAAAAATAAAGTAGATGTACAATCACAAAGTTTACTAACAAAAAGTAAAAAATTGCCTATAGTACAATATTTGTCACTCTGCATATCTACCTAGAAACTGAAATTTTCAGATTTAAAGAGTTGTTTCTCTCCATAAACATGAGTCACCTTAGATTCGATAGGCCTTCTTCTGACATACATCTGTATTGGATTACAATCATCTCACATAGAGTTAAACAATATATTTGCCACAAGTTATGCCACCCTTTTTCCTAATCAATAAAAAAACATATACTGAAAAACTTTTTGTATAGAATATTTGGATAAATTGCTACCTGTACACTGCAATGCTAAAATTCAGGTTTGAGACAAAATTTGTTAAAGAAAGCTTATTCCTGGGTGACAGTATTATTCAATTCCAGCCAACTTAAACATACATAATTGCACAAGCCCATTGCAACACTGCAACCATTTTGGGGGTGAGGGGGGAGAGAAAATCCTTTATCTCCCCTTTTGGCTTATTTTTATTGTTAAGAACTCCCTAGGTACAATGTATTCCTGCTTTCTATATTATGTTGCAAGCAGCAGAAGTTTACTAAAGACAGCTAGGCTTACTCGGAAATCTCTCCACTCTGCTTTTGATCACTGTTCAACTAAAGAATAATTTCCTAAAATTCTTGATACAGAATAGCTATCCTTCAACTGCAGATTGAAGGCCAAGTTTTAAATTTAAGTATCTGATTGCCTGTGCCCTTAATTGGATTCAAAAGATAATGCTTCTAGCAATATAAAATGGGAATGACTAGAAGAATAGGTGGAGAATCTGCTTCCAACACTCTAGTGATATAACAACAGAGAATAAATCCATCCATTTTTGTCTGTAACACTTCAGATACTTGAAAGTTGTTACAGAGATGGTAGATATACTGTGAAGAATGGATAAGGACATGACATTGTTTTTTTCAGTCGTGATCTTATTATGTGCTGCGATGACAGAATGGCAAAAATAGTAGCCTAATCAGTTTCAAGAGGAACCTGTTCTAAACATAACCTTCCTCAGTGTTTATTAAAGTACCAAAGATGAGATATAACAGCACTTTCTTCTGGAATCTTTATATAACAGCCATGAAGTTCAGGTTAGAACATGTATACCATAGCATAGTAGACAGCATAGTTTAAGAAGGCTCATATGCAAATTAAAAGAGGGAGTGGAAGAAATAGTATATAACCCTATGTTATTATTATTAGTTTCTTAAATATTTTTTCATTATATCAGGTAGCTGTATTAATATCAAAATAAATATAAGAGAGATTACAAAAGAAATCTACTACAATTGTTTCAGTAAAAACATTTTCAGTTTGTTCTATTCTAGAAAAATGTTTTGGATGAAAGAAACACTGATTTATAAACTTATTTGGGTCTGACATAGTTTCAGTTTGGAACCATTCTTTAGAAGAGTCTTCCATAATAAATGGAATCATATGCTCCAACTGTGCTGCTTGATAAGGGGTTCACACACGGTACTACAGAAATCACATTATGGCTCAGCATAATATACAATTGCTGGCAACATGTTTTACTTCTAGAGCTGCCAGACATCTTCTGTCCTCCTTTCTGTATTTTGTCTTTTCCTTATATACAGACTCTTGCATGAATTTGCCAATTTTAGTCATAGTACATCATCAACTGCTGTAGATTGTTTCATTTTCAGCCTCATTAGACTGTCAGTTATTGTTCTGACAGCCTTAATTTTAAGCCTGATTGATAACACATTGAACGGAGCATTATTATAATAAACTCAAGACAGTGTACAATACACCTGCCTCCAATTTTCCTCATAACAACAGTTCTGCGAAGTGGTTTGGGGTGTGTTAGAGTTACTCGACCAAAGTCACCCTACTGGCTTTCACAGTCCAAGTTTCCTACCAGTACTTTAACCATTACACCAAATTGTCTCTCTACTATCTGATAATATGTGTAGACCACTCTTCATTATCTAGAACTAACTAGGATGAATACTTAACTTACATAAAGCTCTTTAGCCATGTATGGAACTTCCATAGATACTTTAATTATGATGTAATGAATCTTAAAAATAATACTCTAGTGAGCACACATTGAGTTAGGGAAGTGAAAATGAGACAAGAAAAGAAACTTCAGACAAAGTGCCTTTTAACAGAGTAGTAAGTAGGTTTACCTTTTTTGAAGCAGCCATATATAACTGACATTTGGCTGCTAAAGTTAAATTGTTGGTCTACTTAATCCCACCATAGTGCCACAACGTCCAATCAATTCTAACCAGCTGGACTCACTTCCATTCCAGCTGAGTACTTGGGTGAAGAGCCAGGAATTTATCCTCCTCCAAGAAGACTTAAGACAGGGGTGTCAAACTGGTGGCCCACAAGCTGCCCCATCATGCGCAGGTCATGCCCATCCTGGCCCCGCAAATGCAAAAAATGTTGTGCTATGTCACATGATGTCATGTAATACAATCAAGTTTGACACCCGTGACTTAAGAGGGTAGGTTATGATATACAAGCTCTAAACAACTTGGGACTCGAATAAGACCTCCTTTACCATTAAAGACTTGGGTAGTCATTAAAACATTTATTTATTAATGACTTGGGTAGTCATTAAAACATTTATTTATTAATGACTTGGGTATCATTAAAACATTTATTTATTTATTAGAGGAGACTTAGGCTGCTTACAACCAAATAATTGGGAAATTCCCACTTCATGTATAAAGACCTAAGCAAACAGTTATTTTATTCAGATACGACTGGTATATGCCATAGCTGCTTACAGATGGGTCTTGTCTACTTAAGTGCTCACACTCTGGAATGTTCTCTGAAATTTGGAAAATGCACACCATTTAACATTTTACATACATTTTGAAAATGTACCTGCTTACTCAGTATGAATGTTAGATCCTTTTCTCCCACTTGCATAATTCTTCAATGTACTGTATTCTATTATTTGTATTGAAAGGTTACTTCACAAAGTTTCAGCATGTTAAATAATGTAAAATGTGAAATAAAAAAAAACACCACATACTGCAGCCAAACTCATTGCTTTACGTGGCACAGATCTTAAAGATAAACAGCATCTTCTACATTGTGTAGAACATCTCTGTACCTCTATCATTCTTGATGACTGCCTATACTGAGCAGGACTGATAAGAACTAGAGTCCAACAAAATGTAAAGGATCACAAGTTCTTCAACTTTGACATTGTTGGAAGAAATGTCCTTCTAGGTTCGGCTCCAAGTGGGGAAAAAGACACTGGAGACATGGAGGCTGCTTGGAAAGATGGTTTTAATGGTGGACAGGACCACATGGCTTGAGCCCTGAACAGAAAAGGTGATCACATGCTTCAATGTTGGTGGAGAAGAAGAGAAAGGAGGATGGAGGGGCTTGCTAGGCTTTTTATAACCTGTTCAGTCCCACCTTTCTGTTTCCTGTTCCTGTGTAAGAAATGTATTCTGATTGGTTGCCAGACTCCCAGGTTGCAAGGGCAACCCTCTAGGCTGAGTTTCAGTTCAGATGCCATGTGGTCAGTTGAGTAAAGGCTTATATTATCATGCCTTCATTGTCACTGCCAGAACTCTACACCCATCCCCCTGGAGCTGAAGGGGAGAACTCTTTATTATGTAAAGTGGACTAGCTTGGCCTTCTTAATGGCCCATTAATAGTGAGGATGGCAGGAAGCTGCAGGAATTTACTTTGTGTTTAAAATGTGTTTCTCCCTTTTTTCACATCCAGGAAAATATAATATTCTGCCTTATCAATATTTCCTAGGATATTTCATTTTTCTGGGAGAGGGCTGGGTGATAACTTCCTACAACATAAATGCTGAAGACAAATTACTTGCCAACTTGATTTTCCTAAGAAGATCATTAATGGACATACTAAGGTCCTCACAATTCAGTGTACAAGCAGTATTCCACATATAGAATTTAAATCATATTCTGACTCAGGACTCCTTGCTTTGAAAACAGCACATGATATCTTAATTTACGCATGTGCATATACACACCTAGTAGAATCACTTTGCCTGTCTTGCACCATCTTATCAAGTGAACTTTCACCCACTGAACTAAGGCTAAGATTTCAACTGAACACTTTTTTTTCTGCTACGCAATTTGTGTGGACTTTGACTAACGATTTTTATAACCTTTTAAACAGAAGATTGCCACAGTCTATAGTACACATGAGAAGTTCTTGATATCACATATTGAACCTATGATTATTTGTTTGCTTTTGTTTCTTCATGACTTCTTAATTTTCTGTGTCTGAAAAGAGTGACTGATAACAGATAATAGGAGGCAGTCACAGATAAACAGCATCTATGGGACATTGCTGATGTGTTAATTCTGGATAAACTGATAGTAAAGGTTAAAATGCCATAAGAATATTTAAAAATTATGGCAAGAAACATAACCTATTTCTGTCCAAGTAACAATCATTTCCTATACATATTCTGCTCTGATGTCTAGTGATGCAATTGCTCATGCATTATTCAGAGGGCAGAATTCTTGTCATTGATTCACAAGCTGAACAGAATGAAAATTATGTCCTGAATGTTATAAATCCATAACATTAAAAGATTCACTGGGCTGACAGTCTGGGGAAAGAATCAGGCAGCTGATGCTTGCATATACAGCATGACAGCTGTTACTAATCTTTTGGAGAAGACTCCATGAGTTTTATTTTAGAAAAAGAAGGTGTGTATGTCTATGCCTGTGTGTGTAAATAATGACTTCTAATCTTGATCTTAATTCAATCTCATTTCCAACTGCTTAAAGACTGCAAATCTTCTTGAAACCAGTGTCTACAAAAGATAGGCATTTGTTTTAAATAATATTGTTGGAAGAAAAATCAGGTGGGGTTCCAAGCTGGGAGAATGATGCTGAAATAAAATGGAGCCAGGCTGCAGAAAAAAGATCTCCGTTTATTTGGTAGCCAGAAACTTCAGTGACCACAGCATGTTTCTGGAGTGGCTGACAAAATGGGGTTGAGAATAGGTGGGCTTTTATACATTCTTTGGGGCTTTGTGATTGAGATGCCTGTTCCTGTGCAAGAATATGTCCTTTAATATTTTAATGGCTCTTGCCAAATTCCTATGGAGTCATATAGGGGTCATGGCTGACTCTACTAGCAAAAGGGAAAATGCAAATCTTAGGTGTTTTGTTAGTCTGAGCTAATCTTCTTATTTACGCTCGTTACCTATTGTGTTGCTTATTCCGAGTTGCTGGCTGCTTTTTATTTATGAATAGAGTGGCCCAGCTTTCTGAATGGACATAAAATCTCCATTCTTAAAGACTAGCCTCCTCTTGCTTCTGCTTGAGGCTGTTTTCCTATAACAGGAATACTAGGGCTGCTTTCTGCCTTTAAGATGTCTTATTCTCCTTTAAGGGAAATATTCTATTCTGCCTCTTTAATATTAAGAAAAAAAAGAATATTTTATTCTGGGAGTACCTAGAAAAGAATCTGGGATTCTTTTTCTTTCATATCTCACTGATAAATTAACTTGCAAACAGTAATCATCAGAGTGTGTGTGTGCCTTTGTTATTTGGAAGTGGATTGTCTGTGTGTGTGTGAGAGAGAGGCAGAGACAGACAGACAGACAGACAGACAGACACTGGCCCATGGGCATTCAGCTGGCTTCATACCTCAGGCACAACTGGAAAGCCCAGTTTTCCTCGTTTATAGACTGATGCTTTAACCACTACATCAAAGTGGCTTTCCCATGCTTATATCCTTGATACTTTTTTCTACCAAAGATCCATTAACAGGTAAAAAGTAAGATCCTTAGCATAGGTAAAGAAAAAAGAAAACACTCATGCAGCTGGTCCATCACAGATTTACTCAGAATGTTCATTTATTTCTCAGAAACCTGTCCAATGTGAATACATTTGAGATTGTAAAGCAACATGGTCAATATTGGCAATTTAATATAAAATACCAGCATAAACATATAATGATTTCTAATATTATATATGAATAAAGAGAAAGGTAGCAAATATAATTTAATACATATATTAAATTATATATTTAATATATAATATAACCCTCCTCACTGTTAAGATTTAAGTATATCAGCAGTTATTTATCTACAATGTACAATAGCAGAAACTTGGCAATATATGATTACATTATCCAAAAATAAATGTTTCATGTTTTTCATATTGTAGACTTTGGAATCATTAATTAATTTTTATTTGATCATAGACCAGTAAACAGGCTTTGGAGTAATGATTTTTTTCCTCTCAGTTCAACATTCTTTTCAAAAAAAGACTGGATCACATATAGTGTTTACACATACCTATAGAATATAGAGAATAATAAAGTTGGAAGGGAACTTGGAGGTGGTCTAGTCCAACCTGCTCAGTCAGGAAACCCTATACTATTTCAGACAAGTGGTTGTCCAGTCCCATCTTTAAAAACCTCCTTTGTTGGATTGTATTGGTTTTGATTTGGAATTGACATTTTATTTAACACGTCAAAATCATATCACCATGTGTCGCCATGTTTGTTTTCTCCTGTATAAGTGAATAGTTATCATTCATTCTTGAGGGAGGAAGGCATATACAAAATCTCTTTGCTAGGAGACCTATCAGTAAATATATTGTGGTAGGCATGGCAGTTTAGCTTGTCAAACAGGTGGACAAAAAAATTACATGGAAATTGGCTCTTCAAAGTAAACCTCAAGCTAACTTTAAACAAAACTAAACAACTAAACTCATTTTTTATAATCAGTTTGCTGGCTTGTGTAGGGAACCGAATTATTAAAATAATTGCCAGATTAGCAGAGAGTAATATTTCTTCACTTTTGCTAGTTAAAAATTATTTTATCATCTGCCAAGAATAAGTTGTAGCCTATATTATGCTGGTGTAAATCCAAAAAAAATAATAATAATAATTATCTAGCATTCTTCCATTGCATTTAATGCCTACAGTACTTAAGAGTGGTTTACCTTTGAGTAATAATGCTTGGGATGTAAATAAAATTGAGCAGAGGCTTTATATGAAGGTTTCAGCCCTATGCACGCTTATGTTGAGACTTGATTTCTCAGTAATAAGCATAGAATGTGCAGTCATTGGTAGTATTCTGAGCAGTCTGAATATTTTACTCCAAAGTAATGGATCAATATGTATATTTGTGGCAGGAAAAGAGTGAAAGAATTGAATTAAAAAGCCACCAACACTGATAACATATATATTGACTATATTGATTATTGATTGTCTAAGGTGATGTATTGCATAGACCTTGCATTTTACCTTGATTTGATTTGATTTAATAGGGTCATAAGACTAATGAATCAATTATCCATCCATCCATCCATCTATCTGTCTGTCTATCTATAATTATTTTAATTCTATATTCCTTTTATGGAACTACTTTTGCACTTTTCTTCTACCCCGAGTCTTAAGATAATCTGCTACAATGATCTTGGTACGATTAAGCAAATCTTTAAGAGCTCATGCATAATACCAAAGCAGCACTGTTTGTGAATTGTTTTGTAAGTCATATTATTAGTCTGTTTTATAGTATTTGGGTTCGTGCCTTATTGTAAACCAGAAATCAACTACATTATGGTTTGATGTTTAGCATGACATACAAACTGAGTATGACTCTAGTTACTGCCTGGGAAAAAATTGCTTTGAACATCTTTGGCCTCTTTGAGAATATAAATGAAAGTAGATTTCATATATTATCTTAAAAGAGAGAGACAGAGGGAGCCAGTAAACTACAGCAATTAAGATATTGGATCAGCAACTTGCCGGACAGGTTCAACTTCACTTTCTGCCAAAGAAGCTCAGGGAATGACTTTGAGTACTCATTCTCCCCCTCAGCATAGCCTACCTCACAGCAGCATTGATGTGGGGAAAAAGTCCTGACCTCATAAAGGAGCAATGGTATGTAAATCAAATAATATCTCTATAAATACCTATTTTTCAGACTATATGGAGAAAAAACAGCAAAAAATTATTCTTGTCCCAAACAACACAATAAGACATGTATAAAATATCTTACTTAATAAACTTAAACAAATTTGGCTCATCTTATTCAAATGATTTTTTAAATTTGTTTTTTACCTATTTGTTGATTCTTATTTTTTGATCTAATATAGCAATAATGGAAAGTCTGAACAGGCTTGGAGATAAAGCTTTCATCTTTTTTTTCCCTTACTTGCTCCTGATTTATTTTTGAAATTCAGAATTTGAAAACTCACCTGGAAAAACAGGTTATGCTCCAATCAGGGAATTGTGTCTGGGGTTTATGTTCTATACATTTTAGTAATAAATTATTTTTGTACTTTTTGTGTTGAAACCTGGCAGGGTGAGGAACTAAAACAGTGGGTTTTTTTTTTAAAAAAAGGCAACTTTCAAGGGGTGCAGACAGAGCATGCCCCAAGCTAGCTATGGAATTCTGGGAGTTGGTCCACACCTCTTAAAGATGCGAAGCTTAAAACACAGAGTTTTGTGTATGGAAACAAAGAAAGCAAAAAATCTGGCAGTTGTTCTGAAGAAATAATATGTATGATCCAGGAGGAGTCCAAATGTCCTCTCAGATCTCATCAACAAAAAGAAAACAAAAAAGGTACCTGGGGATTGTTCTCAAGGCTGTGGATTATTCTGATCTATTCTTGGGTATGTCTTCCAGAAAAATCAGGTTTTCTCATGCATCAGTACTACCTCCCAGAAGATCTTACCAGCTGAACCCCCTTGCATTTTATGGTAGCTTTTGCAATATTATTTTCCAGACTGAGGTACAATATTGATACCAGAGCTCTTCTAATGTCTTGATTCTAACATATCTGGAGGATATCTATTGGCAAAAAGCTGTTTCCTATATTCTGCCATTACCTGAATCTCTTGCCCCTGGACAGACTCTTGCAGCTTCTCTACTATTTCCTCATAAAAGGACTGGTACACACACTAAAGATAAGCAACCAGGCATCTTCACAAGTTAGAGTCAAAATGATTTCATCCTGTGGCTGCATATTCCTTCTTGAGACTTGAACCTACCCTTGTCGGTACTCCTGGCAAACACAAGAACCCACTAATTTGGATGTGCATGGTATGAAAGGTTAAAATGAGTTTGGATAGTTTGAAGCTTCATTGCACATATGCAGATCTAGCTAGCATGGCTAGTTAATGGTTGTTTAGCATATCACAAGAACCTAAAAGAATGGGGAATGTTGAATAAATTATGGTTGCTAAGCAGGCCTGCAGGAAAGTAGGCTTTATAAGGTTTGTTGTGCACTATTGAGCACACTGATTTCAAGAAAAGTTCACAGCTTATCTGAAAATATATTTTATTTTCTCAGAGCAGTGATTCTGCTCTGGGCTTCAGTTAACATTGTTAACCTAGTTTACAGTGAATTTTTATTTGATTAGATGACAGAATAACTTCTGAATTCTGGCATCAGTGCTTCAGATGCTACTGGATTTCTCTTTAGGTTTTGCTGGTTGAAGTCTGTAAAAGAGATTAATTACTCAAGAGTAGCAACAGATTAGCTTAATATGTTGTCTGAATACAATTCCTTTAAAATATATTTTCCTTTAAACAGTGTTTTTCTGAATTTGGTAGCTTTAAGAAGCTGCAGTCTGGATTTGAAAGTTCACACAAGGTAACAGAGTTTCCCTTGTGAAACAATTTTTTATCCTCTCTGGGATATTTTCCAGGAGAAAACATATATTGGAGGCAAAAAATTAATAATTCCAAGTATATTCATAATTGCTTTAGAGAAGGGGGTTTGCCTAAGTTCACAGAAGGATCCTGAACAAGCAACGACCTGGACTTGCACAATTTTTTAGTGCCATGAACGAAAGAAACCTAGGCATTTGCCTAGGGCAGCATGATGGATAGAAGCAGTGACAGGCACTAAGTGACTGCGGTGAACATTGGAAAGCAGAAAAAGAGTACAGAAAATCCTAACTCTTTGTTGCCATCTGATGGTTATTAGGATTTTACTATTTATATCTGGTACTTGTAGCATTGGTATAACCTGCTGATACCAAGCCATCCCAAGAGATCACTCTGAGCTACCACTGCTGACATTTGTCCCTGAGAATGATTAATATGTGCAAGTCTTGGACACAGATGCAAGTCTTTTCCTTCAAATGAAACTAACGTACTTGCGTTTTAACTGAATACTTATGGTGGAAAGGGAGGCATCATCTCTCTTATCGCCCCAAGAGCTCTATTTCCCCTTCCCCAGAAACAAATAAGACAATTTAGAGATAATCCAGTCACAGAAATACTGATGTCCAGAGAAAAGGGGCCCCTCTTCTTAAAATTGAACTTTGAATCCAATTGCATTTTGTACCTGTTCACTGTCCTCAAGTATTTTTTTAAAAAAGAAGGGAAATGTTTACGACTAACAGTGATGTGGACCTTGACCCAATAGCTAAGATGTTAAAGTGCAAGAGATAGTATTTCAGTTAAAATAACTCCCGAGATACAAATGGGGAGTAAGGTTTCTAATAAAGTTCAAATGTGTTTGCTTAGTTCCAACATGCTAGGTCTGTTTGTTATGGCAATTTTGAGATCAATGTCCAATTTAGGGCACATTAAATATTTCCTTTCGTCGTCTCAGCTTAAAGATTGGTGGACCATTTGTTTCAAAGCTTTAACTAAAACAAAAAGCATATAGGATAAATGCAGACTCCATGCAAAGTCAATCAACCATATGTACACTTGGGCAACTCCCATAAAATATCAAAAGAAATAAAGACCTTGATGAAATACAAATGGAACCACCAAACATTTTTCTTGAATAAATATTTATTTATATATTTCTACAATTTATCAAGCAGCTTTAACTTGTTGAAACAAATGCCTTGGCAGAATGCCTTAGCAATGTGTTCTGTCATTTGAATCTGTACCTGTATATTACCTAATAAATGGTGTTAAATTGTAAACTTAATATAATTCCAAAAATAACCTTTTTCAATAGTATTTTGTTTCATGCTGTCTGCTTTAATTGAAAGATGCAACCCCCCAAAAAGAAGCCATCAATTTTTGCTGGTTGAAGTCTGTAAAAGAGATTAATTGCTCAAGAGTAGCATTTGAGGAGCTAGACTGATAGCTCTTGTCTTTGTCCATCTTCTTGAAACAACTGTTTGCTTTTGATTCATATGGCTGCTTGATTCATCCTTGTTCTTCATCTGAAATATTTTAGTTCATGCATAATATAAATCTTGAGTATAAAAAATGCAGTTGCTTCCATTTCCACTTCCAAACAAATGTGCTTCTAAACTGCATGGAGATCTCACTGGGCCAACTCTACCATTAGGCAAAAAGAGATGGCTGTTCCATGAAACTCAGTTATTACATACAGTGAGTAATGCTGGGAAATGGGAGAAGCATCTGTCTCATTGTCTGCATAACTGGATTGGCTTTGGGAAGCCAGGCATCTTGATTAGGGAAGATCAGCACTCTGTTTAGCCCCATGTTTTGCAGAACTGTCACATCACTGAGTCTCTGGTCAGTTTGTTTTTAAAAATTATTCTCCTTTGGTATCTTTTGCTTCTTCTATGTGCTACTTATTGTAAATATCACTTTGGGAGACAAAGAGCAACAGATGAAACACAGAGAGCTATTATAGGCTTCTAATCCAGATTGGAAGCTATGTTGATGTGGTCTCCTGCTGCTTTCTCTTCACAATCAAAACAGTGAATCTGTATGCGCCTGTTTAAACATATGAGAATACATGCAATTTGGCCTTTAGGAGCCATACAAAGCAGTGTTCTTAAGCCAGTTAAGGTTAATACCTAAACATGAGTCAGTATGGGGAATGAAATAGAAGTGACTAATGCTACCTACATAATTACATTTGACTAAATGTAACTCTGCATGGTATACTCTCAAAGAATTGCAAAATATGCACTCTAGGCCAGGCTATCTTTGAATAATAGAATAACAGAGTTGACAGGGACCTTGCAGGTATTCTATCTAGTCCAATCCCCTGCTCAAGCAGGAAACTCTATACCATTTCAGACAAATGGTTGTCCAATCTCTTCTTTAAAACCTCCAGTGTTGGAGCACCACAACTTCTGAAGGCAAGTTGTTCTCTTGATTTCTTGTCAGGAAATTCCTCATTTCTAGGTTGGTTCTTTTCTTGATTGATTTCCAGCCATTGCTTTTTGGTCTATCTTCAGGTGTTTTGGAGAATAGATTGACTTCCTCTTCTTTATGGCAGTCCCTTAGATATTGGAACATTACTATGATGTCACCCTTAGTCCTTTTCATTAAATTAAACATACCCAATTCCTGAAACTGTTTTTTTTAATATTTTAGTCTCCAATGCCTTAAACCTCTTTGTCATTCTTCCCAGAGTTCCAACATCTTTTTTATATTGTGACAAAAACTCAGTGTAATATTCGAAATGAATCTTACCAAGGCGTTATAAAGTGGTATCATTTCATGTGATCTTGTTTCTATCCCTCTGTTAATGAAGCCTAGGACTATGTTAGGTTTTTTGGCAGCTGCAGCAGACTGGTGGCTGATATTTTAAGTGATTGTCCACTAGGATTCCAAGATTCTTCTCATAGTTACTACTATTGAGCCATGTACCTATTCCATACCTGCGCACTTGGTTAAAAATGTAGAACCTTACTTTTCTCACATTGAATTTCATTTTGTTAGATAGGGCCAGTATTCAAGTCTGTTGATATCCTTCTGTATCTTGAATCTATATTTTGAGTGTAGCTATTCCTGCCAGTTTGCTATCAACTGCATATTTGATCAGTTCTCCTATCCCATTTAAATCGTGTATGAAGATGTTGAAGAGTACTGGGCTCAAGACAGAGCCTTGGAGATAGCCCAGTTCATATTTCCCTCCATGTAGATGCAGTTCTATTAAGGATTACACATTGGGTGGTCAGCCTGTTATGAATTCATCTGGTGGTGGCATTGTCTTATCCACATTTTTTCTATCTTATCAAGTAGTAGGTTGTGGTCTGCTTTATCAAACACCTTACTAAAATCCAAGTAAGTTATATCCACAGCATTTCACTGGTCCATTAATTTAGTCACTTTGTCAAAGAATGCAATAACATCTGTCTGGCATGATCTGTTTTTGACAAGCCCATGCTGGCTTCTGGTTATGACTTTGTCTCACTGTAGGCGTTCATAGATTTGTTGCTTATATTTTCCAGAATTTCCCCAGTTATTGATGTCAGGCTGATAGGTCTGTGGTTTCCTGGATCCATTTCCCCACCCCCACTTTCATCCCTTTTTTGAACATTAGCTCTTTTCCAATCAACTGGTAGTTCCCTGGTGCTCCAAGATCTTTGAAAGATACGGTTTGGTGGTTCTGAGATCATGTCTGCCAGTTCCCTCAGAACCTTGGTGTGTAATCCATCTAATCCTGATGATATGAATGTGTCTCATAGGGTTAGTGGATGGACAGGGTTAGGGTTAGTCTTGCCATTTTCTTGTTTATTTTATTTCTTGCATCCCTAATCTGCATTTTACAGTATTTTTTTTTGATAGAGTTAGGGTGTCCAAAATGCAAATATCTTACATTTACATACAGTTCTCAAAATTCCCAACTCCACCTAGCCCTTGATTAACAACTTTCCTGTTTAGCGACTGTTTCAGGTTAAAATGGCTCTAGAAAAGTGCTCCTCACATTTACAACTGGTCCTTACAATTACAATTGTCACAGCATCCAGCAGTCATGTGATCAGCATTTATATGCCTCACAGCCCAGGTGAGCTTTGCAATGGAGTTGCCAGTCTCAACTGTGATCGTTTTTCTAGGATTACCTGTAGTTTGTTAAAGAATCATTCTCAGAACCTTCCAAAACAAAGGAATAGTTGTTCCTCAGTTCTAAAAGCTGTCTGAATGAGTGAAGGTTTCCCTAATCCTAGTCTAACCCCATATGGAAATTCAATACGTGATTCCACGGTTGCTATTATACCATTCTCATCAGTCCTACAATGGTGAGAATTGATGGGGTTTGCAGTTTTGCTGGGCTACTTGCTACTGACTCCTGCTTCAAAGGATAGCCAACCATGACCTCCATTTGCCCACCACTGAGATAACTAGTAATCCAGGATCACGTTGCTCTTCAAAACGTGGATTTTCCATATTTACCTATTTGGTCTATATTTTAACTTTCCCTGTGACTAACACATTTGTAAAATATTTGTATTAAAAATTGCAACCAGTCCATTTTAGAAGACATTCTACTATATATCCTCTTAATGCCAGGATTGCAATGACATCTCTGTTGGTCAAGTTACTGGGGAAACCTTTGCTGACTTCTCCAGTAGCCACTTTACATGTACACAAACTATTGGTGATGATGATTAATAGTATTGTCAGAATGGCCTCACTTAAGGGCTTACATGACCTGTTGACTTTACCCTATCTGTTCATTTCTTTCCTATCTGTTGACTTTAGCCTGCCTGCTGATTTTACCCTGATTGCTGTGACACATTAACACTTTGACTACTGCTGCCACTGCAATATTTTCTCTCCCCCCCCCAATAGAGAAAAAACTAATAATTTAATAAATGAAAACAGAACACTCTTAACAATCATAGAAATAGAGAGGAAAGTGATCCATTCTAATTGCTTGTACAATACAAAATCTTGCAATTGCAACTTTCCTGACTGATGTTCAGGATTTTCCTTAAGTGTTTCAGTTCTGATGGTTCTTAAAATCTCCCTAAAGACTGTATCAAAAGAGATAAAGAAAACAGTTGCATTTCCACATACAGATAGTCTTCAACTTACAATTATAATTGACCCCAAATTTCCATTAAGCAAGGCAGTCAAGTGAGTTTTGCCTCATTTTAAACCTTTTTTTCTCCAATTAAGCAAATTACTGCAGTTGTTAAATGAATCATGTGGTCATTAAACGGATGTGGCTTCCCCCCACTGACTTTGACTGACTGGGAAAGTTACAAATGGAGATCACATGACTTCAGGAAAGTGATATGACAAAATCACCATCAATCAATTGTATAAGTAAACTTATACAATTAATACCTGTGATCATTTTAATGTCATCAAACAACATCTACATATTTGAGATCCTTGAGTAGAGCTCAGTAGGTGGATAAAAATGCCAAATCCAGTTTAAACATCTGGCTGAATGTGTGACCAACCATAATAATATCATAATCATAATAAACATAAATAAAACGTAACAAAACCAAATAAAATATGAGTAACAGAAAAATAAATTAAAAGTGGCAATGTTAAATTATTTCAGATATTTTTTGGAAAGGTTCAACATAAGCAGCTTATGGAACCTGAAAAGGAATGTAGTGAATATTAATTCTAATGGAAAGTATTTCTCAGCAGCTGAGAAACAGTACCCCTGGCCTCACTTGCCCTTACTTCACAAGACTCTAATATGGTTAAAAGCTTCTCCTTCCAAGAATAAGCTGTATGGACCAGATGAGTTAGTAGAAGATGGACTTGGGGCTGCATAAGTTAATACCATCAGCAGCATTTTAAATTGAGTTGGAAATATTTTGGTAATGGGGAGGGATTGACACACAGGAATAATCTAATATTCATGAGTACCTGAAATGGTTCCCCAAAATTCATTTTCCTTAGCACCAAGTACTTAAATGCCTACTCCCATCTCCACAATCGTTTCCAAAAAGGGGAACATTACAATACTTATCAAATATGGCTAGATTGGACACAACGCAGTCTGCTTCAAGATTGCATCATCCTTGTCATAAAGAGACGCTAATAATTTCCTGAACCCAACTAACCACACCTTCCTCCTATGCCCTAAAGGACAAGAACAGCAGGGATCAAGAGCACAGGTGAACTTCCAGTCATACTGACTGCCTTAGAAAGTTCCATTTTAAATCTTTCATTTGCTATACTGTATACATTTTACAAGGTTTATTGAAATCAAATTTGCAACAAGCAGTCAAAGGCGGAAGACAAATGTTTCCCGATTTAACACTACAGTATATTTTATGCCCTTCCTTCAAATCGGCCAAATACAAACGCTGAGTTCTGCCGACGTCATTCATGATTTCGTCCTACAGCGGCAGCACGACCATGAGAGACCAGGAAGCCCAGTACCTGTATTTTAAATCTTTGTTTAGCCTCGGAAGTTAAATTACTAACGCCATTAGCCAATATGGATCTGCATAATAAATTGCCTTTACATGATCAGGTGGCCTGAGAACAAGACCGTACAACGTTGGCGAGAGGCTAATAACGGTGGCAACAGTGCTGTAATTCTATCAATTGGGCAGTGCCTGAGCAGTGGACACGCTGGCGTTTGATTTGCAAAGCATACATGGTATTTCCAGGCAGCTTTGCCCTTTAGGCTTTCCTTCAGCCTCTGCCGCTGCTGTAGCTACTTCAACGGGTCTATTGTGTCACCACCACCAGCCGCCACCGCTTTCCTCCAGCGCCTGTGACCCTAAAGCAAAAAGTGACCGAGAGTAACCCTGGCGCTGTTCTCTCCCGCGCTCGTGCTTCCCCCACCTCTCACCGACACAACCGTTTTAGAACGTAATAGAGCCAGCCCCTCGCGCGCCACCCTGCGCGAACCAATGAGGATCCGCTGCCGCGGCATACGGAATGAGGATGGTCCGCCGCGGCGATTGTGAGGTGCGCCAGCTCGAGGCGGAAGGAGGGGGAGGGGGAGGCTCATCACGGAGACTTGGGCCTTGTTCATTGGCTCGGCGGGGCTGGTCCGCCCAAGGCTGGAGTTAACGCGACGCCCGCAGAGGGGGCTCCCGGCACACACGAGGAGCGTCGCTTTACCAGCTTCCCCTCTGGCCGCAGTGGTGAGTTCGGCGGGAGCCGGGAAAGGGTACGGAGTGTTTGTGGAGGGAAGAGCAAAGGGGTTTGGAGGACGAGGGCCCCTCTCAGGACCGCGTTGGGAGCCTCCCAGGCTGTGGGCAGAGCAAGCGAGGAAGGAAGGAAGCAAGCAAGCGAGTCTTTTCTTAACAGGAGCCGGATCAGGGCCACCCAGCACGGGCTTGAGGAAGACCCCCGGGGGTGCCTGTGGGAAGCAGGCGAAAGGCTTGGAACTCGGCGTCAGACCCGAGAGGCCTGCTGCATAGTTCCAGAATTTATTAATAGGGTTAATCCTGCACGATTTTATGGCATGCAATTCCTCTTCCCGCTTCCACAGTAACCCGGGTTAGGCCGGTAAAGGCTGCAGCTCGCTGTAAGCCTACCGGCGAATAAATTGTGTACGCGGTCAAGTGGGGCGAGTTCCTTTTTGAATGTTTCTGTCTGCCTTCTGTATCCACTTCTTACCTTGTCATAACCTGCCTCAAGAATGTTCATAGTTGCATATGATAAATGGCACTTCTTGCCACATGTGCAAATTTTAACCATTATTCACTCACGATGATGCTTTCTTGAGTTCATCCTTGAAGTGTCATCCTGGGCATATTGATTCAAAATAAGCTTCATTATATCCACTAGATTTTCCTTGGTAGTAGTAGAAAGTAGGCTTAAGGTGATACTGCTAATTACCTAATACGATTTCACATTTTTATGCATAAGTTGATTAAATAATTCTGTAATTTTTAACTCTTTGCATTCATAAATGATTGTTGGTTCCTATTTATATTAGCAATTGTGGATATAGAAGTAGGACTTGCTCTATTCATCCAAAAAGCATATGAGCATTTATGCACTTGTGCTAGTTCTATTCTTACTACCACTACTGCAAACTAACATCACTGATATGAGCACACATGTTTCTATAAATGGGATTACATGGCCAGAATCCAGAACTGCTTTAGAGTAGTTAGGAGAAACTGTTAAATCAATTTATGATACAATATGATAGTAGATAGCATCACTACAGTAGGTATATAAAATATTTCAGAAGAATAAGAACCTTTTTTTACTTTACCTTGCTTTTTACTTTGCTATTTTTTTTTACTTCTAGACTATTTTTGCTGTGTACAGGTAGTGTATGAGTATGTTAAATTGCCTTTCATGTATAAGAGAGCAACTTTCATCTACTTCTCTAATCCTTACTTAGCTAAAGCTCTGTATTTTCATTAATAGAAATTGTGATAGTATCTGGAATATGGTCCAGTAATCTTCAATATGCTTGGTGAATTTATGGAAAGTTGAAAGTAAGCTTACTTGGGACTTTATTTTCACCACAAAGTTCAACTTTGAGACTCATTTTTATATCCAAAAAGTAGAAATAGAGGGTCATATTATTTTTTGCTGTGACTAGTTGTAAACCTATTCATAAAATCAATATTAACTTATGACTGGGGAACTGCATGGTCATCTAATTAGTTTTTTAGGGCCTCTGTATGATTTTACACAAAGAGGCTTCTAGGGAAAAAAATAATAGTGGATAATTTTCTCTGTCAGTAAAATAAAGCCAATATTTAAATTAGACCAGTATTATACTGAAAATACTGATAGTAAACTATTTAAGGAAACATTTTATTAGGTAATCACTTACAACTTTCTGCAGCAGCTACTAAGATATAAAAATTTTTCTGAATATCCTCTTGGTTAGTTGATTCTAACCATCTTGCAATTACTTGTCAGACAAGTTTCTTTAAAAAGTTTACCATCAATTTTGGATCATTGATCTGTAGATTCTTTACTTCAGGAGTACGCAATATATGGCCAGCAGAGCCTTACTTTTTTCAGAATTGTACAACAACATACACATTTGATCTGTATCAGTGCCAATCTATTGATATGCTGCATTTACAGCATGGTGTTTAGCTTTATTTGAGTTCTTTATGGCCACATTAGCATTCTGATGAAAAAGAAATCTTCAGCATTAAGATATATAAAACCTGACACTCTGTTCCTGAATTGCTGCATTATTTTCAGAGTTTCAGATTCATGTCATCCACCTTTTGGATCACTTTGCTATAATTGAGATACTATAATCAGAAAGTATGCCCTGCTTAGAATTTAGCCGTATCTATTTTATATTAGCATGTATCTTATGCTCAGGAAATAATTCTGGTGAATCTATATACAAATAAATAATTACTGTTTCTGATCTCAAATGAGTATTTTGATATCCACTCATCATAGAAGTTTTGAAGGCATGGTTTTTACAGTCTAATCTTAATTTTTCATTTGATTAGGATTTTCCTTCCTGATTTTTTTTTCTTGATGTATTATGTAACTCAGGGATCCCCAACCTCTAGCCTGTGGACCAGCATGTCAGAAACCGTGTCACACAAACAAGCGAAGCCTCATCCCCAATATACCGGCAGCACGAAAAACCATGCCACCTCCTGGTCCACAGAAAAACCTTTTTCCACGGAACTGGTCCCTGATGCCTAAAAGATCGGATGCCACTGATCTAACTATTCACTTTTTAAAATACTATTCATATTAAGGAAATTTATTTTTACTTTTTAAAAACACTTACTTTTAAGAGAACCAACAAGATTCAAATTTTTTTTTTTTTAAAACGTTCCAAAATTTATACTATCAGTACACAGATTCTTTTACTGCATTGCCATAATAAAAGCAGAAAAGGAATGATGAAAAGCTACCTCATCCAGCTGCTCTATATGCAAAAAGAGCCTTTTGCAGTTAACAGTTGCAATTCCTAGAATGGGAGCCTTGCAGACAATCACCCTATCACTTACCATATGGGCTGCTGCAATATGTTCTACATGGGGCTGCTGATGAAGACCACTTAGAAATTTGTTGGTCCAGAATGTGTGAGCCATACCATGTTATGGCCATATGATGCCTCTGCTCCATGACCTGTAGTAGGTGCCTACTAGCATGCAGGTACAATTCAAAGCTTTAATTATCACCCATAAAGATTTTCATGGCATAGGCCTGACTATCTGAAGAACAATCTCTCTGATGGTTTTTGCCCCATCCTGGACCATTATACAGAATAAGAATGCTCATATTGAATAAATACTTGGGTTATCACTCGGATTTTTCTACAGGTACAATTTAAGTAAATAATAAGATATAAGTGTAGGTAATTAATATTGGAGCTGTTTAAAACTACAATTTAATCCTAATAGTATAATGATAGTACTACACCATACATTTTGAATTTTCTAAAGCAAGAAAATAAACAGTATGAGAAGATTGATAATTATCCTAGTTATAAGAGATACACATTGCAAACAGGTCTTTTCTATATGAATTCATATCAGAAATAATAGACTAGGTAAACATACATGCATGTTTATAAGCTCATCGGTGTATAAACCAACTCTTCTTGACCAAGATGATGTGAAAAATGTATCACCCATAGATACACTGATTCTTGAAGTTTTTGTATCCTTTAGTATTCACTATTGACTTAGCCATGGATAATCCATGGGTTTCCATTTTTCACGTATTTTGGTTAAAAATTTGAGTTTCGGCTTATCCTCATTTGGACATATTCACTAGTATATACAAGTTATATAGATACTTTTAAAAAGTATTAATGTATATACTTGTGGATAACCCTATCTATGTATAAGAAAATAAATGTAACAAGTCGAAACTAATTTTGGCATCTAAAATTCTTGTTTTATTTACATCAGTGGTGGGTTCCAAATTCACCCACATGGACGTGCACGGTGTGGGCGCAGATGCGCGCTTGCATTGTACTTGCCTGCGATGCTTCCACAAGCTTCCGTGATGCTCCATCTGCTTGGCGGAGCATCACACAGGCACTATACACGCCATGCACGTGCATGGAAGCGCCAAAGGCTTAAAGCACAGGTAAGGAGCTTGGGTGGGAGGGTGGGCCCTCCGGAGCACCGTACCGGAATGGTATCCGGTGCTCCGGGCAGGCTCCGGTATGCCCGTACCGGGGCATACTGCCTGCAACCCACCACTGAAGTATATACAGTATGGTAGGTTTATCCTTTAGTAGCTTTAAATTACAAAATCCATTCTACTCAGCCAGCCGTTGTGGACATGCTAGTTGTCAGCAATGGTAGTTAAATGCATTTCAATGGTATCTTTTTCAGATAGGCAAACACTGGGCCCAAACATTATATAACAAACCAGGAGTGGTTGAATTTGTGTAACATAACATTAAAACAAAGCCTATGATGCATTAGGGGTACGTGTAAACCTAGTCTGATACTCTTGTGGTGTATAACTTTAATATACTGGTATATATATACGTGTTTGTGTTACAACCCCTGGTATGCCCAAATACAGCACAAATACCCCCCCCCCATATATATATCCTCTTAAGAAATATAATTCTTTGCCCCAGACTATAGTCCTCTATCTGTTCTTTTTCTACTGTATTTGTCCTTCAGTTGGGTTTAGCATGGAAAGAATGAGTGCATTGGAATTTCTTCCAAATGCGTTCTGAATTGGATTAATTGTTTATAATAATGTTTTCAACTTTATTCTATGAAAACACTAAACATCAACTTGTCCATGCAGGAATACCTGTGTAGCTCAATGGATTCTGTGAAGTACTCTTGGTGATCCTCAATAAGGTACTATTTAAGGCATACAGAAATAGTGTATGTGTGGCACACTTTGCTAGTCAATGGCCAAAGTAATAATTACAAATGACTGTTTGAGGCATACCTTCCCCAAACAGAAAGAAGTCCATTAGAGACAAAATAATTACCAGTCTCAATTTTGGTATACTGAGATAAAATGATTGAATTACTCAGCAGATGTTTTTTGGGCTTTGGGATTGGAGGAACCTATGAAAGATTTAGAGCCAAAATAAAATAAGATTTTGTTCTCGTTAGATTTATGTGTTACTTGGATATGTCATTAAAATATTTAAAATGTTGGATTGTTTATTTGGAACTTAGACTACTAGGGCCTAGTATTCATGGACAAGCTGAAGACAAGCTGCTTCCCTTCACCAGCAGTAAGAAAATTTGTTGGAAGTAGTTTCCACTTTGATAGAATTATCACCTTATATTGATAGGTACTCCAAATATTAAATGTTACAAACTTGAATTACTTTTTGTTGTATCCGCATCTCATGATACCTCTCCAAAAGCAGTCATTTCATTTGGTTATTAGGAAGAATGATAACAACAATAATTTAGTGCTTATGCGAAGAATTCAGCGTTTAGCCCAATTCAGTCTAAGAATTGCCCCTTTCAAGAATGCACAATCTAAATTCTTAAGGACCATATTTCAAGTCCCATGATTTGTTCCTAATCTGATCTTGAGCCATTTAGGCCAGTGTAACCAAATTGAAATTTGTATTTACATTCCCTCAATGGTTGCATATACCCCACCACTGGTGTAGTAGTATTTAGAATATTGCATATAGCTCTGGTCACCACACCTCGAGAGAGCTATCTAGGAGATGCAGAAAAGGGCAAGAAATTGCATGAGATAGGATGCAACAAGTTTCAGCGATTTAGTTCACAGAAAAAAAATGCTTATGAGAAGATAATCAAAAGGTCATTTTGATTAAGAGCAAAAGGTTTATAAAAATATACCTAGTAAATGCCAAGCCCTCACCGAACAATATGAACAATACGAACAATGAAGCAAGAATTACACTGATCGCTGTAAAGTGTTTTCAGCAGCAGGATTGGGGACAAAAAACAGACTTTTGGACACTGCTAAGAACCTTCAGCCCACATTTATTAGGGAGTTCAGTAAGGCATATTTTCTTGAATGAGTTGAATTTATTTATTATTATTTTTTTCTGAGGGTTTTGCAGCCTAGATTGAGCTACTGCTTATGAAGTAAGCTACTTACAAACTCCTCTGTTATCTCTTTGTTGGATTTGGCTAATGTTCTTCCTGTCTTTTTCCCAGCTTCCTGCAATCTATTAGAGTAAAAAAAGGATGAACAGAGAGAATGCACCTGCCCCCTTGTGCATGTGTGTGTCACCCCTGCACATATGCCCTAACCCCATGCATGTGTCCGCATATCCCACATGCACCCTGCCTCCTGAGCAGGCAACCCCTCTTCGGAGGCTGCATTTAACCCCAGGGTAGAGGAAATAGTTGGCCGGGCGCCTGCCTGAGAAAACGGAGGGTGGGAAGGACTACCCGGTGGATGGGAGGAAAGCGGGAAAAACTTGCCACCCTCTCGCCCACCAGGAGCTCTCAGGTAAAGTTTACCCATTAGCAGAGAGCTGCAGTTAAAAAAAACACGATATGAATCTGAAAGGTGCTGGATAGCACTTCTCATCCGCTTGCACCACATTGGTTCCAAGGAAACATGTATATAAACAATAGATTGCAAGAAAGCTGACTAGTTTGAATCGTGCTATTTAAAAAAAGAGCACTAGAGGGCGGTTGTTTTCTCTAATGTACTTTAATTCACAGTATAAACTTTCCCAATTAAATTGACTTGACTCGTGTTAATCCTGGGAATTTAAAGAATAAAATAGGGAAGATTTTAAAACATTTGCAGAAAAGTATTCCTCCTCTGATTCCTTGTTTTTTGTTTTTGATAACTTACTAGCATCCTGCCCCTGGACATATTTACCTTTTATTATCCAATGAAGATTAACTCATTTTTATATTTAAACCCATTTGGGTTCAAAAATTCACATTTTTAGTTGCTTGTTCTTGATAACGGCCTGTAATGACTGCAATGAGATTTAATATTGTGGAGTATTACAATGAACAATAGAGTTGGATGTTATTAAACTTGTTTTTTAATGTATTACATCTGCTAAAATCAAATACGTTTAATTCTTGGACAACAGACATGTTTGCTGATTTAAGTTGTATTTAAGTTGATTTAAGTTGTAGCCACAGTTATGTTGCTAGCAAATGATAGTGTGATTTTATTTTTTATGTTCTATACTGCCACTGAATAGTGATCAGATGTAGTGAATAGATAACATTTTGTGCCTTCAAGTCAATGTTAATTCCTAGTGATTGCTTGGATTAGTCCCTGCACTTTTACAAAGTTTCAGAAGTGCTTTGCTATTGTCTTTTTCCTAGGACTCAGACAGACAGTTGGCCCAAAGTCTTCAAGCTGGCTTTGTGCCTAAGGCAGGACTAGAATTACTGTCTCTAGGTTTCTTGCCTGATGCCCTAAGCACTACCCAAGCCAGCTCTCAATAGTTTACTACATTAAGCTATATTTAATACATTTTGTAAGATACATTTGACATAATAGAGCTGAATTGGATTCCTTTAAAATACATGTAATACTGTCTATTTGGAAGGTTAAATACAAATATCCAGAAAACCTTGATGTAATCTTATTCTCAAACTAGCCCTAGAATCTTTCTCAATTTACTAATTAAACTATAATTACAAGGTTTTCTTTAGATGCATTAATGTTTGGTCTGCATTTAATAGTTAGAAACCATAACTACAACTTTTGTTTCAAAAAGATCATTTGAAACATGGTTTTTAAGAAGGAGGGAAATTGTTTTAGCATTTTGAACACCTTCCAGAAATGTGCAACTTGATCAAACATGTTTCTACCATAATGTTCTGGGATAGTAAGTCCAGCGATTTTTCAGCACTGTCCTGCAAGATGCCTTTGGAAATTTACAAAATGGTCAAAACAGTGGACATCTAACACATAATTATAAGTAACATAATTAGCTATCTTAGTGACATACATGTTATATATTAATTTATATAGAGCACATAAGGCCATTTTTCAATCAAGCAGATTTGAGCAGTTCTAAGCACCCTTAACTGTTCATTTAACCGTATTGTGTTAGTGAACTACTGTGGCTATATCAAGTGAATTGATGAAGTGGCTGTTGTAAAAAATATATATATTATGCTGTAAGAACTAAATATTACTATATATGCTCGTGAATAAGGCAATCTGCAGTTATCTTTTAACCAAAGCATAAAAATGTGGTATCCTGACCTTCAATATTTTTGCATGTAATTTTCATAATTATCTGGGGAGGCACATTTTTCATGATAGTTTGGTTAAAAATTTTAGAGTTGGCTTTTTTCTATAGATGGGCTTCTTTGTGAGCATATGCAGGTACCTTTAAAAAGTTAAAAACTTAAAAAATATATTTTAAAGTACCTGTACATCAAATATACTTGCTGATAAGCCCATCTGCGGATGACTAAATCCAATTTTGAGCTGCATTTTGAGATCTAAAATTCATAGCTCATGCACAAGTCAGTTTGGTAAATAAGTTAATAAGACAAAGAGTTTAAGATTTCATAATAGTTGAAATAGTTGCATTATTTTTAAAATGAATATATAGTTTAAACTATATAATCATAAACAATCATCTGGTTGTTTCCATTTCTTTGTAATCCAGTAAAATGATTTTGTCAACATTGTCTATCAGTAACTGCTTCTTTGAGTCCTTATAAAGTCAAGTATGTCTCATTGACATTTAACCTCTTTATCTTCTCTCTGCTTTTTGTTCAAGAACCTTTGATTTTGCTTAATTTAAAGACTGTTCCAAAATTGCTTTTCAAAAGTCAACTGGACTTTTTTGTTTTTTCTTGGAAGACATTTCCAAAACAAAATGCACAGGTACAGTATAGGTGGTACCTTGCTCAATAGTAGTAACTGTGAGAGGGATCTTGGAATCCTAGTAGACAACCATTTAAATATGAGCCAGCAGTGTGCAGCAGCTGCCAAAAAAGCCAACACAGTTCTAGGCTGCATCAACAGAGGGATAGAATCAAGATCACGTGAAGTGTTAATACCACTTTATAATGCCTTGGTAAGGCCACACTTGGAATACTGCATTCAGTTCTGGTCGCCATGATGTAGAAAAGATGTGGAGGCTCTAGAAAGAGTGCAGAGAAGAGCAACAAAGATGATTAGGGGACTGGAGACCAAAACATATGAAGAACGGTTGCAGGAACTGGGTATGTAGTTTAATGAAAAGAAGGACTAGGGGAGACATGATAGCAGTGTTCCAATATCTCAGGGGTTGCCACAAAGAAGAGGGAGTCAAAACTATTTTCCAAGGCACCTGAGGGTAGAACAAGAAGCAATGGGTGGAAACTAATCAAGGAGAGAAGCAACTGAGGAGAAACTTCCTGACAGTTAGAACAATTAATCAGTGGAACAGCTTGCCTCCAGAAGTTGTGAATGCCTCAACACTGGAAGTCTTTAAGAAGATGTTGGATAGCCATTTGTCTGAAATGATATAGGGTTTCCTGCCTAGGCAGGGGGTTGGACTAGAAGACCTCTAAGGTCCCTTCCAACTCTGCTATTGAATTGTATTGTATTTCCTTTCTCATCCAAGAAGCTTCTTCAGTTTTGAGAACTGAAATGAACCTTTTGAAAAGCATCTTTGGATGAATGAGAATCTCCATAGATATATTCTAAGGACTGTTGTCTTTGTGTTAACATTTATAAAATAGTTAGGCTTTAGCTTCAGTATCTGTGCTCCCTGTGAGGAATCTGGTTCATTTATTACATTTATCCTCAGTGACAGTCTCTGGTCATGGCATTTTTAAAAAAATTCTGTATATAGAGCAAAACAAATCCATATGGGAGTAAAAACTTAAAGCTGCTAATGTAGTTTTCTTCTTCCTTATGGTTTTGGGTATGTGGAGTTTAAAGAATTAGAGGACCACACCTGTACTATAGAGAGATACAAGAAAATATCTGATAGTACAGGGAGTAGTGTAAGAGGGAAGGGTAGTCAAATCAAAACTGAATGAAAAGACAATTGGATGTGTGGAAAAGATGGAAAAGTTTGGTAGAATGAGACTCTGAAACTGACATAATTGGAGTAAGAAGCAGCAGAGACTAACAGTCTTTCAAGCCTTTCAAAGAGGCAGACTAGCTACAAGCCAGCCAGTAGCCAGTAATTGTTTTCTAGTGTGATTTCTGATGCTTCTGACTCCTCTTGAGTGCAGCTTATTCATTGGTAGCTTTTTACTATGCATTGTTGGAAGGCTGAGAAAAATACAATTGTTCAGTAGTTTGTTTGGTATTGGAATGTAAACTGATCTTTCTGAGCCCTTTTTGAGGGCTTTTTTTTACAAATTGCACACAGCACTTTTAACTAGATCAGCTGTGTCAAAACTTGTGTTGTCATGGCATCGTCACATGATGTATTGTGACTTTTCCCCCCTTGCTAAATCAGGCGTGGGTGTGGCCAGTGCGTGATGCATCCAGCCCGCAGGCCGCGAGTTTGACAGCCCTGATCATTGGTAAGATGGTAAAGAGTTCTGCCAGAGTTTTATCAGCTTCTGCAGCTTTATTGTTAGCTATATTTTGGAAACCCAATTAACTTAATTTTCAAGGTTGGTTGGCTCTAATTCAGTGATTAAACTTTCATACCTCTCATTGATTTTTGGCATTTTTTGTACAATTCTATTATTTGTATTCTCTTTTCTTTGTATAGATAATCTTCATTTAGTGACCACAGCTGGTGTCAACAATTGGGTTGTTAAGCAAAGCGGTTACTAAGTGAAATTGTCACTCTGCTTATCTTATTTCAGCTTTGCTTTGCTTTACAGACCTGTGAAGATTGTAAATGCAATGGTCATAGAGTCACTGTTTTTCATCACTGTCCTAATTTTGAATAGTTGCTAAATGTGGCAGTCACTAAATGAGTACTACCTATATTTTCTTTCTCCAGTATATATGACATTTCTCCCTCAATGTGTCTGCATTATTTATATAAATATGACTCTGCCTTTTCCGGCTGTTTTCTGGAACCCAGTTTAGTTGAGCAATTTTATCTGTCTCTTGTTCTATTTTCTGCCTTTTGTCAGCTATTTTTCAGTCCCAGGCCAGGTCATCTTTTGGTTTCTTTTTCCATTTGGGAATATATAGTTAGCTACATGTTCAGTATCACTTGCCTAATAATCTACCATTTAAGTGTTTTATTATTTTAAATAATACAGCATCAAAGAATTGCATCAATTATGCATAGCAGATCACAGAATCAAAGTTAAAAGGGGGCATTTGAGCTGTCAAGTACAGTTATCTGCTTAGTGTTGGAAATCAACTAAAGCATCCGCGGCATGTTTTATCCAGCCTCTGCTAAGAAATCCACCACTCTCTGGGTATTGGGTTCCGTTTGTAAAACTGGTCTTACTGTTTTTCCAACAGTCCAAATCTGCTCCCTGTTACTTAAACCCATTATATCCTGTACTCCAAGATGATGGAAAATGATAGGTTTGAGCTTTCTCTGTGATGCCTTTGGTCTTCCTTCTCAAAATTGCACATTCTTTGTATCTTCACTATTGCTTTCCTAAATTTGATTATTGATTGTTGCTGTTTTCTATACCTATTCCATTAAAAAAACCTTTCTATGGATTGGTGCCAAAAACAGAATATTCCTGGATTGGATGCATTATGAGATGAAATATTTTCTGATTTGAAAACTATACTTGAAAACAGTTGCTTTTTCTTTTCCTTTCTTGCAAAATCAACCTGATGCTGGTTCATATTTAATTAATGATAAATAACTGTTCCAAACTCTCTTTCACAAGTATTGCTGTAAAAGCGGATATTCTCTATCTTATAACTGAATTTATTTTTTTCCTCAGTAAAAGACTTCATAGTTACCGTATCTTTTTTACATTTCATTCTGTTATTGTTTCTCCATTTCTCTAACTTATTAAGATTTTTTTCTTACTTTGAGATATTATTTCACTGAGTTTATGTCATCTGCAAATTTGATAGATTAGAATTTAAGGTACCTCCTCATTATTTTGTTTTTAACAAAAGTTTAAGAATACAGGCCTTTTTTTTAAAAAAAAACTGGAATAACATATGCCTTCCTTCAGTCATTTGCTACTACATTGCTTCTCTGGGATTTCTCAAGCATGATGGATAACAATTATTTGGCCAAATCATGAGCAACTTCCTGTAAGACTCCATAATTCAATTTTCTGGCTTCAAAAAATTAAACAAATTCAAAGTAAATAGAAATTCCATGGCTGTAATTCTTTCAGTCTCAAGTTTCAATTCTGCTTCCTCAGTTTTTCAGAATTGATTGTTGGAATTGTATCTTTAAAAAAAACAACAAATTGATCCTGTAAAGAAAATTAGAGATATTCAATTACTACACACTTATTACTTTTCAGGTTATTTTCAAAATAAACTGAAAAATAACAGATTATTAATTGTTCATGAAAATGTCAATAAACACATCTATTTTGGAGACATCTGAAGTGTTTTTGTTTTCCTTTTTATCCTTTATCATTCTCTGAACTTTAGCTGTTCTAGCATCTCTATAATTTAGGATTATGGTAGTATTCCTTGCTTACCTATCTTATTTCTCATCTCCTACTCTGTTTCCCTGAAAATAAGAGCTCCTCGAATAATAAGCCCAATCAGGCTTTTGAGCACATACGCTAAAATAAGCCTTCCCTTGAAAATAAGTCCTCCCCGAAAATATTGCAACACAGCAGCAACCATAAGGTAACCACGCTCGCCACCTCTTGCACCTCAAAAAATAATAAGACCTCCCTGAAAATAAGGCCAACTGCTTATTTCAGGGGTCAAAAGAAAGACGGTACATGCATGTTGTGTTTAGATCTTTATTCATTTTGGATTGTTTGTTATCCTTTCCCCTTTGGTACTCTTTTTACTATTGCGTTTTTAATATCTCTTTTTTAAAGGAACTCCCCTGAATCTCAAACTTTTCTCATAAGCTTCTCCTGCCATAGAATTACTTTTGCTCTGTATCTATTAACATATGTTTTCTTAAAATCCAGTATACAAAGTGAACTATACTTATGTCCTGTTTGCATTCAAGTGTATTCTAGCATTGTATGGTTATTATAAAGTTATGGATAGCTATCTTCTTCCATTGTCTGTAAATAGTCAGCAAAAAAATCTGTCAGAAAAACTGCCATTCATGACATAGTTTGTATGAAGACAGCTGTTGTTAGTTTATGACAGTAAAAAGCAGAGGAATATTACAGTATTTTTTCCAACTAAGAATTTTATTAAAATGTAAACACTTTTGTCAGTTGAGAATGCGTTGAAACAGCTCATGGAAGCATTTGTCAATTGGTGCTACCGGATTCCTGATTGTTTTGCTTGGCAGATTTTGTGACACATCAATATAGGTGAGCAATGGCGAACCTTTTTTGGTTCGCGTGCCATAAGGGGGGAGCGCAGGGTGTGTGTGCATGGGTGTGCTGCACCCACAATGCAACGCATGATCCCCCAGTGCGCATGCACGCAAGAGGTGCTCCCCCCATTTTTCCATGCTTTTTTCGCCCTCCCTAGGCTCCAGAGGCTTTATAGGAGCCTGGGGAGGGTGAAAAGAGCCTCCCCCGACCCCCAGGAGCCCTCTGGAGGCTTCAGGGACGTTCAGGAGGCTTCCCTGAAGCCTCTGAAGGTCAAAAAACGACTCTATGAGCAAACCGGAAGTGATTTCCGGTTTGCTCAGAGGGTCGGTTCACCATCCTGGATATAGGTAATCCTCAACTTATGTTTGTTTAGCAACTATTCAGAATTACGATAGCGCTGAATGAAGAAAGTTAGGAACCCTTAATATGAATATATAATCATTGCAGCAACCCTGCAATTGTGATGAAAATTCAGGCATTTGGCATTTTGTCAATCCTTATGTCTGCCTCCAGAAGGCACACAAAAACAGGCGGGCTGTTGCATTGTGTATGAAGTCAAGAGGAATTACATTCTTTGAGCTAATAGATCACACGAGTGTCTGTCTTAATCACCACAAAGACTTATGACTAAAATTTTGGCCTCATTTGTGAGTTGTAAGTTGAGGACTACCTATATTGAGATAATCAAAAACATAAATCACTGTTACTACTTGAAGACTGGAAACCTCCATCCATATAACCAACAGTATTGCTTTTATTTTTCATCTGCTCCTGATACATAGTTCATTCAAATGCATTTTTGTGCAAATATGTATATTTTTAACATGAACTGGAACTCTTCCCTGTTTCCCTGAAAATAAGACCTCTCTGGATAATAAGCCCTCCCCGAAAATATTGCAACACAGCAGCAGCTATGACCATGCTCGCTGCCTCCTGCACCTCAAAAATAATAAATCATCATCGAAAATAATAAGAAAATAAGGAAAAAAGGATACAGTCATGTGAGTCATCCTGCTGTGGATTTCTCTTAAGTCACGTTTGCCTTTCTGTACTAAGATGTTAAGCTCATCTTTCTTATTTTCCCCGACTGGGACCATTAGACAATGAAGATCAGGGACTTAATAAGCAAATATTCTGTTTGTTTATTTTTACTGAATGTTTTAACAGTCTTCTTCCTAAATCTTTATCTTAGGTCCTTGGTTCAGCCTTTTCATTTCAGTTCCCACAGAATTCAGTTTGAAGTCTTCCTGATCAAAGTCACTATGCTTCATTAAGTCATATCAATTCTCATGAGAACAACCCACTTTGGGCCAGTAATCTATTATTTTAAAAGTGTTCCAAGAAATAAAGACATCTTCAATTTAGCACCGTTTCCCAATACTCATTTGTAAGGAACTTTTTAAAAAATCCCCAAAGAAATCCCTGTCAACTCTCTTATTTATTTATTGTGTGAGCTTTCATTCAGGAAATTGCTGCTACTCGTTCCTTCTGTAGTCTCTGCAGAAGCTTCTGCAGCAGGAAGCATTCACTTGATCATCTTATGGTAATGAGCATAAACCAAGTTAGAATAATCAACTGTATTAATCCCTTTTAGCATTAAATATTTTTTCAAGAGGGGTTCCTCCTCATTTTTTGGAATGTTAGAGTTCACATGCCTTTCTAAAAAGGTATTTCTGTGAATGCAGGTCTAATATAGAAGTTTGTGTTTTCTTATTGAACTTGAAATTATATGGGTAGCTGAAACAAGAGTTAAAGCGACACAGAAAAGCATATAAAGCCAAGCTTCTTCAGATATGAGAAGCACCAAAAATTTATACTTTTAATTATTACATTTCTTTTAATTATTATGTTTGTAAAGCTCTGATATGAATCATGGCTGACTGAAGACATCCCTGAAAATGAGAGGAGGCAACTCACTGAAAAATGAAAGACCAATGAGTAGACTGGTCCCTTGAATCTCCCTCGTTTCTCTGAAGAGGAGATAGCCCACATATGTGCTAATGGCAGCTCTTCGAGAGGAAACTATAAAGCAGCAGTCTTTCACACATTTGAGTGCCAGGACCTAAGCAAGACAGCATCTTTGCTCTCAGCAGTTAGTAGAGCCTTTAATAAAGACAATAAGACAGCCAAATGCATTTTTTAATCACATTCAGAAATATTTAATTTAACCACTTTATGGATATTAGGAACCTTCAAAACAGCAAGCTTAAGAAGGTGTTTACCTTCTTCGGATTTAAGAATTTTTACACAGAAACTTGGGGATTTAATATGTAATTGGCAGAAAGAAAAAAGATACTTAAGAAAGTTTTAAACAAATTGGGATATCAGAGAGATTTGAAATATTGGTGATTTTTGCTAAAAGGTTTGAAAAACATGAATGTAATTAAATAATATAAAGCAAGTATATAATATATTTGTGGGAAATAATTGAAACAGATCTAAACTGTATCAGAAACTGATACAGGTTGCAATGGACCCTAGAGGGAAAATGCGCTGTAGTGGCACAGTGATTAGAATGCAGTACTATAGGCTACTTCTGCTGACTGCTGGCTGTCTGCAATTTGGCAGATCAAATCTCACCAGGCTCAAGGTTGATTCAGTCTTCCATCCTTTCTAGGTGGGTAAAATTAGGACCCAGATTGTTGGGGGCAATATGCTGACTATTTAAACCACTTATAGTGGTATATAAGTGCTATTGCTAAAAGTTCAGGCAAAAAGACTTGAAATGGTTAAACCAGTTATAACTTTTTCTTATCTTGATGTTTTTTCCTTTGAAAAATAGACTAAAATATTAATAACTAATATCGTAGAAAGGATCGAGATTTCAGAGGATAAATTTTTAGAAGATGATGGGAAAAACTTTTATCTCACATAGATATTATAGAGCTTGAAGGCATGGAAGACAATAAAATTGAGATTACCAAAATGGGGATTCAAAAGACAAATTAAGAAAAGGATCTGGACATGGAACAGCTTCAAGAATAAATTCTGAATAATGCCTCTTTATGGAATTTACAAAGTAGTCTTTGAAGACTCCTTTAAATGCTAAAGGGTGATGAAAGATCCTGCGATGCCATAGGAATAATTTAATGATTGAGATTGTACAGAACAAAAGAAGATATGAAGTTGGATTATTTGACGTGGGATAAACTTCGATATTTTTCATATTTGGGGAACGTAATGGACTTTTTGCTGAACTAAGACTGAAAAATGAGAATTTCTAAACTGCATATAGATAAAAGTTAAGTTGTGGGGGAAGAGTTTTTTTATTTGTAACTTTAAAAATGGTTGAAAACTGATTATATTAGTTTATGGTTGGGATGAAGAAAGTTCAAAGCCACTTTATTAGTGTTTTGTTGCCTTTCTCCTTTTTTCTTTTTCTTTTGTTTTCCTTTTTCTGCAGTTTCTGAACTTTCGTTTTTCTTTTTGTATTGCATTTGTGTTGGTTTTATTTTGAGCTAAACTGAGAACTAGTTCTGATCTCTGGAATCTTTATAGTTGTGGTTTAGGATTGAGGGAGAGGGAAAGATTTTACTAGAACTCTAGCTTAAAACCTTAAACCTGTCACCTTCCAAACTGCAAACAATTATGTACAATTTTACTGTGAATAGGACACTTTTTTCCTCCTTATAAATTCTTTCAGTTATATGGGTTATCTACTAATATCATTTTACCTGTGGTAATTGTAACCCTTTATCTGTGGGCTGAAAATCAGTGTATCCCCTGATTTTGGTGCTTGTTCCAAGAATTCATTAACTTGATAATACCTTCATAACTTAATTAGTTAAGTTAATTTTAAAATTTTAATATGAACTTCTCTGCTGTGCTTGTTACCGTATTTTTCAGAGTATAAGACACACCAAGGTTTTGAAGAGGCAAATTTTTTAAAAAAGTTTTTGCACTCTGCAAACTTCCCTAAAACGGCTCATTTTTCACAAAAACGGGCCCATTTTTTTTTCAAAAAAAGGGTATGAATCGCCCTTAGGAGGCTTGTAGAGTGTTCCTGCAAGGGTAGGGGGGGGGCAAAAATGAGCAAAAACGGCCTGTTTTTTGTCAAAAAAAGGGCATGGATAGCCTTTAGTTAGCTTATAGAGTAATCCTGGAGGCTGGGTGGGGGGCAAAATTGAGCAAAAAACGGCCCGTTTTTCTCTCATTTCTGCCCTCCCCAGTGCCCAGGAGCTCTCTGAAAGCCTTCTACAAGCTATGCATGGCCATTTTGGTGAAGGGGCGGGGTTTCAGAAGGCCAAAAATGCTGTACTCAGTGTATAAGACGCACCCAGATTATAGCCAGCCTCTTTTTTGAGGAAAAAAGGTAGTAAATGTGAAAGGTATCTTGGAGTATCTTAGTGGACAACCATTTAAATATGAGCCAGCAGTGTGCAGCAGCTGCCAAAAAAGCCAACACAGTTCTAGGCTGCATCAACAGAGGGATAGAATCAAGATCACGTGAAGTGTTAATACCACTTTATAATGCCTTGGTAAGGCCACACTTGGAATACTGCATTCAGTTTTAGTCACCACGATGTAGAAAAGATGTGGAGACTCTAGAAAGAGTGCAGAGAAGAGCAACAAAGATGATTAGGGGACTGGAGACTAAAACATGAAGAACGGTTGCAGGAACTGGGTATGTCTAGTTTAACAGCTGGAACAGCTTGCCTCCAGAAGTTGTGAATGCTCCAACACTGGAAGTCTTTAAGAAGATGTTGGATAGCCATTTGTCTGAAATGGTATAGGGTTTCCTGCCTAAGCAGGGGGTTGGACTAGAAGACCTCCAAGGTCCTTTCCAACTCTGCTATTGTATTGTATTAAAATGTGCGTCTTATACTCTGAAAAATACGGCAGTTATAGCCAGGGAAATGAATGTGAAGTAATTAGAGTGTTAAGAAAACTTTGTAGATATCATTTTGTATCAATTTAGGTAAAAATTTATTTCTGTTATTTATTAGTTGTTTATTTTATTTTTATTTTTTATTTTTAGGTTTGCTCAATCAATATTTGTGAACAAACCAAGTGAGGCTGAAGTGTCTGGAAATTGTTTCCCTATTGATACCAATCATAACAATGACAAGTCATTTAAGGTTTGTGTTGACCCCTTGTGCTTTCTTTTAGGTTAATTTATCTTCATCAGGTTATCCAGTGAAAAAATGAACACATTTATTTATTTGATTTATGTAGTCGTCTATCTCAACAAGTGATTGCAGGGTACATCATAAAATATAAAAACAACTACAACAACACAAAATAAATATATATGGCACCAAGTAAAACTATTACTATGGATGATAATACAGCTAGGAACACACTTGGGATCCCAGGCCTGGGCATATAAACTAGTCTTCACAACTTTGCAAAAGGCAGAAAGATTGGGATTGTTATTTTTTCTGTTTCTTAGTTAACAAAATACATATTTGAAAGTAATAGAGGTCATGTCTGCTGTTTAATACAGTATGTAAATAGCAATAAATCAAGGTGGGAAGCATTTGAGAATGCAAGCAGATAATCCAGAATGGTATCACATTCAATTTCATAGCAGAGAATATCCAGAATTCTCTTCCAGATTCCCTTTCCAAATAGGAAGCTGTGCACATTAAAGTGTCTTCTCAGCTGCTCATACTCCAGAGCAGTTCTCTTGTTAGAATGGTTCCCTCCTTGCCAATACTTAGGAAGACCAGTAAATTAATTTAAATTTAAAAACCTGAGACAGGGGGAAAAAAGAGACCCTTTGCCTAGCTCTTTAAAGACAACATAGTAAGCGCTTAGCATGTCTTTCTGAAAATGGTGACCTGCTACTTGGAGGCTGGGTATGTATGTGAGAATATGCTACTAATAGGAAAACCCATTCCCAAATAACTACAATTTTTACAATGGTCTTAAGACTGTTTCTTAATCTACTTTTATGCTAACAGTTATTTATGAAGAGCGAGCAGTCATTTTTCATCAGTTGAATTTATTTTTATATATTCATTGTCAATTACTAACGCATTATTTTTTTCACTTGCAGATATCGCAGTAAACATTAATGCAAGTTCTAATGAAATTAACCAAGGTTTAAAGGATACATATTATAACAATATGGCTTAATAAGCATGGTGAACAAGTAAGGTGTGGTGTTTTTGTAATTAATATAATTTCTCAAAAATGAAAGGTTTTCTGGCTTAATACAAGAAGTTGTTTGTGAATCTATGGTCCTAAGAAGGCATATTTATTTTATTCATATTTTTAAAATTTCCTCAACTTTATGGGCGCCATCTGTTCAGTTATTAAAAATGTTTGTGTATGTGTGTGTATAACATCCCAACACATTTTGAGACTGTTATAACTACATTACAACACATATTTTGACATTTATAATGATGTAGCTGTCATCCAAAAGTAAATCAGAGTCCAAGGCAAAAAATTCCCCAAAGTTCCAATTTATTAAGAGAGCCATGTTGGCACATCTGGGAAAACCCGAATCTGAAAGCTTTTCCCACCCATTTGAAAGTTCAAGATTCTGCCCCACACCCACAAGTCCATCACACGGTCCAATCTTCCACGGCCATGTTGGCAGTTTCCACCCGTCCAGTTCCGGGCAGGTGCAGAGACAAAGGATGACCTTGGCTTTGTAGAAAGAATGTTGTTATGGCTACATATCACCCAACACCGTATAATCCTCCCTCCCATGAATAATAGAAAGTGTGGCAGGCCTGAAGTCTAAAAGAAAAGATGGCTTGTAGACCTGACAGTAGTTTAGTAATTTTTCTAAATTAGAGAGCACGATCATGTTTGAAAATATATTGACTCTGTCACAAATTTGAGCAATTATTTATTTTGACTTAAAAAAGAATGGAATTTTGTGTAGCATATATTATGGACTGATAACTAGGTGTAATAAGAAAAAAGCAAGATTTTTCTTGCTTTAATCAGGATAGACCCAGGCAGTAATTTGTTCAGGATTCAGGTGAATTTAACAATGTAATTTGTACATTATGCTAAGCTACGGTTTGCTTACTATTGGATTAATAACATTAGGTGATTTCACACAACATATTAGGACACTGTCTGGTTTATTAGTTTTGTCTTACTATTTTGCATGAGCCCAACCTCTGTGATTCATTCAATAAAACAATGATTGGTTACTTTTTGTATTTCAATCTGTCGAATCTGAAATACAGTTCTTGTATTTCTGATAACATGAATGGAGAAAAAAAAACCTAAGAAACTTAAGAAAATGTCAAGGAGGGGGGAGTTGCTTTGTATATGAGAATTAGAAACTTTTTTCATTATTTACATTAATAAAATTTATATAAATGTAATTGATGAAGAAAAAATTATATATTCACGACACACGCGCACACACCATATATATATATATATGCATGCATGCATGCATGTATGTATGTATGTATGTATGTATGTGGTGGCTCAGTGGCTAAGACACTGAGCTTGTCAATCAGAAGGTTGGCAGTTCAGCGGTTCGAATCCCTAGTGCCGCGTAACAGAGTGAGCTCCCATTACTTGTCCCACCTTCTGCCAACCTAGCAGTTCGAAAGCATGTGAAAAAGCAAGTAGAAAAATAGGAACCACCTTTGGTAGGAAGGTAACAGCGTTCCGTGGGCCTTTGACGTTTAGTCATGCCAACCACATGACCACAGAGAACATAGTAATACAAGTTGATTTCAGAAATAATAAACCAAATCATAATATAAGATCATTTAGTCCTTCCTTCCAAACAAATTTGGTCTTATTTGGACCCTATGTGCTCATATTACTTTGTCAGTTAATGGTTCCTAGTACTAAGTGAGAAGGAATATAAATGTGATGGAAGCAGGTAAGCATACTGCATAATCCCAAGTATCCAATTCATTCATGAATTGTAAACTAGTTTACAACTAGTACCAAACTTCTGAGGCTTAGTAAATATATTCAATTCTCATATCTAATAACTATTGAGATACTGGATATCAAACATTTTGGCTTATTTAAGTAAATATGGAATAAAATACAACAGCTTTGTCTTGTCTTCCTTTTAATTGCACTTTATAAAAAAATATTTGTCTTATTAAATCCTTAAGGCTATTATTAGTGACATTATACTTTGTTCCTATTTCAGGTCTTCATTTGTTTTTATGTGATACATAGGACTTGTCAGGTTCTTCTGAATAACTTACAGTCTTCAAAGATGGATACAATGAAGTTAAAGCATGATATTAATCCTCTTCTTCTTCATATTATAAACTTTGCAGTTTTGGTATACACATTTTTAACTTTTATTCCATGGTATTTATTTTCTGGATCAAAATCTATCATAAACAAATCAGAGCAAATTAAAGCAAAACCAGTGAAGAGCACACCTGGAAGTGCATATAGATCTGTTAATAGTTTGCATTGCTTAGCATCTGTATTCTATCCTGGATGCGATACCCTTGATACAGCTTTCAGATATGCTCGAAATAAATTTAAGGACAAGAATCTCCTGGGGACAAGGGAAATATTACAAGAAGAAGATGAAATCCAACCATCTGGAAAAGTTTTTAAAAAGGTACACAGTGTCTATTTTTTATGAGAAAGAGGGAAATATTTATAATTTTATTCTCTATGACCTGGGAATTCATTATCCTGCAGTTCAAGTTCAGCCATGGACCTGTTGAAACTCTAAAACAACTGTAGAAGGTTATTGAGGCAGGATTCACCTTTGCCAAATCAATGCTGATTTCCCTTTTTTCTTTGATTACCTTTCTACCAATTTCTGAAATAGATTTTAAATTGAGCAACCTGCAACTCCCTGAATTCCCACTGAACCCCTTTTTAAAAACTGATGTCACATTTCTTACCTCCAGTTTGTTGGCACTGAGACCAATTTGAGAGAGAAATATATATTTTGCTAACAGATCAGCAATTTCACTTTTGTGTTCTTTAAGAATTCTTGGGTTGGTGTGATTTGGATTTGATGCTTTGTTACCTTTTGTGTGGACTCTCAGGATTAGAAATTAGATAGATGAATTTCTTCTGAGATGCCCTGTACAGAGACTAGCATAGGTGCATGTGTCTTAGAGAGTCCACAGAGCTGTATCTTCACTGGGGATTGCTGCTGAATATGTTTTTATAATGGAACTGTGGGGGATAGTGCATTCATCCCAGTGAAATTTTACTTTTAAACTGAGAGGTAACTAGGATGGTGTATCATGTATGTTTGAGAACAATCCATCAACTATAGGGTTGGATGTTAGGCCTAGACTGGTTTGGAAAGCACTATGACAGATAGGCTGCCTAAGATGACTCCTGGCATTTTCAAACTCAAATTGGTAAGAGTCTCTCCAAAGAGAAACTTAAAGGTTGGAGTTTGCTATTAGCTCTTATTAACCAGTCTGATTTAAGGAAGAGTCTGAAAACTAGTGGAACCAGATCTGCAAGAAAAAAAAGAGTAAACAGAATTTAATGAAAGAGGCTCTGGCCCCCATAAAACCATAAGACCTGTGCTAAATTGTGAGGTACCTTTTCGATGCAATTTGAAGCTACAATACTAACTTATAAATTTGGACTGGGCAGCAGCTTCTAACATATTAAAATGTACAAATGTGGATAAAATAAACTGAGAAATAACCTTAGCAAGAAAAATCTTACAAGCTCTGGAAATAGGATGGGTTTCCCTTTGAATTGAAGTATCTTAAGGCAGCCATATAAACAAGGGCACATTTTATTTGTTTTTCTTAATTATTTATTATACTGCCTTTATGTTTTACAAAACAAGGTGGAAAACATGCTTAATACTCTTTCCTATTTTCCCCACAATAACAACCCTGTGAGGTGGCCTGGGCTGAGGCAGAATGACTGGTGCAAAGTCACCAAGCCAGGTTTGATGCCTAGGGTATTAAAAATCCTACTGAGCAAGCACAAGTTAGTTATACAACTTATGTTTTATAGTTAGTTACAAGTTAGTTATGAAATAAGTTATAACTTATCACTTGTAACTAACTATAAAACATAAGTTTTATAACTAACTTGTACTTGCTTTATGTTTAACTTATATTTTATAACTAAATTTAAAATTAATATTAAAATTAATATGGTAGAATAGATGAAAATTAAGAAGTTAATACATGATAAAGTCTATGAAGAAATAAAAATGTATTTTTCTGTAAGGAGGATAATAAAGTAGGCTTCAGATGTGCCTCATTAGGAAGAATTATCCATATAAACATACTGTATGTTTATATATTATGCCTAGTTTATGATTCAATAGTGTTAAAATTGTGTTGAGAAATTTTAAAACAATGTGTTTCTGATATGGATTAAAAACAAATCTATCTGAATAAAATTGGACTTTGTGCCAATATATTGATCTGACAGTAAATTTAAATGTTACTGCGAATAAGTTGTTTGTAAATGAATAATACTGCTTAAATGATATTTAATTCAATTATTAATCTAAATGTTATAGCAAGTAGCACACACTAGAGGGCACAGTTTATCTCTTTATCCTTTTCAAAAGCTTAAGAGTATATGGATTGCTGTTTTATATATGTATATGTTACTGTGAAAGACAGAAATTGGTGAATGTCGACATTCACCGGTGAATGTCAACACATACCAAATACGTAGGGTTAGGGTTAGGGTTAGGGTTAGGGTTAGGTATTTAGTGTAAGTCATAAATAAGGGTATTTAGCAAATATTTCGGACATTCACCGGTGAATGTCGACATTCACCAGATTTCTGTCTTTCACTGTAACATATATACATGTGCATGCATGTATTAGACCAACATACTAAATACCGCATTTAAAAGCTGATTGGCTCCGTTATGCTAAGCTGCCTCTCAGTTGTTGTTCTGATACTAAAAGAGGAAGAATAAAGACAACAAAAGCTATGCCTGGATATAAAGCAGCAATGCAATTACCTTGTGCTATTGCTCCAGTAGCCTTAGTTTCTTTAGCTGGAAAAATAGATGCCAAAACGAGAAGTGGTTTAAAAGTCAAATTTGTAATCAATTTTTACATTTGAAATAACCTGTTTAAATCTTAAATATTAAACAATATTTTTAATTTTAAAATTACCTTTATTAATAATGCATGCTTTTTGATTTCTTTGAAACGGCAACATTGAAATGGAGAGGGTCATACAGTTTTTAGATTAAAAGAATCTGAACAGATAGCAAAATTTGAGATTTTCTGTATCTCTTATCTACTGCACTTAGGTGCACTATATCTTCTGAAGAAAACTGCACAGAGAACTGGCTGTGACTGGCTGCGTGATAGATTTAAACTATATAAAATTGTATTATGTAAATCAAATAGATTTTATGGATCATATAGTTATAGTATGCTGTATTGTGTCAGTGAAGAGCGTGCTACACTTTTAGAAATGGACTACGGCAATGTTACTAAATATTTGCTGTTCTTAAGCAGTCCGTATAGATAATATATATCATTTTCATATTTCATAATTGGAAGGCAAAAATATCTTACTAAAAAGAAAAATAAGAGTATGTCCAATTGATTATTATTTTTTAAAATTATATGAACAGTTTTAATTATGTAAGTTGCTTTCTGGTGTATTTTCAACAAAGGTAAATTTTACCCCCTAGATTTAAATTCTGATAAAGAAGAAAAAACATGGGAGGATGACTAAAAGGCAAGAGGAAGAAGAGCACAGGGCACAGGATACATAATTACAGAACATATTTGTATGTGTCTTTTTGTGTAGTTTCTACATTTAAAATGTTTATAAATTTTCAGGTGGTACTTGGAGAATATAATTGGCTATCATATGATGATGTTTTTAAAAAAGCTAAAGCATTTGGTGATGGATTAATAATGCTGGGCCAACAACCAAAGACCAACATTGCCATCTTCTGTGAAACTAGAGCAGAATGGATGATTGTAGCACAAGCTTGCTTCATGAACAACTTCCGACGTAAGTATGTGTACAGTATCAGTCTTTGGTGTTTTTCTTATGTGCCTCTGTGTGTATGCTTGTTTCACTTAATTATCCCGGCATTCAAAGAGAATCTACACTTCGGAGAAATACTCATCTGGGAATTCTGGAAACTGCAGTTCGAACCTACCTAGATTACCACAGAAGGGTTGGCCTGTCATCTGTAACATTGCTGGAAAATAGTCATATTGTTATTATTTAGGAAGATAAACTTTTAGGGAAATAAAGGAAATCTAGATAGCCTTTTTGCAAGTTCTTTTCTGAATTCTGATTATTATAATATTTTTAGCAAAAAGAAAAATGAAGAGCTTTTTGTTTTTAATCTCGTGTTCTTCCAGAATCTGGTACCATATAAAGAAAGCAGAAAAAAATATTATAATGAGGGGAAAAATGAGGTTGGTTGAATGATAATCATTGAAATGTCCCAGTTCCATTTTTACAGTCGTTCCAATTACCTAATTAACAGATAGGCAACCTTGGAGCAGCACTGGGGTTATAAGGCATCAGAAATTCTGGAAAGTAGAGTAAGCCTTTAAAGGAGTCTTTGAGTTCAGAAATGGTGACTTTTATGAAGAAACAGATATCACTTTCCCCCTTATTCCCATACATACTTTCTGGAATGTCGTTCTCTTACATGGTTTAAGACTGCAGTCTTCTGCCCACTTCTGTGGTAATAATATTTACTAAATCCCAATTACTTTGGAATAAGGATACAATATAGTAATTTGACTGTGATATAGTAGTTTGTTGTAATGGTGAAAGATACTAAGCTACATGCTGGGAGATCTTCCTTTTAAAGCCCGGGAATCAGCTGAGTGATTTTGGGCTAGTTTTTCTCTGAGCCAAAAGAATTGCCAAAACAACTGTGTGGATTTGTCTGTTACTCACCTGGAGTCAAGATTGAGTCAAAAACATACATAAGTGTATAATTTGCCTGTAGTAAATTATCAACTCTGGACATGGTATTTTAATTTGTTTATTAAGGCCCTTATAATTTTGAAGCTTGTCGTTTCAGCTGTGGTTTAATTAAGTAAACTGATCTGATCTGCAAGTATTTGAATAGCAAAAAAATGGGCTTTTTACATGTTGAATTAAAGAAGAATAAGGTAGTTTGATTGTAATGTGGCTTAGTACGGAATAACATCCTCATCCACAGTAATATTTTTGTGGTAGAACTCCATCTAAACAGGTCAGTTGTGAAGTATGGACAGAAATTAATTAGTAAACCTGTAATCTCAAACAGAGGAGAAAAAGACTTGTTTACACTGCTCTGTTCCAGACAGAATGAATAATCATGGGCTTATTCTGTATAAAGTCTGATATGTGCTCCCATCTTCTTCTTTATATGTGAATATACAAAATACTTAGTTTGTTTAGAATTTTGATTCAAGAGAGAGAACTGAAGTTATGTCAGCCCTCGCAGGTAACCAGATAAGAAATGCAGCTACATAAACTAATTCTACTTTGTTGCAAGGCTAATTAACAGAATCTTGCAAGTCTGAAAGTATAAACTTCCTACCTCCACCTATAACTGCTTGATCTGTCAGGGTAGGTCCTTCTTAAATTTCTTTCTCTGACCCTTAAATTGTTTCCTAGGCAGCATATCTTTGATCTTATCCCCAAGGTCATCCACACATTCCATTACAAGTTAGGAATTGAAACATATAAATTATTCCCTTTATCTGGAAATTAATATTGTGTTTGGACAATCCTAGTATATTTGTTCAGGAACATTGCAGACTCTATAGTGAGTTACATTGGAAGTTACTATGTTGAATCAATGTCAGCTATAAAGAAAATCCTCAAGAGAGTTAATAAGGAAATGACAGCTAAGAAAGAAATCAAAGTATTTTAATAATATTATATATTTCTTAAGAGGAAATTTGGCAAGCTCGTCTTCAATAAATGTAACTTTTCAAAAAGAGGATTCTATTTACAGTGTGATAATGTAATGAAACAATGAAACATCTGGTATAGAAATGTTTGCAATTATGATTTTAATAGGATAAAAAGAGAGATAGTATTTAACTGGACATTTGAAGTTCCTGAGACGTGCTTCAGCTCACAGCATGACGCAGCATTTGGTGATCCCAAATTAATGAACTTGGCTGACTTACTTGCTGGCAGATGGAAGCATTGCCGTACACTTTTCACGTAGACATCTTTTTAAAGTCAGAGTTGATCAGTGAAATACAATGAATTAAAACTTAAGTTTGCACAATAAATTTACTTGCTATTACAATGTTTGTTAATTGCTAATTTTTAAAATCCTAGCTTATTTTTTAGCATAAAATAGCACAAAATAGTATCATTTTAAAACCTATCTTGATATTTTGAGAGAATTATGTACGCATCGGTACTGAAAAAGCTCTGGTCCCGGGTGATCCCAAATCCAACCCTGATTGGATCCTGGTGCTGAATTTCGTTTGAGAATTGTGTTAGTGTACAATTTGTTTTATTGCAGTGTAGTTTGTTTTATTCATTTAAGATAGGCAAATTGTCAAACCTTATAATAAATGGAAATATAGCATTCACTCTCTCCATTCATTTCCTTTTTAAACATGTACAGGTTGTCATTCACTTATGACCATTATTTAGTGACCATTCAAAGTTACAATGGTACTGAAAAAAGTGACTGACAACTGGCCCTCATACTTAACAATTATTGCAATGTTCCCATGGTCGTGTACTCATCATCTGGGCACATGGCAGCTGGCTTGTACTCATGCACCTACAGTGTCCTGCAGTGACATGGTTACTATTGTAACATTCCAAGTTGGCTTCTGGCAAGTAAAGTCAATGGGGATACTGATAGAAGGCTGCAACTACCTCCTGTCGGCTTCCCTATTGATTTGCAGTCACGTAATATTTTACTTAATGATCATAGGTGACTTTCTTTATGACCATGGTAAAAAAGATTTTAAAATCGGGTGTGGTCATGTGATGCCTTAGTTGATGACACACTGTGTAACAATGATTTTTTTTAGTCCCTATTGTGCTAGAAAGTTGAGGATTACATTTATTTACTCTTATAATTTCAAGATCGATAACCATTTGGTTGTTGACAGTCAACCTGACTATGTATTTCTGAAGCCAACTTTAGAGCAACATTAAGCATAATAATTATTTCTGTCACAACTGAGGCAACTTCAAGTACCTCTGTTCTGATGCTATGCCTTTCTTTTCCATGAGTTTTCTTTTTAACTTGAATCACTGTTAGAAAGCAACAAATATTAACCTAATGGCTTTTACAGGTTATAGTTCCTTGTTACTTTTATTTGTGACGTGTGCATAAAAAGGCTTATGTGCAGTGCTAAGTAGCAACTCAGTAGACCGGATTCTTCAAAAAGAATCTTGCAACTGGTATAGCTTATCTTGCCTCTTGTTCCATAACTTCACTGCGCCATGGACTTTATTTTGTTATCTGATGATTATTTTTGGTTCATTTTTCAGTATTTATACAGTTACTTAAGAGATTGGTTGTTGTTGTTTTTGCTATAGCTTGCTGAGAGCTGGCTAGGAAAGGCTTATGTTTCATAATAGGGGTCACTGGAATAAGCACAAGCAGCACACGGAAACTAACATTTTTGTAATTTCTCCTACCAAATTAAATGTGAATACGCTTTGCAACAATTTGGAATTGTATTCTGTACAAAATATATCTTTTGTGCCAGCTCCTTGTTTTCAAGTAAATAGTTTTATCCTCACCCAGAACAAGTGACTTTTGAAAAACTACTCTTCTTCTCACATTCTGTATACCCATGTTCTTAGAGAATAAAGGAATGGTTGTCTGAAGATGACCTGCATTGGCAGTGCTATTGGCAAAGCAATTGATAGAGGAATAACAAAGATAATAGTTTCCATCATTATAGATCAGGGGTGTCCAAACTTGGGAACTTTAAGACTTGTGGACTTCAACTCCCAGAATTCCCCAGCCAGCATGGCTGGCTGGGGAATTCTGGGAGTTGAAGTCCACAAGTCTTAAAGTTCCCAAGTTTGGACACCCCTGTTATAGATAGTATTCAATTTATGTCTATAATGAAGCCAGAAACCAGAATCACTTAACAACCTTCTTACTAAATGTAGCTGCAGAGATTCATTTAACAACTGTGGCAAGAAAGCTGGGGCAGAATTCACTTAACTGTCTTCCTTAGTAGTGGAAGTTTTGGACTCAATTCCTGAATTTCTAAAATTTTTGCAGTTGGAAATATTGAATTTAAATCACTTACATTTTGTATTTACACTATGCCATACATGTTTGATATATTCTGAATATTTGCAATAGGAAATGTATTGTTTCTTTCCCCTTTATCACTAGTTGTCACACTTTATGCTACTCTGGGAGGTCCTGCAATAGTGCATGGATTAAATGAGACTGAGGTGACAACCATTATTACAAGCAAGGAACTGATAGAAACAAAATTGAAGGTAAATATAGCCTTCAGGTATATAAACTTCTTTTATCCCTTTAATATTGGGGAGGAAAATGTTACATATGGCTTATTAGGTATTGGATCAGAGAGTTTGTGGATTCTGTTGTTTTGTGTTTTTTATTGCTCTATTGCTTTATACTCCAGGTTGTTATGTTTTGTTACTAAACTCTGAACTTTTTAAATTTGTTATAAAACATCCAGAGTCTTCTGGAGTGTGAAGCCATAAAAATTAAATAATAATATAACATCTTTCTTGTTTTCTGCTTTCTAGAGATTTTGTTTTCTTATAAAATAATACAAATACAGAAATATGGATGGCTCGTACGCAGGAAAAGTTGATTAATAATTTCTGTGGTCCTTAAGTTAATGCTTAGATAATTATGATATTTAGTTGTGTTTATGTATCATGCTAAAGAATAATGTAGTTATTTAGTTTTAATTTAGTGTGATGTGGAAACCCAACAGGACCCTATAAACTATATCTTATGGCTTAGCAGTTTATATGAATCCAGTCCATTGTGTGTTTTTTTAAAAAAATGTATTATAGAGCAAACAAGGGCCTACTGAAATGTGTCAGCATAATCTTTTGCATTCCTAGAGGACTAAGTATATTTATCTCTTTAAAAAAGAGTCATTCTGCTTGGTACAGTGCAGTTTATATGAATGACACAGCATACTATTGTTCTTGATAACCATTTCATGTTAACTAGGGCTGCACAGCATTTCAGAGTTGAAGGCAGAAAGGTGCTCTGCTATTGTCAGGACCTGTCTGCAACTCCTGAAATCTAATTCCATTTTTCTAGGGTTGTGCTGCAATTATAGAGGGCAGCCGTATGGTCCCTGGAAAAGATTCAGCTACTTTAAGAAGTGGCAAAGAGATAATGCATGAACAACCCTATGTAGTCCAAAGCATCTTTTTGCCTTTGCGTCATAAGTGCCGCATAGACCTGATGTTCATAATATATATAACTTACATGCAAAGGAAAAGTGCAGGCAACTTTGAGCAGCTATCTTATAAATGCTGTGTTATACCCATTAATCATTCCTACAGTGTAAGCAACTTAAAATGGAAAGGAGGGAAAGGCTGGTAAATTTTAAAAATGACAAAATAGGTTATTATCTGTTTGTACCCACTGGAACAAAGCATGGAAAAATCATGTCATATCTGAGGATTTTTCCATAAAAGGACTGCTAACATCTTTTTTGAATATTAGCTTCATAGGCCAAAAATTTGATGCCCAGCATATATCTTTGAATAATCTGCTATATATCAAAACAGATAATATGCTGCCAAGTGTTTGTAAAGATGTCTGTCAAAGAAGGTGTCAGCAGTAGAATGCACCAAAGTAGATGTGAAGTAAATATATATTTTCCTGTTATCATAGAGACAGCAGCCAGACTGGGTATGCTTTGTCCATTAACCAATCGGACTGAGTTTACACTTATGATGTCATTGGGCCCTTGTGGCTCCTCCCCAATTTCAGACTCAGTCCAACCTGGACTGGCTGTGAGAATTGATCTCTCCTCCAAATTATTTAATTATATCTTTAGTTGGTGAATTTTTCCAAAAAAAATTTGTTGTTCCTTTAAATTGGTTCCTTAAATAATCCTTTATTCTACAAATTGGAGGGAAATTCAAAACTGATCTCTGGCTGCCTCTCCTCAGCCATCTGATTGCCTGCGGCCACGAGTTCGCTCAGGAAGCTTGCCTTGCAATCAGATCGGCCAGCTCATGAGCTACGGCTCCATGGCTGTTTCCCTGCGGCGCTCCTTGATTCTGGGCACTCGGAGGGACGCGCGACCGGCCATTTAGTGCACAGTGGTTCCAGGCGAGCCCGGTGGCCATTCTGCAGCTATACTTAGTATCAACAGCCATTTTGCGGGTCGGAAAAGCCCGCGAAGATAGCGGTGGCCATTTTGAGGCTCAGAAAGGCCTCAGAGAAAAAGCATTTGGGATGCTTTAAAAAAGGCGCGAACTCTACAGCCGTTTGGAGTGCCCAGCAACGTGGGATCACCCCAGGTGGACCGGATCAGGAGCGCCTGGCCAGCAAACGGGTGAGACCGTTGCCTATCTTATTGGGGTGTTGATTTATGTTTGGGGAAATGGCTGATCCAGCTATGGATATGAATGCAGGATTAGAGGGGGCAGGGCCATCAGGGGCAAAGAGCAGCAGGAAGAGGCAAACCAAAGAGGCCCCTTCCTCAGGAATAAACCCCAAGGACTCTAAAGCGACTACCAAGGCAGAAGAGCGCAGGCAGAAGGCCCTTGAGAAAGAATTTCAGAGGGCCCAAAAACAACAACATATTCTAACTGCCCAGCCCTCCCTCCCTCCCTCCCTCCCTCCCTCCGAGGATCACCAAGTGGCGTCCCCAGCTTCACCTGTCTTGCCTCCCATGGGCCCTGCCCCCCCCTATTCAGAATGGGAGTTGTCTTCGGAGTCCTCATCATCGATGGAACCTGACAACAGAGGCAATTTCTTTGATGTCCCTCTCAATAGGGAGCACACCTTTGAACAGGCTTTCCTCACGCTTGCACATGGCGCTGGGGCCCCCCCACACCATGTACACCTCTCCTGCTGATATGGCAATCATCATTGCTGAAACCATTAAACAGGTCATGGCTGCTGGCCTACAACAGCAACCCCAGCCTGCTCCATCACATGGCTATAAGCATAAATCTTCTGCTGTGGCTCAGCAACCTGATCCCTCTGCCTCTGCTTCTCAGGCCTTAATTGGCGGGGAGCAAGATAACCTGCGGGACTCAGACCTGTCTGATGATGAGATGGTCACCCCCAGATACCCCTGCCTTTACCGGATTATTCAAAACTGATTGTTTCAAGTCCCTTCTTAAGGCCATTAAAGCTGCTAAGTTACCATCTTCTGCTTCAGCTTCTACTTCACAGGATAAACCGGCAGAATCTGCTTGAACTGAGGATCCCAGTACCCCATTCACCGAACCCACGGTGAAAAAAGAGTTGATCCCTGTTCCCACGATATTCCTGAACGTCATCCAGAAGCAGTGGGGATCTCCAGGCACGGGCCCACAGCTGACCAACCTCTACAACATTGCCCCAGACCTCACCAAGTTCTTCGAGACTCCACCAGTGGATGCACCGGTTGCAGCCCTGTCTTCACCTACTGTGGTCTCTGGAGCCCCTGAGGAGGTTCTGAAGCCTGAGGAGAAAAGGTCAGATCAAACCTTAGTCAAAAACTATCAGGCTGGGGCCTGAGCTGTTAGGGCCTCTACGGCCACTTCCTTTTTCTCCAGGGCGGCCTTGGTTTGGATTGAACAGCTTCAGGAGGGCATTGCTCCTACTGACACTAGATCACATAGGGATCTCAACAAGATCAGGGCAGCATTTGAATTTGCGACTGATTCTTCCCTTAATGCTGCTAGATTCGCTTCTAAAGCCATGGCCTCTTCGGTCACAGCCAGGCGTCTGCTTTGGCTCAAGCCATGGCAGGCGGATGTCCGTACCAAGTGGCGCCTAGCAGCCTCCCCATTCAGTGGCACCCAATTATTAGACCCGTACCTCACAGAATCTAAAGACAAGGGTAAGGTCCTTTCATCCATCTACAAGAAACAGGACAGTTGGCCCACTCCCTTCTACAGGAGGTCGCCCTTTCGACCGAGGCACGGGGGACCTTCTTTCCCCCTCCACAAAGCCAATCCTACACTTCCAGATAGGGATCTCATCAGGACAGGTCCAGTAGAAATGCACAGCGCTTCCCCTCCAAGAAATCTTACCGTGGAGGAGGCAACCACCATTTTTCACATAGGAAATGACTGTCTGGACTCTCTTCCGATCGGAGGCCACCTGGCATTCTTTGCCCACCGCTGGGAGGAGACCACAACAGACAATTGGGTACTCAAAACTGTCAAATTTGGTCTCATGCTAGAATTCCTCTCCATCCTCCAGGAACACTTCGTGCCATGCCTGGTCTCGGTGTCCTCGCAAGAGGGCACTGATAGAACAGGCCATTCAGCACCTGTTGGAGATCCGGGCCATCCAACCGGTTCCTCCGGGCCATCCAACCGGTTCCTCCCCATCAGGAAGGCCAGGGTTTTTATTCCTGCCTGTTTGTGGTACCGAAGAATTCTGGGGGATGGAGAGCAATTTTAGATCTAAAAACATTGAACCGCCACATTGTCTATCGGCGGTTCAAAATGCATTCTTTGCACACCATCCTCCAGGCGGTCAGGAAAGGTGACTTCCTCACGTCGGTAGACCGGACCGAAGCTTACCTTCTCATCCCCATCTTCACAGACCACCGAAAATATCTGTTTCTCCTATGGGGGGAGGCACTTCCAGTACCGAGCTCTTCTGTTCAGTCTATCCTCTGCCCCCAGGGTATTCACAAAGGTACTGGCAGCACTAGCCGCCCACATCAGGTCATCCCCAGTTTGGATTCTCTGTTACCTGGACGACATCCTCTTGTTGTCCAGGTCTCTGGTTCAGGCAGAAAGAGATCTCGCCCTCACCATTCACACCTTGCGGAATCACTGGTTCAGGGTGAATCTCAAAAAGAGTCACCTCGTTCCCAGCAGTTGCCTTCTCCACCTCAGGGTCTTGATAGACACCATGGCGGAGAGGGTGTTCCTATCCAACGACCACATTCTCAGTCTGAGGGAACTTCTCAGGAAGGTGCTACGTCTGCGCATGGCATCCCTTCTTTTTCTCTCTCAAGTCTTGGGCAAAATGGCATCCTGCTTCGGGATTGTCCTGTGGGCCAGCTCTCATAGCAGGAGCCTTCAATGGTTCATGCTTCCACATCAAAAGGCCGACAGGAGCAGCTCTCATCTCAGGGTCCCCCTTCCCAGACAGGTATTTCACTTTCTCAAATGGTGGCAGTTTCCAGTGATTTTGCAAGGGACCTTGTTCAGAGAGCCGTGCCGTTTCACACTTACGACGGATGCAAGTCTGACGGTATGGGGGGTACACATGCAGGACCTAGTGGCTCAGGGTCAGTGGTCCCTCGAAGAGAGTCAAAACAGCATAAATTGGCTAGAATTGCGGGCGGTTCGCCTCACCCTCACTTCCACCACAGAGTTCAAATCCATCATATATTAGTCCTCACGGACAATACCACGACCAGGGCACACATAAACAGACAGGGGGGGGACTCGTTCCTGGTCCCTGATGCAGGAATCCAACCTGTTGTGCCAGTGGGCAGAATCTCACCTGTCATCTCTCAGGGCAGAACACATCTCAGGGGTCTCCAACGTCCAAGCAGACTGGCTGAGCCGGAGAACGATAGATCAGGCGGAGTGGACCATCCATCCGAGCCTCTTCCATCGACTGACACTATGGTTCGGCCTTCCAGTCCTAGACCTTTTCGCGACGGCAGACAACAACCAGGTCCCCAGGTATTACTTGAGGTTCATGGACCCCATGGCAGAAGGAGTAGATGCTCTCAGATGCCAGTGGCCCAGGTCTCCTGTACGCATTTCCTCCTCTTCCCCTCATTCAGAGGGTAATTCAAAAAATGCTGGAGCAGGAGGCAGAACTGTTGCTGCTAGCGCCGAATTGGTCACGCCGGCCTTGGTATGCCGACCTAGTGACTCTGTCAATCTCCACCCCATGGCACATCCCACGGTCTCTCCTGTTTCTACACCAAGGATCAGTTTGTCATCCCGACCCCCAGTGGCTGCAGTTAACCGCATGGCGATTGAGCGGCAAGCCTTAATAGCCGATAACATCTCCCTCGACGTCATTGCTACCATTCAGGCATCACGCACTACTAACCACATTTATGATGCCACGTGGCGGACTTTTGCTCTGTGGTATTCCAATCAGACTGTTGAGACACTTAGGGCATCCATTCCACAGATATTGGACTTCCTGCAGAGGGGGCTTGATCAGGGACTTACCCCTAACACGCTACGCCGACAGGTGGCCGTTCTGGCCTCTGTTTTGTTTTGTCAGAATTTTTTATTGATTTAAAAAGTTTTACAAGGGAAAAGGGGTTAAGAGGTTATGGAACATTTTGACAGCTACATCGTGCGGGGGGGGGGAAGCCCCCCCGGGTCTTACAACTTTTACAAAAAGGAGAAATAAAAAACTATGAACTTTTGCATAGATATTAGCAGTTTTAAGTTTACATAAAATCGTCAGTATGTTTCAATCATTTTACTTTTGTCGCTTCCTTGAAAATACATTGTAGCAACAATTAAAATAGTGTTTCAATTCACTTTTGTGATCTGAGTCTTCTTGTTGTCGCATCCTCCCCCCCGTCCACTGGCAGAGCCTCAGCCCCTCCCTGCTTTGTTTCTTGTGTGACATCCCCCACGTCACCTAAGAGAGCAGTATGTTTTTTCATGAAAGCCTCTGCTTCCGCAACTGTGTTAATTCTGATTCTTCTACTCTCCCAAAAAATCAACATGCCTTCTGGTAACAACCACTTAAACCAAACCCCGTTATTATATATATTTTTTGCTAAGAAGGTATATTTCCTTCTCTTATCTCTTACTTTCTTTGGGATCTGCTTAAGAATGGTTATTTCTTTATCCTTATATTTTAATGGTCCTCCCCTTTGAGCTCCTGGCCTCTGTTTTGGACGGCCTGGCATCCGAACATCTGCCTTCTCACCCCTTGATCCGGAGATTTCTCTGTGGAGTGTCCAACCTGCGTCCCCCTGCCATACATAGATATCTGACTTGGGACTTGCCTCGTGTTCTAGAGGCTTTGACGTCCGCGCCCTTTGAACCTATGAGATCCACTTCTTTGAAACTGTTGTCCTTTAAAACACTGTTTTTGGTGGCTGTAACCTCAGACGTATTTCTGATTTGGCTGCGCTTTCAGTCAGGCATGACTTGTGCGTGTTCCATGCAGACCGAGTTGTCTTAAGACTGGACCCAGCATTCATACCGAAGGTCAATAGCTGTTTCCACCGAGGTCAGGAGTTGACCTTACCTGATTTCTGTCCGTCTCTCCGTCACGAGAGGGAGCGCAAGTGGCACATTCTTGACGTACGCCATACTCTCAAGATCTACATCGACCTCATTCCGCCACTCAGAAGCTCTCTTCATCTCCTTTCGCCAGGCCTCCTTGGATACCAAGGCTTCATCGTCTAGTCTGGGGCGCTGGATAAGAGCCTGTATTAAACTGTCTTATGAACTTCAATCCATACAGGTCCCTGCAAACATTACAGCTCACTCTTCATGCAGCGCTGCGACATCTGCAGCTTGGTCCACTCAAGCCACCTTGGAAGAAGTCTGCCGGGCAGCCATCTGGGCGTCTCCCACAGTCTTCATACGTCATACAAGTTGGACAAGTGCGCGTCTGCTGACGCGGCTTTTGGGCGCAGGGTGCTACAACAAGTGCTTGTGTCCTAACGGACCTTTTTTACAATTTCCCACCCTAGTGGACAGCCCAGTCTTTGGTATGTCCCAGTCTGGCTGCTGTCTCTACGATAACAGGAAAATGGGCGCTGGTTCTTACCTGATACGCTCATTTTCTGGTAGAGTAGAGACAGCAGCCAGCCCCGGTATGGGTCACGCTAGGGAATTCCTTGTGCGGAGGGGAGAGATACAGTGACTATGGACTTTCACTTTTTGCTCACAATTCTCACTTGAGTCTACAGTTTTCCTTCATCTGAAACTCGGGAGGAGCCACAAGGGCCCAATGACATCATAAGGGTAGACTCAGTCCGATTGGTTAATGGACGGAGCATACCCAGTCTGGCTGCTGTCTCTACCAGAAAATGAGCGTATCAGGTAAGAACCAACACCCATTTTAATGTCTGGTACTTGATCTTAAGCTGATTATAGTTTAATTTAGCAAATTTTAAAAAGTCTATGCACTGTGAAGATACTAAGCACTATATGTGTTTCTTCTCTATAGTACATTATTTCTCAGATTCCTCTACTACGTCACATTATTACTGTGGATGGCAAGCCAACATCATGGTCTGATTTTCCAAAAGGTGTTGTTATTCAAACTATGTCATCTGTTGAAGCTATTGGAGAAAAAGCAGAAAATAGTATGTATTGTTCAATCAATTGATTTTTTTCCTTATGGTGATGGAATAGAAAAGGCAAACAGAGATTGAACAAAAAGTCTTTGGTGTATTTCCAAAATAAAGCTATTTGAATCCTGGAAACGTATTGCTGCTGAATGCTATCAATATTGAACAAGTATTCTTGTTCTGACTATGTGCGTTCCTTGGGAGAGGGAGGAACCAAGAGAGGATAATAATTAAAATGAATATGTTTCAGGTTAAAACTTCATTGCAAGAGTGTATCCAAACAATCATTTAAAAAAAACAACAATGTTATATCGTGCCAATCCTTTAAAAGAAGATACCAGTTAAATTCAGTTCCTTGAACAGGAGTGGCATGAATTCAGCTTCAGCAATAGAAGTGTTGACATCAGATTTCTTGAGGCTCCCTTCAGAAATAGGTCCATAGATACCAGTGGAGGCCAAGATATATGAAAACTTTAATCTGAAGGAAAGCAGAGTGTGCTTAGGGATACATGTAGCTTCTATTAGCAGCTCCTTAAAGTGTCTATCTTTTCCTAAGAACATGTGGCTAACACTTATTTATCAATCTCTACAAAATTGCAGTAAACCTAAAACAAATGTGCTTGCTTTTTGTTGATATCAGAGAGGAAAACTAAAAAACACAAGAAAGAAAGAAAGAATATATTTATTTTGGGTTTTAGCAAAAAAAAAAAAAATCAAAGTAACATCCATGTAGAAACAAAACTAGACAAAATCTTAAGTGAAGAGAGTTAATTTTGCCATCTCAACCTGTTCCATTAACTTAAATATCCATTAATTGTGGGAATCTATAAGTATTTCCATCTTTGTGCATACAAAGGTCTTGCTGCAGTTATCACATATTAAAACAAAATCTCATGTTTTTTTATCAATCACTTATCCATCACACCTAAAAGAAATATCTACAGTTTCTATTGTACATTTATTTTAAAAATTCTCTGAATTAAAGTAGCAATAGCAATAGCACTTAAACTTATATACCGCTTCATAGTGCTTTACAGCCCACTCTAAGCAGTTTACAGTGTCTGCATATTCCCCCCAACAGTCTTATCAACCTCGGAAGGATGGAAAGCTGAATCAACCTTAAGCCTGGTGAAATTCGATCTGCCAAATTGCTGGTAGCCGATGATCAACAGAAGTAGCCTGCAGTAGTGCAGTCTAACCACTGTGCCACTGTGGCGTACATACATGATCCCAATAATTCTGAGCCTTCTTGTTACTTACTCTTGCAAACGTGATAAAAGGTGTTTTCAGAGTTCTTACATTTCCAGCATATCTTTGACACGCCATTATACATCTTTGAAAATTTATCAGTTATTAAATATCAACTTTATCAGCGAAAAATGGGCCCGTTTTCACTCATTGTTGCCCTCCCCAGCCCCTAGGAGCACTCTACAGGCCTCCCAAAACCTTTGTACACCTCATTTTTTGCAAAACAAATGGGCCAATTTTTCACTTGTTTTTGCCCTCACCAGCCCCCAGAAGCACTACAGGCCTCCCAAACCCTCTCTGCGGCTTGTTTTTTGCAAAGAATGGTCCCATTTTTTGCTTGTTCTTGCCCTTATCAGCCCCCAGGAGCACTTTGCAGGCCTCCCAAACACTGCGCATCCATTTTTGCATTTTTGTTTTGGAAGGCCAATACTGAATGGCTGTATTCAGTATATAAGACACACCCAGTTTTTCAGCTTCATTTTTGGGGGTGAAAGGTGCGTCATATTTTGAAAAATATGGTATATACAAATTTTTTCCCATTTAATCAGTTTGATCAAAATATGACGCTTTCAGTTATTTATAAAAATAACGAAGGAGAAATATGAATAAATAACATTCCTTTTCAATAAAAGTTGATGTTTATTGGCAATAACATGCTCATTAATTTGGGGATTTGGGTAATTGTCTATTATAGAAATATTGGATAATATTTAATGTTCAATTAAAAGGTTAATTGATCTAAAGTACTTTATATTTTAACTATATATAAAAACGTTAGAAGTGATTGTTTTTTCTCTTTTCTTTTGCACTTTTGCACCTGGCCCTTCCCTATTTTTTCCTTTTTAATTCCCTTTTCTTTTTGTTTACATTTTTTCAGAAATTTAATAAAGTATATTTTTTAAAAAAATCATGAAAACATTTTTCATTCTAGTTTCAATATGCTATTTCCATAGGCAACTGGACTTTTTTTCCCCTTGAAGATAATTCACTTCTCATCCAAGAAGCTTCTTCAGTTCTGACTAAAAGATCTTTAAAGGAAAAAAAAAAGGAAGCCCAGTTGTCTTTTGAAAAAGCATCTCTGGGATGACCATGATCTAGATCAGTGTTTCTCAAACTTGGCAACTTTAAGTCCTGTGGACTTAAACTCCCAGAATCCCCCAGCCAGCATAGCTGGCTGGGGAATTCTGGGAGTTGAAGTCCACAGGACTTAAAGTCGCCAAGTTTGAGAAACACTGATCTAGATGACTGAGAATCTCCATAGACATTTTTTTATTCTAGTATGACTACTGAAAGTTTACAAGAGTATGGATGTGTTGGCTGTTTCTTTGTCAAGAAAAGGAAATGGGTTATATTTATTTGAATGTGTATGCTTGGAGACAATTTAAAAATGTTTTTCTCTAATGAATATTTATGTTTGTACCTTTTCTTTTTATAAAGCTTCTTTCAAACAGAAGTTGAAACCAGTATCTTCAGACATTGCAGTTATTATGTACACAAGTGGTTCTACAGGAGTCCCAAAAGGTGTCATGATCTCTCATTGTAATCTTATTTCTAGCATAACGGGAATGGCTGAAAGGATTCCAAATTTGGGGTATGTATTAAATTCACTTTAGGGGTTTAAATAGCTTTTATATTTCTTTACAATACTATAATAAATCATAATGCTTTCATTAAATCAAGGATAATATAAAGCTAAATAATAAAAGAAAATCTGACTGGAAAGAATGGCTTCTTTTCAGTTGTGCTAAACTACTGTTAACAAGGAATAGTGCAAGGAGAAAAGCTACTAAATAGAACTGTAAACAGTTTATATTGTTAAATGCATTTGGGCTTCATCCTTAGGGACATATGTGCTTTTCTTTATGCCATAAAAGAATTTGCATCTTTTATCCATATTGTTATGCTTTCTTCTGTTTGTTTTCTTGATGCAACAGTATGCCAAGATGTGTTTTAGAATATATTATTATCGTCTTAGCAATGAGTTGGCATAATTTGACAAATATCTTAATTTGTTTTCAGAGAGAAAGATACCTACATCGGCTACTTGCCCCTTGCTCATGTTTTAGAGTTAAGTGCTGAACTTGTTTGTTTGACCCATGGTTGCCGAATTGGTTATTCATCACCTCAAACTCTAAGTGATCAGGTAAGCTTTTTCAACACATAAACATCTCCAAATATGACATGATACATTTCACAGTATTTCCTAAATGCAAAATGGAAGAGTTTGTCTTATTTTTTTAAAAATCAGTGCTTTTTTGTATTTCTGACAAAATATTGTTGGCCTATTTTCTGAAGTTACAGTAAAACCTTTTGCTTTAGTATAGGCTACATTGTGAACAAATAAAACAGATTCAATAAAGACAACACATTATTTTGTTCATTTTTCTTTCAGTCATCTAAAATAAAGAAAGGGAGTAAAGGTGATGTGTCTACATTGAAGCCAACTTTAATGGCAGCTGTTCCAGTAAGTTGATGTCTGCAACTATAAAATAATGTTTAATATATGTGGAAAATATTTTGTAAGCAGTGTGTGAGCTTTGTGATTATGGAAAGTATGTTTTTAAAGAAAAATATTCATATTTACGTATTGTAAGCTTAGAACCTTCTTAAAAATACATGAATAAAGAGTGATTTATTTTTTCAGGCTGAGTAAACAGAACCTGGAATATAAGGGAGCCGATTTCCAGGGACCAAGTTTACTGACCAAATGAGCAAGCAGAGCTAATAGGCAACATAGTCTTTAACAACTTTTCCTTCTAAATGGTCAAAACAATTAGATAGGAACAAGAAATAGCCTAGTTATTACCCTAGGAAATACCCTAGGAAATGCACGTAAATGCAGATGCATCCGATTGAGCATATCTGGCTTGGTAGAATACTTATTTGAAAAAATGCTTGAACATATTCAATTTGGAATGAGCCTTCAAAAAGATAAATGGAATTTTAGGTGCATCATTACTATACAATACTGCTACATATTGTTGTGATAGAATAAATGTATAAGCACATTACAGTTTATTACTGCTTGATGTAATTTATTTCTACAACTAGGAAATCATGGATCGAATAGTCAAAAATAAATGTCATGAATTGAGTGGGTACTAACTAATCAATTACTTTAACTGTTCCACTAAATTTTGCATTGATTAAAATATAATTCAGCTACTGAATCTAGTTCTAGGGAATATATTTTAAGAAGAAATTGCACAAATTAGAATGACAGTGAGGATAATTGGGGACTAGAAATTAAGCCTTGTGAAGAAACATTGAAGGGAATTGAGAATATTGACTTTTGAGAAGAGAAAGCTAAGGGTATGTAAATACATGAAGGGTCTTGCAGAGAAAACTAAGGTTTTTATTCTACAGGACAGAATATGGAAGGGTGAAGGGTATTGATCAGGATAGGGGCTACTACAGAAAAGTGCACTTTTCCTAGGTCTCACTAGATGTAATATTTAAGGAAAGGAATCTGGATTGTGCCCAGTTTATCCAACTGATGGGGAAACCATCCTGCAAATATTTTTTTCCTCCAAACATTTTTATTAAGTTATTAAGTATTATAAAATACAAAAGTAAATAAAAAAGCAATGGGGAATGCAGGGAGAGAGGAAAGAGAAGTGAGGAAAGGTAGGGGAAAGAAAAGAAAAAGAAAAAGAAGCATTGACTTCCGACTCACTGTTGCAGTAAAATAACGCTTTAGCATCAAATCCCAGCTTGAAATCTATGCAGCCTTCATAATAGCGGTATGATATGGACATGTACCACATATGTATACTACATTGTTTTAAACATGTAATATTAGTTAGAATTTGATAACTACAAATTAAAAGAAGTGTATAAAATTCTTTTAAACATATAGTATTAATTAGAATCTGATAACTACAGATAAAAGAAGCTTATAAAATTTTACTTTTTTTGCTTTTTATTCCCATTTCAGCTGTTTGTGCCTTTCCCATGAAAATGACATATTAATTTGAGGTGCTACAGAATAACTAAAAATGTGACTTATTTTCTAATTATGTTTCATGCCTCATATTTGACAGCTTTATTAAAAAGTTCTATTAATGACATTGATGTATGGAAATTAGTTAGGCATTTATGTCTTTTAAATGTTTGAGTTTAAAAGATAATCAAGCAACGAATTAGCGAATACCTAGAAATAAACAAAGTAATAGCCAAAAGCCAACATGGGCTTGTCAAAAACAGATCATGCCAGTCTAATCTTATTGCATTCTTTGACAAAGTGATAAAATTAGTGGACCAGAGGAATGCCGTTGATATAGTTTACTTGGACTTCAGTAAGGCATTTGGTAAGGTAGACCATAACCTACTACTAGATAAAGTAGAAGAATGTGGGTTGGACAGCATCACCACCAGATGGATTCGTAACTGGCTGACCAACCGCACTCAACATGTAGTTCTCAATGGAACTGCATCTACATGGAGGGAAGTATGCAGTAGAGTACCCCAAGGCTCTGTTTTAGGCCCAGTACTCTTCAACATCTTCATAAATGATTTGGATGGGGGAATAAATGGGGAACTCATCAAATTTGCAGATGACACCAAGCTGGCAGGAATAGCCAACACTCCAGAAGACAGGCTTAAGATACAGAAGGATCTTGACAAACTTGAACATTGGGCACTATCTAATAAAATAAAATTCAATGGTGAAAAGAGTAAGGTTCTACATTTAGGCAAGAAAAACGAAATGCACAGGTTCAGTATAGGTGGTACCTTCTTCAATAGTAGTAACTGTGAGAGGGATCTTGGAGTCCTAGTAGACAACCATTTAAATATGAGCCAGCAGTGTGCAACAGCTGCCAAAAAAGCCAACACAGTTCTAGGCTGCATCAACAGAGGGATAGAATCAAGATCATGTGAAGTGTTAATACCACTTTATAATGCCTTGGTAAGGCCACACTTGGAATATTGCATTCAGTTTTGGTCACCACGATGTAGAAAAGATGTGGAGACTCTAGAAAGAGTGGGTCTCAGGGGTTGCCACAAAGAAGAGGGAGTCAAACTATTCTCCAAGGCACCTGAGGGTAGAACAAGAAGCAATGGGTGGAAACTAATCAAGGAGAGAAGCAACTTAGAACTGAGGAGAAATTTCCTGGCAGTTAGAACAATTAATCAGTGGAACAGCTTGCCTCCAGAAGTTGTGAATGCCCCAACACTGGAAGTCTTTAAGAAGATGTTGGATAGCCATTTGTCTGGAACGGTATAGGGTTTTCTGCCTAGGCAGGGGGTTGGACTAGAAGACCTCCAAGGTCCCTTCCAACTCTGCTATTGTATTGTATTGTATTGAGTTGCATTTAGGATATGTGTATATATAGTGATACATTATTTCATTCCTTTCTAGGTAAGCATGCCTCAGGCAGGAGATGAGAGAGGGAGAAGGAAGGGGGAAATGTAAATTTTAATTCAATCAACATTGTAAAAAATCTTTCTAAGTAAATTGGAATCTTTAGAATAGTTAGAATAGTTTAGAATTACATCATGTAATTCCTTGCTTGAAAAAACAAAACAAAAGCAAAAAGCAGTTTTCTGTGCTCTATGATACTATGCATTCTTCTTTCCTCTGTCTTCCAGGCTTTCAAAGGCTCCAATCATACAAAATGTATAAATAGTCATTATAGCCTTATGTTAAAGTAGTGCTTAGGTACTTGAAAAGTAATGTGAATGTGAGCATGAGAAAATTTTTTGGGACCATTGTAATAATTTTTGATTACTTTCTTTTTCAGTAATAGTTTCAAAACTTTGCCTTTTATCTGAAATGGTATTCTTATATGTTAGAATTATTGGAGAATAATGTTAAACCATATAGTACTCCTCCATATTACTGTAATGGAGTAAGTGTATAACCCACGGCAATTTATCTCTGCTTGATGTCATTTATTTCTATAACTAGGAAATCATGGATCGAATCTACAAAAATGTTATGAATCGAGTTAATGAAATGTCCAGTTTTCAGCGCAATTTGTTTACTTTAGCTTATAATTACAAGATGGAACAGATTCCAAAAGGCTACAGTACTCCAGTATGTGACAGGTTGGTAAGAGAGGTTGATTTGTTTTTCTCTAAAGAGCAACATTTTTATGAAGGGCTGCTACGCTCCAAAAAAGAGCCCATTTGGGAAATGATAGAAGTTAAGCTTATAAAATAGTAATGTTATTTTGGAGAGTTACTTCCAGCTATGCTGTTTAAAAAGAAAATAATAAATTATTGTATAAATCTATCTGTCTTTTGCTATAACATGCATTCTTATTAGGGTGTGTTCTACTGAGAAGGGGATAATTTATTTCTTGGTAGCCATGTATAGGATGCAATTGCATTTTCCCTAAAACATCATTTTACAAGGTTAGTTAAATCTTCTGATTAGTTATATATGCCATGCCAGTTAAACTGATGTTTTTAAGTAAAAGAAACGACTTCTTCATGTTCTTCTTCCTCCCCACTCCTCTCTCTTTTTTAGCCTTGTTTTCCGGAAAGTCCGGATGCTGCTAGGTGGGAAGATACGGGTCTTACTGTGTGGAGGAGCTCCACTTTCTGCAGCAACTCAGAGATTTATGAACATCTGTTTTTGTTGTTCTGTGGGACAGGGCTATGGCCTGACAGAATCCTCTGGAGCTGGAACAATAACAGAAGGTGAGTAGTATTTGTAAATCAACATGGCAGTAGATTGTAACAATATATAACTGGTTATTATCAGCATACTGGATGATATTATTTCAAAACACTGTCATTGCATATTGTTTAGTTGTTCAGATTCATGATAAACTGCTACTGAAACTATGTCTGAATTTTTTGATTATATTTTATTTTCCTAAATTTCAGTTTGGGACTACACAACAGGCAGAGTGGGAGCACCCTTAATTTGTTGTGAAATCAAGCTGGTGAATTGGGAAGAAGGTACGAATTTTTTTTAATGATTGTGTGATAGTTGTTTTTTGAAAAGGTTGAATATATTAACATATCAGAAAGGGTTGATTGTTAGTGGCATGAGGGCAGGTTCTGTATTTAGTTTCTCTGAGTTTTAAACTAAGCCTCTTTGAAGCTCTGAAGCATTTGCAGGACATGTGGGCGTTATGTTGATGACTTCCTGGGGTGCTTGTGTGTATGTGTTCTTCCTCAGTCATTTTGGGAAGTTTTTATTTTTTTAAAGAACATAAAATACAAGCACATTTTCAATAATTTTGCTATCAAAATTTGATCGGACATTGTTTTGAGCTCTTGGGTTCCAGCCCCAGAGGATTCTGTCAGGCTATAGTCCTGTTCCTGACCGTTTTAGATTGTTTCAGTCCTATTAAGTTTAAGACCAGCACCTCAAACTACTTTGTTCTAGATTTGTATAGTTGCCACCAGCATGTTGTGAAATGCCTCTTAAATCCTATCTCATCAAAGTAAACAGGGAGCTGAGATCCCGAACCTCTTACTAAATTGCAATGACTAAAAAATAAGTAATTATCTCTTTTCCTCCAACATAGGAAATGAGAGATTTTGAATTTTTCACCTCATATAATGCTGATGCCATTAGCCTTGATAATTATATCTGGAATTAAGGGACATTTGTTTTTCAATATTATTGCCGCATATCTCATTGTGAGGCTACTCTAGACGGTTTATAATAATAAAAAAGGAATAAATGAAAAAGAGTTGTAAACAGAAGAGTTATCAAACAGAAGTTTGATAATAGAACAATAAACTTTCTTAGACATAAATAAACAAAGGTTTTATCAATTATGTGGCATCCACCAAATTAACAAAAATTAAACAGGACATAAAATCATAAAAGCAATAAAATCAGAATACATCATAAAAAGTTACCATCAAAAGTAGGGTATACAATTATAAAATACTAGCAATTAAGAAACTTATTTTGTTAATAAGGTGTTTAACAAAAGAGTCTTATTACCATTCTCAGTATTTGAGAATGTGCTGATTGTTACCTATGACAGAGTCATTTAGAAAGACCCAGAAGCACACCTGCCCTGTAGCAGTGTCTGCCCTCTGAAACAAGACTCCCCCAAGATCTGTATAGCCCCCATTCTGCCATTGTTTAGAGGATCTATGAAGACTTGTTCATCCAGCCCTTGTTGCTGCTGGCCTCCTGCAGTTTGGTCCATCTGATCTTATAGGTTTTTATTTGTAGCCTCTCTGCGCTTACTATTAGTATTGCAGTTTCATCTAATGAGAAAAATAAGAGATGGATTGGTGGTTATAAGAGGCCATCTTGATTTCAAAACACTATTTAATTTTGCTATATTTTAAAAAGTAATATATTTCTATACTAACCTATGTTCTACATATGGGTAATTGTGATCATTACATGAAGCTATTAGGAAATTTAGTACTTAAAATATTTTAATTGGCACAAACTGAGAAAGGAGATGTTCTATTTTGGCTGAGGTATGGGAGCATTTGTGGTATAGTGAGGTGTTGGAATAGGAGCAGGGGCACCCAGGATCTAGTCTGTCAGCGATGGAAGCTCTCTGCTTGTCCAGCCAATCACACTCTCCCAGCTCTGTCAACTACACAGAGTTGCTGTAAAGAAACAAAAGGAGGAGAAAGTAGTTATCCAATGAAAGGCAGTATATATAGCTTATAAAATTAAAGCTTAAATGTAGCACATACGTCACTATTGGTCATAAGCCAAGAGAACATATAATTCCTCTTGGTAAGATGGAATCCTATGAACTCCATTTTTCATAGAAAGATTGCGTATAGACTAATTCTTCCATTGTAAGTAGATTTTTTATTTCAGTATAAAAATATTAGTATCATTGTTGATATTATGTGATTGTCCCAAGGCACAGACATTGATCTTGTTATCTCAGGAGAATATTTTATTTATATATTACTAAAACTGTACTGTCAGTTTGTCTCTTTGCAACCTTAAATTAGCCCAAATGGAGCCTCATAGTATATTTCTGAATCAAAGTATCAAATTCGGTAACATAAAGAATGCATACAAATCTGGGAACATTGCTTTCATGTAATTGAAATATCAGTGATTTCTTATCAGTTCTATTTGTAAAGTTGTGAGTTATAATGTCTCTGTGGTTAGCAGCAATGAAATGATTGTAATTTTCATCTATGTCTCAAAAACCTCCTCCCAACAAAATGGTAGGCAATTTCATAGGTCAGCCAAGAAGGAGGACGAGGCTTCACCAGGGGTCTGCTTAGTGTCACTAGGAGGGGGAAAACAGTGCCACCCTATATTATATGTGGAAAGTAGGTTGACCAAACCATGGTCATGGGTTGTTCCAGTCATGGGTTGTCTAGTTTTAATTTATTTATCAAATTTATATGGATGCCTAGCTGACACAGGGTGAATTTGGGGGGTATACAATAAAACCAACAATTTACACACATGCTAAAACCATTTAAAACATTTCAATTAATATTAAAACCAAGATCAAAATGTTATATGTGTTGTAGCTACTATGCAGATTCTCCTGCTGTCAGGAGAGGCATTTTGAGGGCTTTCTGAAAGACAGAGAATTAGCATCCAATGTGTGTATGTCGACACCTTTTTAAGTATTATCAAGAAACCATAAACATTTGCAGAAGCATACAGATTTTTTTTCATATAGAATATAGAACTATGTGCATGATACATGCTGGCAACTCAGGAGCAGGTCAGGAAAGCTTTCCTGACGCATGCTTTTTTAATATATATTTTCTAGCTGCATTTCCTATAGCCAGATCTTAAAATAAGTAATCTGTCACATGGTACACATAAAATTGAACAAAAAATATTTTTTTAAAAATGTAAGATGACAAATTATCAGTACTTTTTGCATGTTTATTCGATTTCAAGTAGTTATGGTTCTTTCACTAAATATTGTATTTTAAAATTACACACTTTAAGCACTATCAATAAATATTAAGTGAAAAGAATACACAGAAGAATTTGCTGGCCTTAAAATCTTATTTCCATAATATTTGCAATGACTTTTATCAAAATTCTAATAAATTATTTTTGCTGTTTATATTTGGATCACACAATGGAAAAATTTAGTCATTGTTAATAAGATAAATATAAAAGGCTAGTACTGTGGAGCTGGCACTCTAACTGTGATAACAGTAGCTTATAGTGGATTTAGCTAAAGAAGCCTTGAATTCAATTATTTATTTAAATGCCATTTTCAGGCCTATTACACACACTATACCTTTTTCACTTTACCTGTTTTGCATAATTTGTTTGTAATTACATCATTACTGAAAAAGTTAACCTTTGTTTTTATTCTGAAAACCTGAGTTTATCTTGAATGTTTTGGGAATGATAGAAAGAAAAATGAACATTGCATTTTGATTCCAATCCAAGTCAGCTCTTTTTGGATTTATTTTTCTTGAACAGAATTTATAGATTGATAGAACTTCATTTCAGTTCTTAGCTAACCAAGCAAATGACCAGTGTTGAATGATAGAACAATCACTTCTATGTAGAATACTGGAATGACAGCTGTGAATTCCTTTTTTAGAATTATGCCTGCAGCTTTAATTGTGGTATTACACAATTCACTATGTCTAGTTGAACCATTTGCGTAGTAGCTGTGTGTGTGTGTGTGTGTGTGTGTGTGTGTGATTGAATACTTTCTAGTCCATGAAAATGTTTTATTGTAGAACTCTTCCAGTTCACATTTTCAGTGTATCCTTAGTGTATGGTAGTTTAATGCTAGCATTTCCACACAACATTAATAAGCAAGCTGCTTGGTTCTTTTTTCACGGGAACAGCTGCAGAACCTATGTGTTTCTTACTTATCTGTATGAACTGGTTGCTTCTCTCCATAGAAGTCAACATTTAACAATATTCCATGCCTTCTTTTCCTTTCTTGCTTTCTCTCATAACAACACAGCATTCCTGTTTATATATAATAATAAACCAAAATTAGCACATTAAAAATTAGAGTTGCTAGCTACATCATTGGCTGGAACAGGAACAAATTTATGGAAAACCTGTCTTGCTGCTTTGTCTATGTATGATAATGCATATATATGTGCATTTTTGAAAAAAATGTGTCTGTATATACAAATTCACTTGTGTTTTATTTGAAATATATTTGTTCTATAGGTGGATACTTTAATACAGATAAACCATACCCTAGAGGTGAGATTGTTATTGGTGGTCCAAACATAACTATGGGATACTACAAAAACGAAGAACGAACCAAAACTGATTTTATGGTTGATGAGAATGGAGAGAGGTGGCTCTATACTGGAGATATTGGGGAATTCCAATCAGATGGGTGTCTAAAAATTATTGGTGAGTGTAGTGTGCAGAACTTAAGTAATTGAAATACTTTTTGTTGCAAAATCATTTAACTATGGTAGAGTTGGTTCTCTATTATTTATTTGAATATATTTAATACTAAGTATATGTATGTTCTATTGACAGTTCATTTCTTGTTTAAAATTGCATTTACTTTCAATATGTTGGAGAGTCAGTTTGGTATAGTTTGGTATAGGCATCAGGTTAGAAACTGGTAGACCAAGAATTCTAAATGGCTGGGCTGCTGGGGGTTCGCAGGTGCTCGGAGAACCTCTAGCTAAGATTCTGTGCAATTCGGAGAACCCCCAAATCTCACTCCTGGCTAGCCCCGCCCACACCTTCCCTCTCAGGAGTGCCCACGTTTTGGATACAGGTAAGTGTAGGGCCCGCATGGAGGTTCGGGGAGGGTGAAAAACGGGCTTCTCCAAAGTTCAGGAAGGCTGGAAACGGGCCCGTTTCTGGCCTCCAGAGACGCCTCCAGAGTCTGGGAAGGCCATTTTCACCCTCCGGAGCCCAGGGAGGACAAAAACACCCCCCAGCCCCATGGTGCAGGAGGCCGACTAGGCCGTGCCCACCATGGCCATACCCACCCAGCAACTGGGCAGAGAACCCCTTGCTAAAAGATTCTGAAGCCCACCCCTGGTTCTAAACCTATTTTAGACATAAATCCAGTGGGTGACCTTGGGCCAGTCACATTTTCTTAGTCCTAAGAAGGAGATGATGGCAAACCACTTCTGAAAAACTTTACCAAGAAAAATGCAGGGATTTGTCCAGACAGTCTCCAAGGACAGGATTGAACAGAGGAAAACAGAACATTTGATTCATTGGATTTATTAATGCTCTCCCTAGAAGAGGCCTGTAACATTAGATTAGTCTTCTCTAGCTGAAGCATCTTCCAAATATATAGATTTGCGTTCTCAGAATTCCTAGTCAGTGGCGATTGGTAAGAATTCTGGGTGTTGAACACAACACACTGGGAAGAGTATAAGACACAATTTATTCAATTTACACATTCTTACAATCAGAATGAATAGTAGGACCATCATAAATCTAATCTTTTACATATAATTTTCATGTTGTTTATTCATTATAACATTCATTTTAATTTCCCATTCAATAGATCGTAAAAAGGATCTTGTAAAGCTTCAAGCAGGTGAATATGTTTCTCTTGGTAAAGTTGAAGCAGCTTTGAAGAATCTTCCCTTGGTAGATAATATTTGCGTATATGCAAGCAGGTACGGCAGTATAACTTTGTTCATTTTTGCATGGGCAACAAATATTTTCTAGAAATGTCTTTCTTGGTATTGTGTATTTTTATGAAAAAAACAGTAATTGCCTTTTAAATCTGTTCACATTTTGTGGAAAAAATATATTCCTTTTGGCTGTACTCAACATAAGGCACTATTAGGTTACTTCAGTTAATTTTGAATTACTGTCCAGAAATGTCCATATGTAGCTGTTTCTGAAAGATAGTTGTTGATAGGTTTTTTCTCCCAATGCCCCCAGAATCAGAATTTTCATCTGATCCCTCAACTAGAGCCTGTTTGCTTCTTACAGCTGTGTATACTAGAAGGAGACTTTTTAAAATCCTGAAGTTCTCCTTCCCACAGCTATCTCACCAGGCAGGTTCCCTAGAGTGTCTTGAAGCCCTGACTCACCCATCACCTTTCTCTGCCCTTTTAAAGAAAAATAAAGAACTCCAAATAAGAGAAGTAAAGAATAGATTTTTGCCTGAGGAAAAAGATCGTGTTTCTGCCTGACTGAGTTTATTGTTTGTTTTTCATTTTGTGTTTTTAGTTGATAGAGCATTAACTTTCAAATTCCAAATCTCTTTTGTCTCTTCCTTAATAATTCTAGACGTTTAACAAATTAAAATCCACTAGACATTAGATGAAAACATATCGCTGACTTTTCCTGCCTTTCCTATTATTTTATCATTACTAGTCTAAGATTTCTCTATTCTCCCAATTTAACATATTTTCATTATTTTGATGTCCAAATTCTGTTTTGTTATTTTGGTTTTATCAGACCTTGCAGTTCCTTGTAGATAAGGTATTATAATAATAATAAAACTGATGAGTTACATTAATTTTTGTTTATATTATTCCAATTTTGTATCATGTATTTTTTATTTTACATTCTTAATTTTATACTGTAAATTGACTAGAGAAATTATGTAGCAGTATAAAATTATTATTTAAAATATATCAAATGTTCAGGCTGGATATGGCATTTTTGTCTACCTAGCAACTCCTTTCCAAGGACCTGGAATAGACAGATATCGATGTTTGATAGCATTACATGATCATAAAATTTGGGGATGCCACAAAACTTGAGGAATTGCCCTGAAAGACATGCTCAAGGTTCAAAAGAATCTTGGAAGACTTCACCTTGGCCTATCAAAAAAAGGTTTTTCGGTTATACGAAATACAAGGTTCTACACTTAGGAAAAATCAGTTGCACAAGTACAATAGAAATGGTACCTGGCTTAGTGATAGTACTTTTTAAAGAGAGACCTGGATGTCTTGGTGGATCATATAAATGTAAGCCAGTAATGTCCTGCAGCTGCCAAAAAAGCTAGTACAGTTTGGGTTTTTAAAATAAAGGTATGGTACTCATAGCCCACAGTTAAAAAAAATGCTGAGTGACAAAGATGGTAAAAAACTTTGAGATTAAATTCTACAATGAGGGTTGAAACCTTAAGAAGATAATATTAAGGCTTGTAGAAATCTTCCATTACATCAGTGGATTTCACCAGGAGGAGGGTGTAGACTTATTCTCTGGAGCACCCAAGAACTAATGAGTGAAAGCTTTTTAGTCAGAAATCCAAATTTGAAATAAGGAATAATTTCCTGACTGAGAGAGTTATGAAGCAATTCAGCCTGCTTTCTGAAGTTGTGAATGCTCTTCAGTGGTTGGATGCTGCTGGTTTAACAACTGGTTCGGGGAGCGTGCGCTTTGCACACATGCATGGTTTGCGCATGTGTCGTATGCGCACGCATGCAGCGCTGAACATGGAGCATTTAGAAGCTTAGCTGTTTACCTTCCAAGTCAGCAATGGTAAAACAGCTGTTGTGGTGGGGGCAAATCATCTATGCCACGTGATTGAGATGAGCTAGAAAGCAGGAAATAAAGGACAAGCTAGAGCAGGAATGGATGGGTGGGCTCAGCTGATCATAAGTGCTAACAGTTTGCCCGAATCAGTAGAATCCCACCCCTGATGCTATTTCACTGAACCTTTTCAAGAAAATATTGGATATATATTTCTCTAGGATGGTATGAGGATTTCTGTACTGGGCATAGGGTTGGATCAGAAGGCCTCTAAAGTCCCTTCCAACATTGGCAGTTAAAGGAATCTTCTATAATGCCATTCTGTTGCTAAATATATCTGATTTATAACCAGTGTGATGGATTTCCTGCATTTTTGAGGAACATAAAAATAATGTACAGTGTTTCCCCGAAAATAAGACATGCCCTGCTAATAAGACCAATCGGGCTTTTCAGAGCATGCGCCATAATAAGCCCTCCCCTGAAAATAAGCCCACCCCCAAATATTTAAGCGCATGCGCAACCGATCCCCACCATTAACACTGTACCACCTACCGGTACAGCTTCCGGGGCAAAAAGAGGGCTCGCCGCAAAAACAGTGGCAGGCCAGCAATGTGATCACTCCCTCCCACCTGTTCCTTCTTGCGCAAAAAAACACCGCCCACCCCAATGGCAAAGGCAGCGTGCCTGGTTCCCTTCCTCGCGTTCCTTGCCATTGTGCTCAGGGAAGCGGCTGGTGAAAAAAAAAAACTCGTGAGTTCAATCAAACATCTTGAAATCACGAGAAGGTTTTTTTTTTTTACCAGGGGCTTCCCTGAATACAATGGCGAGGAACACAACGAAGCTGGAAAGGTAAGAGGCGCGCCTCGCGACCCAACACCGCTCACTTTGCCCCAATAGTAAAGGCAGCCTGCCTGGTTCCCTTCTCCGCCGTCCCTTTAACGAGGGGTGGCAGGTGGGCGAGAAGCGAAGCGCGCCACCTAACTTTCCAGCTCCGTCGCGTTCCTCGCCCTTTCGCCCATTGAATCCCCTTGTAAAAAACCCTCATTAATTCAACTCACGAGATTTTTTTTACAAGGGGTTCAATGAGCAAAAGGGCGAGGAACGCGACGGAGCTGGAAAGGTAAGAGGCACACCTCGCTTCTCCCCCCCACCTGCCACCCCTCATTAAAGGGACGGCGGGGAAGGGAACCAGGCAGGCTGCCTTTACCATTGGGGCGAGGTGGGTGGTGTTGGGCGGCGAGGCGCGCCTCTTACCTTTCCAGCTCCGTCGCGTTCCTCATCATTGTATTCAGGGAAGCCCCTGTTAAAAAAAAAAACCTCGCGATTTCAAGATGTTTGATTGAACTCGCGAGAAGTTTTTTTTTTTACCAGCCGCTTCCCTGAGCACAATGGAGAGGAAAGCGACGGAGCTGGAAAGGTAAAAGGCGCGCCTTGCTTTTCACCTACCCGAGAAATAATAAGCCCTCCCCTATAATAAGCCCAAGGCCATATTTCGTGGGGCAAAAGAAAATAAGACCCTGTCTTATTTTCGGGGAAACACGGTAATAAGAGCTGTGAAAAAATAGGGGTGCTGTTACAATTGAAACCTTCGTAACTAAAGTAATATTTCTTCAATATATTTGGGGGGGAAGTTTTTAGAAAAATATATAATAAGCATGCAGAAGATTACTAATGTTTTATAAAACAGATGATCAACTTAATTATGAAATTGTACATATCTGTTTGTATTAGTTTCCATTCTTATATCATTGGATTTATTGTGCCAAATCATAAAGAACTTAAAGAGTTGGCAAGAAAGAAAGGATTCAGAGGAACTTTGGAAGAGATTTGTAATAATTCTGAAGTGGAGAAAGAAGTACAGAAGCTTTTATCTGAGGCTGCTAGAACAGGTAAGTTCCTAATTTTGTTCAAGTTATCATATAAAACAAAAGTATTAAGAATTCATGAATTCACTAGTATCCCCTAGATATATTCTGAAATATATTCTCATATTTATTATGATTATAACAGAATAGGGACAAACAAATCCCATAGGACTGCCCAAACGTGTATCAACACCCTGTTTCCCATTATGACAAACTAGATGATTCCAAGAAGCCCACAATCAGAATATGAAAGATACCTTCTCTTTGGAAGGAGACATGCTGGCAAAAATATTAAATTTTGTTCTTCCCCTGATTGCCATTTCTGCAACCAGGAGCCCTGTCTACCAGGGAAATGCCCAGTGTGCCTTGTCATCCCTTTCACTCTTGATCACATAGGCTAGAAAATTCTTCTCAAACCCAAAGGTTCAGCCACTGCATTATTTTACATTCTGGCCTGCCAATTTCTCCTGGAGTTCACCCAAGGATATTTCTAAGAAGTGGGAGGAAATGACAAAACATGGCTTGTTGTAGCTTTCTATCAGAGATAGTTGCTCCTGGTTCAGACTGCGTTGGGCGAACCAGTAGTGGCGGCAGGAGGCTATGCCCACTCGCCTGGATACTTTGCGCATAAGGCTCGCGCACGAGCACACCGGTAATTTAAAAAATGGAACCCCACCACTGCTTTCTATGTATTGTAAAGGTTCTTCACAAAGAAAACTGAAGGGCAGAAATTGCCTTGCCTATAAATTTCTACTCACAGGGATCTAAAGTACCTATGAAGGTTGCCTCGAAGTCAAAGAGGCAACCAGAAACCTTAATACCAGTCCCCATTATTCCAGCTAAAGCATCTATTCAGCACTGATTCCTCAAGGTTGGTTCTTCCTTTGGGGTTAGTTTTCTAATAAGTCTTTTAACAACACAGGTCCAAAACAGCTGCTTTGTAGCACATGCTATTTAAATGCCTGATGCTTCATTTCATAATTGTACCCAGATACCTCTGTCCCACTTCAACCTATGTCAGGAGCAGTCAGGATGTAATCATTTCTTTGCAGAAGAATGCAAAAGATAACACCCAATGCTTAAAAAATAATTAACTTCCAATCTGAGCGACAGAACACTGAAAATACTTCAATCTGGGACAATCAGGTGTCTAGAATAAGACATCAAAGCAGCTTTTTAAAATGATACATAAACAATATGAAAATATTTCTGTGCACGTACAAAATATTTTTCAGTGCAATCCTCCTGCTACTATTACTCACTTGCAGATTTTCTTTGAAATAAGAAATAGTTACTATGAGAACTGATTACAGGGCCAGATGAATTGCATTCCAGGTTATTGAAGTTTAATATACAGGTAGTCCTTGACTTATGACCACAATTGGGACCAGAATGTTCGTTGTCAAGCAAGACAATTGTAAAGTGAATTGTGCCTGATTTTGCTACATTTTTTGCCAGAACTATTAAGCAAATCACTGCAGTTGTTAAGTGGATCTGGATCTTCCCACATACTTGTTTAGAAGCTACTGGGAAAGTTGCAAATAGCAATCACATGATCCCAGATACTGTAACTATCATAAATATATGCTGTTGCCAAGCACCCAAATTTTGATCATGAGACCCCAGGGATGCTGCACTGATAGTAAGTGTGAGGACTGGTTGTAAGTCACTTTTTTTAGTGCCATTGTAACTTTGTTCACTAAATGAATGGTTAGAGGTCAAGGACTACCTGATTTGTACTATCTTTAGAAAATCCTGGAAAAATACAAATAGTCAGACAATGCCTCTGTTTTTAAAATGGAAAAAAGATCCAGGGAACCACAGGTTTCATACTGATGCTTTGGGATAGTTTAGAATTTCAGTTCTGCCTTAAACACAGAGCCAGCTGGGTGACTTTGGTCAGTCTTTCTCTCACATCTTTAAGAAGAAAGCAGTGGCAAATTATTTCCAAAAATATCACCAAGAAAACTTTAGAGACTAATGAAGAAGTCAAGAATGTCTTGAAGGTATCCTTCATTCATCACAAAAAAGCCTTGGCAATAATTCTATTACAAGCTAAATATATCCCATTGATCAAGTTATATTTAGACTTTATGGTTAGATTTGGGTACCATAGTTAAAAATAATTTAGGCAAATTCAAAATAATTCAGAACAGGGATTTTAATCATGGGCAGCGAAGAAAATATATTGCCTGGATAAAACTTAAATCCTCTACTCCAGCTTCTCCCAACTTTTTGGGCGCCAGGGACCAATTCCATGGAGGGCACTTTTTCCACAGAGTAAGAGGGCATGGTTTTGTGTGCTGCCTGGATCCTATGTGTGCACAGATGGGGCATCATTCACTTGCGTGGCCGAGTTCCTGGGATATCGCAGAATGGTGCCAGATGATGGCTGGAGTTGGGGACACTTGCTTTACTCCATTGTTCCAGGATATGGGCTACCAAATAATTCATTTTAGGTTGTAGAAGGTAGATTCTAATTGAATAGTTCAGAATATTTTTTTCTAACATTAAAACAGTGGAAACTGTTACCCCACTACTTTTGCTAGATATGTTCAGAGAGAGGCTGGCTAGCCTTCCATCAGGGATACTTTAAATAGGGATATTTTAAATTCATCCACTGAACTGGGTACTGGACATAATTGTGCAAATACTATACTGCATTCTAACTTTTATGATTTACTTTTCTCGCTGAGTTGTGTAAGTGCTTTTTAAAGACTTCAGAGCTATCCATCTTTAACTTTTGGTTACAGATACTTCAATAGCAAATACTACACTGTATTTCTTAAATCTTGCTACCCTTTTTATGATCCTAAATTTTAATATTATTTCAAAATATTAGAGAAAACATTCTTTCCCACACTATACATTTCTTAATATTTGTAATTGCCATATCCCTGACTCCAGGTGAAATAACCCAGAGATTTTAAAGGTTTCCTAAGCCTTTAAAAGTGTTAAAATTTATATTTTATCTTTTTCTGCATCCATTCCAAGTTTATAGCATTTGTTCCAGGATTATAATAACCTTTTAAATATAAAATTTGTAAGCTATTTTTTTTATCTTTCTGTTACAGCTAATCTGGAGAAATTTGAAATTCCCCTCAAAATTCGGTTGTCCACTGAACCGTGGACCCCTGAAACGGGTTTGGTGACAGATGCCTTCAAACTAAAGCGTAAAGAGCTTACTGCACATTATCAAGAAGATATTAATCGAATGTATGGAACAAAAGTAAAATAACTCATCCCTCTCTTTTTCTCTCTTTGTCTTTTTTTTATTTTATATCACTTTGCTATGGTGAGCTCAGATCAAATAGGAAATACTTGAACTCTAAGTCCTACTGCTTGGGACCAACCTTAAAACATCTCTCCTTCCTTTCAGCATTTGCTGTTACTTCTGATAATATCACCATCTTTAAACTGGCAGGATTAGTAAAATTCTAAGACAGCAATTTTTTGTCTGTCTTCATTTGTTCCAGTCTCTTGACCTATCTTGTTAATGTGCGGATTTTCCTATAAGTCCATTTGTACTACCATGATTTTGAAGCCTCAAATTTTTAAACCGGATTTATAGATCCTGTATAATGTTCTGTTTATTTGTAACTTTTTTGAAGTTTGGCTAAATAGAGGAAGAACATGGCTATAAAACAAATTATTATTCTAAGTCTTTTTTACATATAGATTTAAATATTCAAGAGCTATCAATGTGAAATTATGTACAATGAAATCATTTATAGTTGAAAATCATTGTTAGCCTGAAGATGGAGGTTATTTGTTGCTGTGCAATTATTTTGGATCAAATTATAAGATTCTGAGATTATAAGATAGTCTGAGATTCTGACTAATAGAGAACAACTGAAATATATGCCTGACAATTTCCTCCTCCATATATATTTTATTTTTAATCTCAAATAAGGAAAATGGTCATGGCAAATGCTGTATGTGTGAGAACACCTGCAAAACAAAGTATATCAATATTTTACTTGTGCAGAGTATGCTGTCACATAGAAAATGTTACATCTGTGAATCACCTACCTACCACAGGTAATTCACTTTTCAAAATGCATTTAGACCATTTCACAAAAATTGAATTATCGAAACTAGTGAGCTCAGTTTTATTGAATTACATTTTGATTGGTAATGTGTTTTACTCAATGGGTCTTTTATTGTATTGATTGTATTGTTTTACAGTTCAGGTCTATTCCTTTTACTTGTGTGTGTAAATCAACAGTTCAATTAAATAAATTTAAAGTCCATTATGGCCATTTCCTGCATGAGTCACCTAAAATGGATCAGCATTCTTGCATACTTTTCAATAGGGAAGAAGGTGTGGTGAGGTGGGAAAGTTCCCTGTATCAGTTTATAATGGATTGTGTACTTGGAGTCTATTTCCATTGAACCATTGTTTGTTTTTATATTCTCTTTGTTTTAACTGTCATGAATGATAATAGAAGTGACATTTTAATTACCTGGTTATAGGAATCTTGGTTGTATTATTTGGAAAGAATGTTTGTAAACAATTCTTACTACTTAACTATGCTTGTGGACATAATCCATGACAATTTTCTTTGGCTTTCTAAACATTGTTTTATGCACTATATGGTCCTTTTGAAATAGTACTGAAAATGTTTGGCTCTTGACCATCTACTGTTGTTCATATAGATGTTTTTTGCAAAGCAGAGCAGACCTGACCCCAAACTGGGAAAAGCCCAGGTAGACAAGGAAAGTGTTTTTTTTCTTGCCATTCAAGAAATGGTGTTTGTTCTCTTCTGCATGAGTATCTATATTTCATGATGATATAAAGTTCCACATATATAAGGTCTAAATATCAGTTTTGTTTCTCCAATTATATAGGCAATTTTAGAACATGAAACATATTATATCAAATGTTATTTGCAAATAGCAAAATTCTTTTATTTCCTTTCTGTGATGCAACAAACTAGCACACCTTGTGATTTTTAATCTGCATCTGAGTAATGCGGCAATGATTACCAAATTGTTTTGAATACTGTTCAGCCCACTTTAAGTACTTTTGAAGCCATTGGCTTCAGTTGACAATTTAGTGCTTGTTGCTTTTTCTTTTTCTGTCTGAAATGGTGGATTGTTTAATTTTGCATAGACTGTGCTATTCTATGTTTGCCATAATAGCTTTTATTTGAGAAACAATACAATTTGGTTGCATTTTAATTAGAAAGACAAAAATTGTCTACAGTGGAACATTTTCTTCTAATATGCAGAGATTAGAACAGGAGGTTATTTATAATGCTTTATTTTTTGGAAAATTAATCTGTACTAAGAGTGATCTGTATTGGGTTCCAGTTCATGAAAACGTTATTCTGCTTACCACATAGAATGAAATTGGTCAGTGGAAAAATACAAATTTAAAAGCCTCATTATTAAATCAACAATGTGTGTTTTTCTGTTAAAATTCACTTTAAATATACTTTGTAAAAAAAATGAAAACTAGGTGTGTGTTGTAAAAAACCCGTAATTGATATTGTCTAGATTTCACATATTTCTAGCTCTGTTGTATAATAACTGGGTATGACAATTGGATACAAATAATCATCTGTTTTAATATTTGGATTCTATGGGGCTAATCTCTTTCATTGATATTTCTAGAATTGTTTAAATTTATTCCTCCATTTGAAAGACTATGTGAGGAATTGAAATATGTAATGGGAGAAACTGCACACTGTGCTCTTCCACAAGTTTTCAATCCCAGACTTCCTTGTGTAGAGGTTTACAACAAAAGGGGTATAGGAGTATGGGCTACATAGAATGTGGTGCAATGTACACCTTTCTCTCCCCCTACAAAACTTAGAACCATTATTCACTTACAAATAGGTTTACACTTTAAAAATGCTCATGATATACTGAGGTTCTTCACATGGAATTACAATAGGAAATAGCTCATTATTACTATGTAATGTTTTTATGCCTGTGGTTTTTTTGAATGGGTAATAAGCAGATTTGCTGCATTTATGTTAAACTCTTAGGCTTTACAGATGTGTGGGATCATTGACTTTCTCATTGGAAAGACTTAGTTTTCAAAGACTAATTACAGCAGTGAAAGTGATTATGGTCATCTTCCATCTTGACTTATTGCCAAGGTATATTTGTTTCAAGCTTCATCTCCACAATATGTGGACAAAAATACAATAATGTTAATGGGGGCAATCACATGCATGTTTTTTGCCTTGTTGTCTTCCCTTTGAAAACTAGATAAGAACTGAAAAGCTTGTTTCTTCGTCAATAAAATTTCAGTCTCTCTGGGTGTGGGTATGCTGCATGAAAGAGTCAAAGCACTACTTCCACCCAGTTTTAGTTCATTTCACTTAGATGGAATCCCATGGAAATTCTGTTAAAAATAACTATAGTAGCAGTTATTATATCCTTAGTGTCAGAAAACAGTTTTCAGTGGATACAGTTTACAGATAGGCTACTTCTGTTTACCTCAGGGGAAACTGTCCTTTAGCAGTAAAATATTTTGCTGGATTTGAAAGCTATTTTGCCACAATTGCTAAATACAGTGTGCAGTTAAAACCTTAATGAAGCCCTATACCTGTGTTATAGGTTCTCATTTGCTTTAAACAAAGTTAAAAAAACATACTGAGTTGAAACACCGATGAGTTTCGTCCATTAAAGCTTGAGATTTTGTGCAATAACTCAACAAAATTGAAATCCTTTGAAAATAACATAACAATAAAGTTTGTTTTTCTGTTTTTCATTTCCACTTATTTTTATTTTTCAAGTATATTCATTGTTAATGTTCTTTTATATTGTAAAAAATTATTTGCAACACATACACTACATTGCCAAAAGTATTCGCTCACCTGCCTTTACCCGCATATGAATTTACTGTAAGTGACATCCCATTCCTAATCCATAGGGTTCAATATGACGTTGGTCCACACTTTGCAGCTATAACAGCTTCAACTCTTCTGGGAAGCTGTTCACAAGGTTTAGGAGTATGTTTATGGGAACTTTTGACCATTCTTCCAGAAGCGCATTTGTGAGGTCACACACTAATGTTGGACGAGTTTACGTGGCCTACCACTTCATGGCTGAGTTGCTGTCGTTCCCAAACACTTCCACGTACTTATAATACAGCTGACAGTTGACTGTGGAATATTTAGGAGCGAGGAAATTTCACGACTGGATTTGTTGCACAGGTGGCATCCTATCACAGTTCCACGCTGGAATTCACTGAGCTTCTGAGAGCGACCCATTCTTTCACAAATGTTTGTAAAAACAGTCTGCATGCCTAGGTACACCTGTGGCCATGGAAGTGATTGAAACACCTGATTCTGATTATTTGGATGGGTAAGCGAATACTTTTGGCAATATAGTGTATCTTCTAACCAGGTAAAAAGGGGGGAATTTAAGGCTGTACCCATATTCCATCAAATTAAAATGGAACTGGATGACCAGTTGTTCAAGCAATTGGTTATTTAATGTAAATTCATGGACTTGGTTATTATTCTGAACGGCCTAAAATGTGTCTATTACTACAGAGTTTTATTGTATGATTATTTATTTTTCGTTGGACATTTCATTGGACATTGGACAAAATAAAATTGAGTTTCACAAGTTTACTTCTTTTTTGTATCTGAGTTTTCACTTTAGGGGCATTAATTCTAATCCTGACTTCCCAGGATGGGGTGAGCAGCAAGTGGCCTTATAGATAACTTCAGCTTGCACAAAGAATGAATTTTGTTGTTTTAATGCCTAGATAATCACAATCATTATATTAGTTCACATTCTCTTTGCCCATGACCCATCTTGCTTGTGGGAGCATTAAAGAAGAAGAAAATTGGCTTGAAATACTTCTTAGTTCAAACAATGCCTATTGGTCAGAAGAAAAAATATTTTAAAAAGGAATAATCTAATTTTTGTAAGCAGTTGAGCATTTTGTCTTAAATTAGCAAGTTTCTATAAAAATGATGATTATGAACCAATACCAGATTTAGTGTAGTGAGGGCTACAGAGAGATATATAGTTTTTTACAGTATGGTATAATGGACACAATAAATGAGAAAAGTCTTTGGACTTACTACAGTGGTACCTTGGTACTCTACTGCTTTGAAAATCACTGAATTTGGTACTTGTTGCATTTTGATTCAAATTTTTTGTCCCAGTACTCATTAGTGTTTGGTACTTGATGCACAAGCTAGAACTTGGTGTTGGCTGCCTTGTGACTCACTGCATTATTCCTTCTGGGGAAAAATTGTTTGAAACATTATTTTTGATACTCATTGCACCTCCTGGAATCAATTAACAATGAGTACCATGGTATCACTGCAGACCAGGTAGAAATCTTATTAGTGAATTAGATAATGTAATACATCTCAATGCAACAATTTTCAGAGCATCTTCCAATATATAATTCAACACAAGAAAAATAGTATTGATTGTAATGAGAATTTTTTTGCCAGCATAAAACTATACATATTGCTTTCTATACCTTTTTCAAATAGACTAACAAGGATAATGATGGTTTACAAATAGCAATGGTTGGATTTACTCAATATGCTAAGCCAAGATTAAATAAACTGCTTTATTGTTTACACAATATATGAACTTGCCTTGAAAGCAAGCTGGTTAAAAGAATGAATTCTACAGCTACCGTTATGCATATGAATGGTACAGTATTTTATTTTATGTCAAGTTACATGGTCAAGTCTATAATTACTTTTTTGCCTTAATTTTTTATCTCTACAAAACTGCTGGCAAGAAAAAGAGAAGATGGGCATTATTTTATATGAACTTTATTTTAAGGTTATCTTTTGAAACAAAATTCTGTAAATCTTGATGCTGATGGAGATTGTGCAGAGAGCAAACCCACTGCCTTCTAACACTGAAGATGTTACCTAATTGGAAAATGAAATGTCTGCAAGAAACAGAGAGCACCAACGTTGTGGCCTGTCAACTGCCAGCAGAGCTAGCAGCAGAGTCAGATGAGAAGGTTGAGGGGGAACCTGGGCTGGCTATGGAGCCTTTGGAAGGCTCTGACGAGGAAGCAGGATCAGAGGCAGATGCATAGCCGAGGCCTTCTGTCCTGTCCCAGGTGGAGAAGCAGCTATCTTAGCGCCTGAGCTGAGTGAAGGGGAGGAACAGATGGTGCCCATCCAAGATGCGTATATGGGTAGAGAGGAAAGGAGAAGAGAGCAACAGAAAGCCGGCTCTCAGGGACTTTCATTTGTGACTAATTACTTTTGGTTTATCCATCATCAACAAATATTGTTCCTGCCCTGACTTAAATAAAAAAGGGCTTGTGTTACTTGTGAGTAAGCAGTTTCTCATTGCTTGTGAAGGCTTTGATCAGAACAACCAAGAACTCCATAGTTCAAACCTGAGCTACAAATATTCTCTCTTGTGCAATTTGGCAGTGTTTTTGTATAATGACATTGATTTTCACAAAAAAAAGTTCTAGCCCTTCTCAATCTGCCCTCAGACTTGTAATTGGCAATCGTGGTCCAACTTATCAAAGAGTAACAAATAAGATCATATCACAGTTTAATATTGAGTGCTATAGTATGTCTCTTATAAGAGAATTTGCAACACAAAACGTATTCACACATGCTATTACCCCACCCTATAAATTTATCAGGAAGCTGCTGCTTTTAAAACAAAATTTATTTCATTACAGGTAACCGCAATGGTTGCTAAGAATGTCTTAAACAGCAATTCTGGTTATTATGAAGGATTCTACTTCAGTTTGTTCTAATTATCAGATCATATCAACTAATTCTGGTGACTATAAGAATCAAAATATTTTCTACATTTTCCTACATTCCTACAAGCAATATTAAGAGAACTTGTCCTCTTGCCCTTTTGCCTTAAATATTCATTTATGTGCAAACTTCTTGTCCCACTTGTGGTCATAAGTTGAGGACTATCTGTATGTGTACTACATTGTCCATATTTATATTATAAAACCTCTGTCAACTATAAAGTGCACCAATTTTTAAATTCATTACTCTCTCATTGCGCTCTACACCACAATGTAATCTACATTCAATGGTGGAGGAGTAGGAAATTTATACCTTTTGGATCCTTGGTGCTTTCTCAATTTGCGTAATGAAATGTCTACAAGAAAAATACCAAGATCAGAGAGCATTAAGAATCTCACAGTTCAACCCTGAGCTACAAATATTCTCTTCTATCAAAACTCGTATTTAAAATGCTGTTATTTAACGGATAAAGAAGTGAAACTGAAAATGTATTTAATGCGGTTAAAGTTTGTACTTTAACCCTTGTACTTAGTTACAAGTTCCAACTCACATGCTTATCAGTTGAGCTATATGAAAAAACCCTAGTTTTACCAATGACACTACGATTTCCAAAAGTATTTTCCGTAATATGTTACTGATAAAATCAGAACACACTTTAGTTCTCAGCATCTGGCCAGCTGTTTCTCCAAAGTAACATTTAGCTATCATAAGAAAGATTCTTCCCAGTAACTTGTTAAAATTGAATAAGTCAGAAAATAATTTTTTAAACTAATTAAACCAAAATCAGATCTCCCAGAAAGAAGTGTTTCCTTACAGGAAGTGATCGAATGAAGAAACACTAAAATATTGCAAAAGATTTTATAGAGAAATAAATCACTTTTCTGTCTCCTTACAGGCAGCTGTTATATATACTGATATCCTCATTTTTGAGACATTTCAGGCAAGTATGTATTAAAAAGAGTATTTTTGGAGAAGGGGAGGGGGGGGAGAGAGAGATTAAATGCTTCCTCTTCTGAAGGCAAGCCATAAGCATAATGTCAGCATGATTGAATCTGTAAATTTATCTGGTCTGTCAAGCTAGTTAGAAGCACTGCAGTTAAGGCTATGATGTTCAAGCCATCCTGTGGTAATCCTCAGTCAAAGCCGTGTTCAGTCAGTTTTCTCTGGAATAAGATTTTTTTTTGCTTTTACCCTTCTAAATGTACCTGCTTGCAGAAAATAATGCAACCTCATAAATATGGTATATAATGAAAAACAATAAGTGCAGAGATGATGTTGCCTATAAATCGCTGTGACATTGCATTCTCTACCTATGATTATTTTCATTGCAGAATTGAAATCAAACTTGTAAAACCACATTTTTAAATGAAGTCTGCCTTGCAAAGAAGTACAATATGACAGGTAGATTTTAGATTTTAGGGTAAGGCAGAGAATTAGCACTCTGCAAATCATAAGCAAACTCCCCTGAACAGCTGCAAAGTACTTCCAGTGCAATGATAATATTTTATTAAGGTGACTAACTATTCCTCCCTTCCTCCTCAAAAAACCAAATAGAAGTGGAAAACCCAGTAATTATAAAACTGGTGGCAATCAAAATATGATGCATTTGCAAGTAGCAAAACAAAATTCAGACATTCAGAAAAAATGAAATTACATTGGAGTAACAATCACAAATAAGGATCTAAGTGCCTTGGACATATAACAAAACAGATTAAATTTCAGATATTCCATCAAATGCGGTTTAAAAAATTGTTGAAATGGGGTACTCCATAATTTCCTTTCGAGAACAGCTCTTGTGAGGGCATGGCATCTTACAGGGTTGTCGCTCATCTGAATTAGGGAACCATTTGGCTTATATATTAGGCCACCTTAAGGGGAAAAAAGTGAATGGCTCTCCAAGAATACATATTGGGTAGGGCAGCCAACATAAACAACCAAAAATCCCAAACTAAACTATAAAATCTCTCACATATGGCATGGCGTCAGCTATGTTACATCATTTATATCCTGTTCATTCCAAAGAGGGTAGTTCTCAGCGATCAAATACTGTATACCCCATATCTAAATATTCACTTTATTCCCTTTTCTGGATTATTTTATATTTAAAAACCAATTATATACAGCAATAAGGACCACACACATTTCTGTACTCCAGCTGTTCATTGTTTATATTGAGCATCTAATTGTATGCCTCTGGAAAATAGATGACTACAATTTAAAAACTATAAGCAGAACTATGAACATTGCATAGGATTAACAAGAAGCTTTTTTTAAAAATATACAATTCTAAATCATTCAGCTGAAAAACCAAAGACCAAAGAATCAAACAAGACACAGCCTGGAGGATGCACGTGACTGAATCAGGAGATCATGAATACTATTTTTTGAAGGAGAAGAGGAATGTTCTTTTTGTCTTAAACAAGATGTGATACATTAATTCTGAAGAACTGCTCTATTAATCCAGATGGATTTGAAAACTTCTTGATCTACAAACTGTTCTGTTTGGGGAAGATTACATTAGTTATAGAGAATCTTGGATGAAATGAATTGACAATGGAAATAGCATTGGCCACTGTAGTGACTTTTGTTATATCGCTCAAGGGCAGCCTACCGTGGATAATGCTATCTTTTAGAATTGCTTGAAAGGATTTGAGTATAAGGACCATTCTGCAGTGGTTCCATGCCTTCTTAAAAGGCAGGTTCCAGCTGCTAATTTCCAAGACTGAGAATTCAGTGATTGAGCTTTTGGTTCCTCCTGTTCCTCTGTTCTTGCCCTAATATTGTTAACATTTTTTGCGTTTCTTTGAGCAACGGGTTCTGGCAACATTAACGCTTTACCTTCAGAATGGTAGCCTGCTTGCTGATGAATGGCAGCTATTCCAAGATTGTTAACATCTTTATTACCTGTATGAGTGGAATATTGATTCCTTATATATTCCCAAGTACCGGTTTTGTTCTATAAAGTCATACACAGCTGGGATCGGGTATAATATAGGTGGTACCTGGTTCAATAGTAGTAACTGCAAGAGGGATCTTGGAGTCCTAGTGGACAATCACTTACATATGAGCCAGCAATGTGCTGAAGCTACCAAAAAAGCCAAGACAGTACTAGGCTGTATTAACAGAGAGAGAGAATCAAGTTCACGTGAAGTATTAATACCACTTTATAATGCCTTGGTGAGACTACATTTGGAATATTGCATCCAGTGTTGGTCACCACAATATAAAAAAGTTGCTGAGACTAGAAAGAGCATAGAGAAGAGCAAAAAAGATGATTAGGTGACTGGAGGCTAAAACATGAATAATGGTTGCAGCAATTACATCTAGTGTAATGAAAAGGACTAGGGCATGGTAGCAGTATTCCAATATCTAAGGAGCTGCCACAAGAGGGGATGAACCTATTCTCCAAGGCACCTTGAAGGCAGGTAAGAAAAACAATGGATGGAAACTAATCAAGGACCAACCTAAAAATAAGGACAAATTTCCTGACAGAACAATTAATCAGTGGAATGACTTGCCTCCAGGAGTTGTAGGTGCTTCAACACGAGGTTTTTAAAGAGATTGACAACCATTGGTCTGTAATGGACTAGAGTTTCCTACCTGAGCAAGAGATGGGACTAGAAGATCTCCAAAGTCCCTTCCAACTCTGTTATTCTGTTACCTTCAGAGTCATCATCTGGAAAATATAGCCGCATCCATTATAATTAACCCACAAAAGGGTTGCATTTTGCATTACTGGAAGGTCGTTCTAAAATGGCATTGTACATTTGTTTACTTATTCCAAAATCAGACAAGCCAGGATCTGGGGGCTCTGATGCTTATTTTGGTGAATGGGACCCAGGTTTTCAGCTGCTGAACTCTTTAAAAAAAATCTATGAATTCTCTTTTAGTCAGCCTGTTTGAAGTTCACTAAATTTCTGAAATAGATTAAAGATCAAGGAAGAGCATCAATCCCACAAATAAGAAAACCGAGGAAATGGAATAAACAGGTTAGAGCTTGAGCAAGCTCCAAAGATCCTCCCATTTTCTCTTATGTAAAATAATATTTTACATACTGGCCAGGTCAATACTGCATTGAGTTAGGGATACAGAACTTTTCTCAGCCCCGAAGCTGTATTTTGGCTTTATGCCAGGGATTCATTCCAAAAGGTGATTTAGTATCAAATATAGATTTAATTTAATTTAAATGCAAGTGTAATTAAAGTGAATGTAAATAAATTAACTGCAGTTGACATAATTGCCCACTCTTAAAAATTATTTTCTCTGGTTTTCATCCAATTTGGAACGTCTGATTTGATAGAAACTTTAAGAGAGCTCTATGGACCTCATTTAAAGCTTTTAAAGTCTGCATGCAGCCCTGGGATTGTCTGAATGTGCACTTCTGTACTAAGTCATGGTTTCTTTAACCATAGTCTGTTGAATAATCTGCAGTGATTGGGTTCACATTTCATGCTGCATCAGAAACCACATTTATAAACCACACAGATACACATGAAACAAATGGTATAGCGTAAAATAGGTACTTTGGATCTAAACTCCCCCCCTCCCCAGTAAACCCCCCCAAGCCAAGTCTGCAACCTCAGAAAAGGACAGAAACTGCAGAGTCTTATCCTTTTCCAAGAATTTTTGAAGCCCGGTAAAGAACCTCCACCCCACACCATATTTCATAGTTATCTCAGAAGAGCAGACGAGGTCATTGTAACCTTAAACACATACCAGATGTTTTATTTTCACATTCTCTTCCCCCCGCCACACACACACAAATGCCTTGTCATACAGCAGTTCAAATGGATTCCCACCCGCTGAGGTTTTCCTGCCACTTGCAAATTTCACGTGCAACGTTTCCACTGAAACTCTGTGAGCATTCACAACTTTTAATTTTTTAAAACTTTTTAAAGACAACCTTATCTCTGTCTGTTTAGCTTAAATCCCAGTGCTGAATGTATTTCCCATGGACATGGTGTTCTCTTTTTTTTGGGATCTCCACCCTACCCATTACTTAAGTGTCACTTGTAACCTTGCTCCAACCATGAAACAGCCTCAACAAAGAGAGAGGGAAAAAGTAAAACTGATCAAAATAGGAACAGTTCTGTGAAGGTGGAAGCAAGTCAGGCCTTTTGTAAGCCAAGGCCCCACTGTGAATGAATAGTAATCCCATCACAGATAGCCATACAGAAAAATCTGTAGGAAAATTTTGTTTTTGGACATCATTCTCCAAGTGCTTAGGGTCTGTTTTTGTGGAACTTCTGACTTCATGTTATTACCATACTGTGATTGTTTGCTTCACCTTTCCAATTATGGCTGTTTTCATTACTTTATGGCTTCCCAGGCTATCCATGTTCCCTGGTCTGAAAAATGCTCATAGAAATAATTCTCCTAAGGTTTCTTCCTGTGGGGTTGGATAAAAGCATGGGCAGCCTGGGAGATTCCCACTGTTGATGAGACCATTGTGTAAAAGAGACAGAACATCTGTACCTTTCTATGGCTTCTTAATTAAATGAAAATCCTACCCAGCACAGTTTCACCTATTTATTCTGAAGAAAATGATAAAGAAAAGAGGGCAGTAAGACGCAATATTGCATTGTAATTGAATGGATTTGACCTTGTGAAAACTGAATTTCCCAAGCTGTTCTCAATCAGGGAACTTGAATGAAAAGACTGGCCTTTATGGTTGTGCCCCCCCACATTATGGAACTCTTTACTCACAGAGGTGACTTCCCTGCCTTCTAGTAAAGACAATTAAACAGTTCCACTCTCTGTACTTTCAGTTTGAATTGTCTGAGGTGTGTTTGTGCATGTCTTAGTCTTTGGCTTCTTTCTTAGAATATTCTTATTATCACTTCATTGAATATTGTCTGGATACAAACTATGGATTGGGCAAAGTCACAAAATCAAGCAACAAAACCTTTAAAAATTAAAATTGCTGCAAACTGAGCCAAAGACTGCCCCTCAGCCCAATCCCAAATTATTCAGGGACTTCTCTCTTTTGAAAAGGCTATTTGAAGTGTGGGTTACTGTTTGGAAGACAGAAATGGGAATCTTTTGCCTGTGGAGAAAGTTTTTGGGCTTTCCTCATAGTTGTCTGCTTGTCTCACTCTCAGTATGTCTTTGGTTTTAAAAGTGGAGAAATCCTGAATATATTATTCTCTTGTATTCCCATTGCCCTTTTCTTTGATCATAAACAGATGGCCCCAGAAAAGACTAAGACCGAGTCAGCTGCATGTACAGAAATGAAAAGCCAGTGGGAAATGAATGGGGACTAACTTCTTAGTATCTGCTAAATTCTGGGAGTTGATTCCATTAATCCTCCTTGACTCATGACAAGAGAGAATCCAGCAAATAAACATAGCCGGAAAAGGATGATCTTTTTCAAGGGGTTAATGCTGATGACTTGTAATGTACTGGATGATAACAGTTCAGTTTCCTGGGGAAAACGTTTGCTTTAGTTTAGATCCTATAGCAATAATGCATCCTTTGAAAACATTTTCTTACTAGAAATGCTGTAGAATATTGTTGGAAATTATCACCCAGCCCTCTCCCAGAAAAATGAAATATCCTAGGAAATATTGAAAAGGCAGAATATTTCTCTGGATGTGAAAAGAAACATGTTTCAAAAAGACAAGGTAACTCTCCCTGCAGCTTCCTGCCCCCACCTTTTGTCCATGAGTCATTAAAGGCCAAGCTAGTCCACTTCACATAATAAAAGACTTCTCCCCTTCACCTCCATGGGGAAGGTAATAAAGGCATGGTAATATAACTGACCACATGGCATCTGAACTCAACGAAACCTGGATTTAAAACAGCCTAGAGGATTGCCCCTGCATGGGCCCATATGAGTCTGAAACCAATCAGAATACATTTCTTACACAGGAACAGGAAACAGATAGGTGGGACCGAACAGATTATAAAAAGCCCTGCAAGCCCTTCTTCCCCTTCTCCTTCTTCCCTTTTTTCTTCTTCTTCACCCAACACCTGGAAGCATGTGATCACCTTTTTCCCCAGGACCTCCAGCCATGCGGTCCTGTCCTCCATTAAACCATCTTTGTAAGCAGCCTCCATGCCTCCAGTGTATTTTTCCCCACTTGGGGGCGAACCCAGAAGGACATTTCTTCCAACAATTGGCACCCCAGATGGGACCCCAAGCTAACCTGACCAAAGGATATGGCCCAGGTAAGTCTCCCTTGCCGGCACAGACCCCATTGAGTCTGTGGGAGAAATTTTCCTGGACCTTACCCATTTGGAACTAGGTTTTAAAGGGGTTTTGAGTTTTGAGCTCAAAGTCTGCTTGGAAAGAAGGTGAGTACCATGCTAAATTTAAATTTGTAGAATTAAGCAGTGTGAGTGTGTGTAATCTTGCCAATAGAAGCAAAGCCCTAAACCCTAGGAAATTAGAAAAAATAGACTAAATTAATAGGAGCGCCAGTACTTGTCTGCAAACAAGCAGAAAAGTCCTCCTGGATTTGAACTCTTCCAAATCCAAAAACCTTGGCCTGAACTGAGGAGTGTCAGTACTTTTCTGGTGGGGGCAGAAAAGTCTCCCGGACTGTCCTTTTTTTTCAGTCCGAAAACCGTGACCTGAATTCCCTCTGCAGAAGAGTGCGCTTACTTTGACAGGGAATCAAAGTCTCTTCCAGACACCTTTTTGTCTGCAAACAGATAGCCTGCTGACCTGACTATGCCAAAGTGTAAAAATCCCACATCGGAAAGGGAAAAAAAACATGGGAAGCGGTAGTTCGAAGGTCCTGTATGAATTGAACCCCCCTGGGAGAGTTAGGTAATGGGCTTTGCTGAGGGATGACACAGGAAAATCAATTTGGCTAAATAAAGGTACTTAATGAAAAGGGAAAATGGCTTTTTTTTTTTAAATCTGTCTCTTTTCTATCTTCTATGAAACCACGTGGTTTGTTAAGATTTGTGCCTTCCCCAATTTAACTGAGATCCATGGTGGGAATGATTGTTTGTGAAACTCATGAGTTTTGTTATCCCCTCTTTGTCTGTGAGTGTGTATGTCTAAAGTCTTTGTGTGCCCTCGAGGTAATTGCAACTGTAAAATGTCTCCCATCCCCCACCCCACCTCTAAGAAAAAAAGAACTTTTGGTCTGTCTGTTTGGCCAACACACAGAGTAAAGAGAAATATATATGCTTTCTTCCTTCCCTCTCAGTACCTTAAAGTAACAAACCAGGGAATGTTTTAAGTTCATTTACAAGAAAAGTTTTCATTCTTGCATTTATTGTGTGCTTAAATGATTTTACCTGTTCATCTCTTTCCTGAAGTATGTGAATCCAGCTCCCGTTTCTCATCTGTGATATACCAGTTTATCTGTTTGGTAACTGCAATACTCTTTTTTTTCTCAAACTCTGCCTGCAAGCTATCTACCCCCCTCACCCCCCCTTGCCTCCAATCCTCCAAGGATGCCTTTTCGGTGGGGGAGGAGATCTTGTTCCCATGTCTTTCAGTACAGATGAGCAGAGCACATGGATCCAGATGACTCCAGAGGAGACCCTCCATCCATTTCAGCCAGGAATTGGGTTTGGATCCAGTCCTCCACTGAATTTCCAGCAACTAGAGTGAAGCCTAACTCACCAGCCTTACCACCAAACCAAGCATGCCACCCTTGCAGATATGAAATGATCCTGAAATGAAGGAGTAAACACCAAAAGACTCTTTTCAATTCCCAGAAAACAGCTGAAAAGACTATAGGGAGGGTGGAATTTGATACGGTTTTCTTTCTCTGTTTCATTCACAGACATTGATTATGCTTTCTTCCTTGCCTCATTTATATTGTAATCAGTTTAATGTACTCATGTAAGAATTGTATTTGAGAATGGCTGGCACTGCAAGATCTGAACACCTTAAATTTCTGTCTGGTGGGAGGGAAATTCATCCAAAATGTCTGTATTTTATGTGTTATAGAAATAGCTACACACATACACACAAACACACAAACACACACAGAGAGAAACTCCATTCAGAATTAGATTGAAAGTATATCCTCCACTTTACCTCAGCAGAAAGCTTCTCCTAGGTTGATTTTTTGCCCTTGTTAATCCCATGGGAGAAGGGAAGTTCCCCTCAGGCAATCCCCCCCCCTTGAAGAGCTAGCAGAGAGGATCTCCAAAAACCCCAAGCCCTCACACGGTGACAAAGAAAAAACCACACTGCCCAGTAAAGTAGGATATGTTGCACTGGTGGTCTCAGGAGGAGGAATCCCAGGGCTCATTGTGTGTAATTTTAAAAATACTAAATAGTCTGGATTGCACACTAGCTAATCTCAATTTGGCCTCACTAAAATAAGAGCTAGGGCAGATTAAAGAACCATCCCCTGAAAATGGGTAGCCTGTACTTCTTTAAAAGGCAGAACCATGGCTGTGAAGGATTTTTGGGATTTGTGGTTGCTTGTACCCTGTCTGGAAGCTCACAGAAAGTGATATCAAACATCTGAAAATAATTGGCATGGTAAATTGGATATTGTAGATTTCTTTCCAGAAACTGTGCCATGGTTGCTAGACCTTCATGGTTGAAAGCTCTCTGGGAGCCACTGTAGGGATCCTTCTGCTGTCTCTCTCAATGCTTTTCCATCAGAAAAATTAAGCCTCCCTGATCTGACCAATTTTTAACTTTTGTCAAAAACATGTGCATTCCACTCACATGTTTTGAAAAAAAAAAGGAGGGATTGTTGGAAGTTATCACCCAGCCCTCTCCCAGAAAAATGAAATATCCTAGGAAATATTGAAAAGGCAGAATATTTCTCTGGATGTGAAAAGAAACATGTTTCAAAAAGACAAGGTAACTCTCCCTGCAGCTTCCTGCCCCCACCTTTTGTCCATGAGTCATTAAAGGCCAAGCTAGTCCACTTCACATAATAAAAGACTTCTCCCCTTCACCTCCATGGGGAAGGTAATAAAGGCATGGTAATATAACTGACCACATGGCATCTGAACTCAACGAAACCTGGATTTAAAACAGCCTAGAGGATTGCCCCTGCATGGGCCCATATGAGTCTGAAACCAATCAGAATACATTTCTTACACAGGAACAGGAAACAGATAGGTGGGACCGAACAGATTATAAAAAGCCCTGCAAGCCCTTCTTCCCTTTTTTCTTCTTCTTCACCCAACACCTGGAAGCATGTGATCACCTTTTTCCCCAGGACCTCCAGCCATGCGGTCCTGTCCTCCATTAAACCATCTTTGTAAGCAGCCTCCATGCCTCCAGTGTATTTTTCCCCACTTGGGGGCGAACCCAGAAGGACATTTCTTCCAACAATATGATGAAACATAAGAGTTATTTGGTGGGGGGATGGGTGGGAATTTTTCAGCATTATTATCATAAGATATAAAACTTCTTTAGAATCATTGTTGTGGTTGTTCAAATTGGGTAATGTGAATCTATACTATTTGTTTATTTAATGTGTTTATTTATTTATAGTTCATATTTCTGTCCATCTCCCTCAACCCTCATACTGAGTTGCAAATATTGGTTTATACAGTAATGCTGTAAGTCTTGTTTGCCTTTTTGGTAACATTAGGGAATTGTGAGAAGGATCATTCTTTTTTTTGGCAAAAGAAATCAAAAGTCAGAAATCATACCATAGTCGTTTGCACTACAAAATGCCCTAACCCACTGAGGGTTGCTAATTTCTTTAGTGACAAAGAGGTCAGAGTAAGAACTGGCATGAGGTTGGACAAGTGTGCAGGCTGGGCTGTATGCCGCAATGACAAGCTATCAGATGTCTCCTTTGGAATGTCACCGATTCTTTATACCATGCCATAGACTGGACAGTCATTAGAAATTTATATTTTTCCCAGTTATGAATATAACTTGTAGACTTCAATATTTTATACAAAATACTAACAAGAGTGTTGTAATATTTTACTCTTCCCCACCATGAAAAGAATGCTATCTTAATGGGTATGGATGGGGAAGCTAGAAAAAAAAAATCTGGATAAAATGTAGGCCACATCCAGCAGGGGACTGCAGAGATAAATTTTCTCCCAAAGGTCCCTATTAAGGGGGCAGTTAGGGTAGCAATTCAAAATGTTGTCAATTAAGTTATTTCAAACCTCTTTGTCACATGAGGCAGAGCAGACCCTATATAGCCAATCCTGGGCAATGCATGCATGCTTGCACATATATGATGAGGGCTTTTATATGAGTTGGAAAGAACTCCAAAAACCACGTCCTGCCTGTTTTCTCTACTTTGTTTGTCATCCTATCATAGGGCCCAACATTCTGTTCTGCCTTTTGTTGATCATGCACACTTACTCTTCAAATTTATCCAATTAACTTTTTTTAAAAGGTACCCCCCATCCCATATGCAAATTAAGTTTTAAAAGTGAACTGAGTTATTTGCTGCAGCTGTTGTTATTTTAAAGACATCTTTACCGGCAGTTTGGATGGCATTTAATATACCTCTCTGGTTGTCTAATGTTACTGTGAATGCATGCAAATGCATTTATACTGAAGGCTAGACAATCTGTGATTTGATGGATCATTCTTCTTTCCACATATAATGTAGGCATTCACCATTTCCCCTCACTTCACAAAACTCAGGAGATCCCAGTAAAACCTCTTGCATAAGTGCCTGCCATTTTGCTGGAGGGCGGGGGACAAAAGGAGTAGCAGACCATGAGAAAAATTGCACTCATACTCCCTCTTTTGACATGTACCAAAGGGCCACCTCTTTTCAGGGATAAAGAGGGCTCACCCATTGCCAGCCAGATATCCCTCGCCAGCAAGCATTCCAGTCATTCGTTCGTCCTTCATCTCTCCACATATAATATATGCTTGCACCATTTCCTTTCCCCTTCTGATTATCAGGAGAGCACAGTAAAGCTGTCTCCTCTCCCCCACCCCTAAATTGACCTATGGAATTGCTTACCATTTTGTGGTGGTGGTGGTGGTGGTATTGGAACAAAGGATCCTTCGAATTGGGAGGAAAACTGCATCCCTTGCTTGCCATTCCAGCATTTTCCTTCAAAATCCCTCCAGCCCTATCTTGTCAGCAGATATTCCAGTCTCTTCCATGTTCTTTCTTCATTGACCACCACCATTAAGAGACTTCAAATTTCAGCTTCAAAGAAGCCAATAGCCGCTTGCCTCTCAGACCTTGCCACCCGCTGATTGAGTGCTGGAATCAAATGGGAGAGAGTGTAGGGATATGTTCCTCCCATCTTCCTCACACAATGCAACTTATGAGCTTTGGAAATGTAGTTGGAAGGTGTGGTGCCATTGAAAGAGTCACAACGTTGCCAAATTTCAATTCCATGGGAGTGATGAGTCCCAGATTTTGGATGCATTCTGCAAGTTAGCCCATTTGAGGCATGTTGATTTAAAAACTGTTGCTGTATGTTGGGCCCTCAAGTTAGGTAACTCAACTGAACTAATAACTTAGTTCAATTTAACAAACTTCGCTATTTCATTCCAAAAGCTCTTCAAAATGCAGTGTCTGCCTATTTTTCCTTGGGTTTAGATGCCAAGCCAACATGAACGAGAGACCACTAGAAAATTCCAGCTATATACTGAGAGAAAAATCAAAATTATTCCAGAATAAAACAATAATAAAGTTGTTCTATTCTGATGCTAACAAAACTGCATGGAAATGCCCATAAAGTCATCAGGATATCTTCATATTATGGTGATGGTCCAGAAAGTCCCCACACCACAATATGAACATCACCACATTACGGGCATCAAAGCTTAGTAAATGGAAAGTTTACCAATAAATAAATGGAAAATTTACCAATAAATAAACTATAAAAAATCTTCAGAAAAACATGGGAAATAGGGGATGACTCAGAATAAAAGCTTCCTTTGCAAAGTTTTATTCCCAGAGTAGGCAATCAAGAGCTTAAAGATTGGGGGTGGAATGGCATGATGTTGATCATTTTTCTAGGAATGGGCATTCAACGGTATTCTGCCCCTGAAGCAGCATTGGAAGCAGCCACAGAAAGCAACTTTTCTGGGAATTAATATGCTTGTTTAACTTCGTTTGAAACCTATTCACTTTGCTGTTGGCCCTTATTCCAAAATATAGAAACTGGAATGAAGGATGATAGTATGGCTGCAAAAACAATTTTTCTTCTGCCAAATTCAGACAGTTGGAATGCATGATGAAACATATGTAGAAATACAGTGGCAAAGATTGTTGAGAAATATCCATTCAGATATTATGGGAACCTTTATAAAAGTGCAAGCAATTACACAAACATGAGCCATGAAGTTTGCTGAATGTCTTTTTTCATTTCATTGCTCCGAGTATATTCCACGTTTCCTCTGGGATACTAGAATAATACCTTTGACTCAAAGCAGTCTAATGAGAAAGCTTTGTTTGAATGAAATTGTCCACAGCTAGCATGCAATGATAGGATCAATCTTTAGTTTTATGTTGGAAAATGTGGAACCAACACGGGATGCAAAGCTACAGAAAAAACATCCACAAAGCCTAGATGGAATTGTTTTTGTTTGTTCTCTGCCTGTCTGATCACAAAATTTATGAATTTGGGAGTGTGGGAGGAGAAGGCAAGGAGTAGTTCCGGCAAATCTGTAGTCTCATGAATTTTGCTAAAAAGTTCCCACTATAGCTAATTGCATTTGTTTTTGTTATAGCTGGATTGCTAGATTGTCTATTGTAGCAATCTCCTTACCACCCTGGAGAAAAGCTTCTGCGTTTATTTGTTTTTCCTTTGTTTATTCAAACGTAGACAATATAGTTGGATGAATTTTGACTTTCCTTACTACACTAAAGTTCTGTAAAGTCAGAAAATGCACTGGGTTACACAAACCTTTAGTATTGATATTTAGTATATTAACCTCCTGGTCATCTTTTATGCAATATTTTAATGTGTGCTAAAAGTATATATATAAAGGCAATTATAAAAATGGTCATTATAATGGTGGGATTATGTACAGTTAAAGTAAAAACAAATAAAACAATGCTGCATCATATTTCAGTAGTGTGAATCCAATGTCAACAACTTTTGAATTATTGTGCAGGAAAGCATTATAGAGGAGAACTTTTTCTTTTAAAAAATCCCATTATTGAACTGTACATCTTCCATTAAAAAGAGAATGTGCAAAAGTTCTGGGAATTTTTTTTTTTTGTAAAAACACCATTGTTTAACATTTAAAGAACAGTGAAGAATTATTTAGATCTTATCCTAGGGGAATTATGATGCTATTATTGAGGAACCTTCATCTGGTAAGAATCTAAAAGGTTTTCTCATATACTTTTCTCAGAAAGTGGTTCAGCCAAGGCAACATCTATATCATAAATCCAAAATATGGTTGATTCTCAATTACTTCCATATATTGAATCTAGATTATTGCTTGTACTTTTGAGATAGTTTGTCCAATATGCAGTTTCAATTAACAGAAAATAGACGGGATTATGGCAAAGAGTGAATTCTTAAAATTGCTGTATGACAACACTGTGAACGAAAACAGCTGCCAAACCGCTTCCATATTTTATTAAATAGTGATATTTGCCTCTCCAGCTAATTCATTCCTTTAAGGCAGTTAACAGTAAAAATAATGAAAACCATATAAAGTAAGCCAAGTGAAAATAAAAGTTTCCTTATCCAAATTCTTATTCAAAAAACAGAAGTTTTCATTTTCATCTAGAGCAGGAATGTCAAACTGGTGGCCCGCAGACGAGATGCATCATGCATAGGCCACGCCCACCTCTGTGAAGGGAGAAAAAAAAACATTAGACGGCAACGTGACACCACAAATTTGACACCCGTGACCTAGATAGTTTCTTGGGTAGCTTCCATATTAGGCGTTTAGTTTGGAAATATCATCGTTCCTATTTTAAAGTCCTAATACAATGTCATTCTGTTTTTAAGGCATTCTTTGTGACAATTAAAATAATATATACAAAAATGCAATTGCATAATTAATCTGTTCAGTGAAAATATATTATGGAAGCTTTTCAGAACTTTTTTCTCCCTTACATTCAATCATCTCCAATTCTTGGAGATTGACTGAACAAATTGGTAAAGTTTAAAGTCTAAAGAGAAAATGTCTTAAAATTACAGTAAATAATCTCAATTATTTCTAAAGACAATTCATTTCTTAATATTTCAGTCTTACTTTCTGTTTCCTGTTCCTTTTCATGAAACTATATTTCACAATCATTTTACAAATATACTGAATGGACTGAGAAGGAAAAAAATGCTTATTCTCTAATAGGCATTCAAATATTTATTCAAATATCAGTCATTTGCAGGAATTTGGGAGCTTCTTAGTTTCTACAAGGATTGTACTCTGAGACTCCGGAAGCTAGTGAATTGGCCACAATGTGACAATCAGCTCAATCATGATGGAACACAGATGCTCAGGGAGACTGGAGAGGACAAGTATTGATTGCAAGGCATCATGGCACCTTGACCTCTGTGAGGATTGGAAATCCTAGAAACCAGGATGAGATCACAGATCCTACCAGTGAAAACACCTGTCCTTCAATTCCAGAAGTATTGCAAAACTATCTCTGCAATATTTCTTTTGAAATGATTGTTGGCTGGCTCAGTTTTCTGAGTTCACGTGCATTGCCAGAACATAGAGCTATTGCATTAAATTCAAATTACTGTAGTGCTTGCATGGGAAAAGGTGTTTGAGAGATCTTGTATGTGATATATCTTGCTGATTAAATCTTTATTTATAATCTTCATTCTTTTATTTTAGAAGCTTAGATTATTTAACCAATTTTCCATGTCTAAAATGTCTAATCTTTTTTCCTTCCTTCCTTCCTTCCTTCCTTCCTTCCTTCCTTCCTTCCTTCCTTCCTTCCTTCCTTCCTTCCTTCCTTCCTTCCTTCCTTCCTTCCTTTTGTAACATATAGTATGTTTAACTTATTCAAATTATTATGAAAGTACTATTGTACTAGTTTTTATTTGGTCTTCCTCATTCTTTTTAAATGATTCATGATTCAGTTTCCTTTGGAGGCTAATTTTTGGTATATTTTTGTTTGAAGTGTGTCTCTTTTTTATTACATTTTTATTCCAATAATCAGTATTCTTCTCCCAGTTCTTTAAAATTCACTGTTTTTATATTGTAGCATCAGTAGAGAATTGAATATAATGCAGGCTATTCTGAAGAAACGGTCTTAATAGTGACTATGGTCAGTGTGTCATGTCAGTTGAAAGATTTGGTGAATTTTCATTTCCCCATAAAGAGTGAACTTTTCTACAAATACTATTCTATAAGTAGAATAGGTCTTTTCAGCTCTTGAGGGAGTTTTCTGCTTGCTCTATTGGCTTTCTTCCCAGAGCATTTGAACTACTTCTTCAGTTTTTCTTCCTCCTCTTCCTTATTTGATGAGAAAGAACAAAGTGCTGCTTGCTGATCTTATTTACACTTTTAAAAAGTAGGAGTCAAAAATTATTTCTTTTAGAATACTGACATTTTAAAGTGGGCTTCTAACTAGTTGACACACATGCCCATGTCACAAGTCTGCATGTTCAGTTCACATTCATTGGCAAACCTATTAGGAATGTAAGCTAACAGTTGGATTAGCAATATATAAACCAGGATGGTAGTACTGTTTCTTTAAGTACTGCTGTAATGTGATTGGTTGCTGTTACCTCAAGAAGCCATAAGATGGAGCCAGAATGACTGTTAGCTCTCTGTTTGTTAGATGCTGATTGGTGGATATGTGAGTTACTGTGTGTTTTTGCTGCTGTTAGCAACTTTGTGTGCTAAACTGATTATATGAGACTGGACTGTGTTCAAAGGATCATTCCTTAACTGAGAATATTGATGACTGACTGAACCGTGTATGACTTGGACTTTAAATTGAACTCTGAATATCTCTATATTTCCACATAGTAAACTACTATTATTTATACTATTCGGTGTCCCTGTATGCTGGTTTGTGCGTGTTCTTCCATACCACTCTCATTACGCTTCTCTGCACACTCGCTCTCCTAACGGGGAGTTTACTTACTTAACACTGGTTATGGGCCCAGAGTGTACCAGACGTAACTTAAAAAAGAGAGTTGGTGTCGATATGCAATACCGTATACAGACAGCTGTTTAGTTTGTGATTGTTACTATCATGGAGAAGATGGCACATGCCCCATCAGCAAATCTATCACTAATAACCCGGTTGTATGGAACAAACTATGTTTCCTGGTCTATGAAGTGCAGCCTACTCCTGCGTAGTGAGAGATTATGGGATGCTGTAAAGAATCCACCAGACATAACTTCTTGGGATCCAGATGACGAGGATGATGCCAAGAAGATAGCAGAGTTTCAACGATGCACCAAACGAGCATTGTGTATAATTGGTCTAACAATGACTGACCAACAATTAGTTCATATTCGTGGGGAGAATTCTTCAGCAAGATGTTGGGAGAATTTGAAGATTTATGTACGTGACATTGTAGGTGCACATATACATCTTACCCGCAAACTGTTTAAGGCACGTCTTCTGAAGGGTGGAGATATGTTAGCTCATTTAAATTTTATGAAAGGAGTTTTCCAAGAGCTACATGAAAAAGAACTTATTTTCTCAGAGTTACATCAAGTCTACATCATTCTGTCCTCACTGGATGAGAGTTATGATGATTTTGTATCTTCCCTTGAGGTCCTAAACCGAAATGAACTAACATTGGCTGACATAACTGTATGCCTGTTGGAAGAGTCAAGAAGAAGGTTGGAAAGAGAACAACTGAGAGAGAAACCACCTCAACATAAAGAGTCACCTTCAACTGCCTATACTGTTAGAAAATGTTTTTCTTGTGGGGCAAAGGGGCATATAGCTAGATTCTGTAAACATGCAAAACACCAGAATACTAGAAAAGCTAAGCAAAATGCTACTGGCTATTTAGCTATGTCTACTTTGACTATCTCTAGAAATGCACCAATAAACCATGATTCATGGGTTGTTGATAGTGGAGCATTACAGTGCATTACTAGAAATAAGAATTGTTTTGTAAAATTGTCCGCCAGCAAGCAACATGTATCTTTGGCAAATGGATGGAGGGTGAAAGCATCTGGTGAAGGTATGGCAAAATGTTCATTTGTAAATGAGCATTTATCCATGTTGTATATACCTAAACTGAAATTTAATTTATTATCAGTAACTGTATCATTGAAAAGGAAGGTAATAGGGTTACTGCCAAATTAACAAATGGTTTATATGTTATATCTGATGCCAATACTGCTAACTCAGTGTATGATAATGTGAAACCACATGATGAATGCATACATTTACTACATAGGCGTATGGGGCACATTAATTTCAAGATGCTGCAACAAACTGTTAAATTGTCAGAAGGAGTAAAGTTAAAACCTTGCAGTAAATATTTAAATTGTAATGTGTGTAGTCAGGAAAAAAGCAAGGTTACTCCAGCAAACAGACGGAATGGTTTTAAAACTAAGGAATCTCTGGAAGTTGTTTTTGCTGATCTAATTGGACCTATGAAACCCAGTTTGGGAGGTGCCTGTTACATTTTGAGTATCACGGACCATTATTCAAGGTATGGTTTCTGCTATTTACTGAAGGACAAGACAGAAACGTTTCAACATTTCTTTAATTGGTTAAGATTTGCTGAAAGAAAAATCAAATCTAAGGTGATTACTGTTGTAACTGATAATGGAACTGAGTTTACAAACTGTAAATTTCAAACAATGTTGAGATCAGCTGGTACTGAGCATAAACGTTCTGCTCCTTATAGGCCACAACATAACTCGTTTATAGAACGAAGGGGGCAAACATTACAAGCCATGGCTCAAACCATGTTAGTTGATTCAGGATTGCCTGAAACACTGTGGGGTGAAGCTATGATGTGTAATAACCATGTTTTAAATAATGTGGTAAATACAACAACTGGTGAATTACCATTCACTCGTTGGCATGGTAGAAAACCTGATTTAAGCTATCTTCACACATTTGGAGCTCCGGCATGGGTGCATATTCCCTCACAAGTAAGACTGAAGGGACAACATAGAGCTAGACAGTTATTTTTCATAGGTTATGAGGCCAACCATAGATCATTTAGATTTTGGGGAAAAGGGACTACTAAAGTATACTGTAGCACTAGTGCTCGATTTATTGAATCCGTTGGGTGGGATAAATTAGACTATAACAATGACGTAGTTATTGACACCCAGGTATTTCCTAGTGGTGAAATAGAAAGAATAGCTATAAAAATTAAAGAGGAAGTGTAGTCAGGAGGAAGTACAAAGTCAGGAGGAATTAGAAGAATGGGAGCAGATGCAACAGGAGAGTTCACTGGTGAGTTGCCTAGGCGTTCTACCCGTGTAACATGACCACCTGACAGATATCAAGCTAGTATAGCATGTCAAGTAGATAAAGTTCCTGCTACGTATCATGAACTATCCACATATCCTAAGGAGGAGCAAATAGTTTGGAAAACAGCAATGAACAGGGAACTGAAATCTTTACAAGATTTGGAGGTATATAGAGAATGTAAGGTTACCTCCAGGTAAAAATGTAATAGGATGTAAATGAATTTACAAGATTAAAACAAGTGTAGATGGGACTGTTACCCATAAAGCCAGATTAGTAGCACAAGGTTTTAATTAGTCAGCCAGTGACTATGATGAGGTATTTGCACCTAGTTTAAAAGCTACAACATTACGTGCATCATTAGTTTGGGCAGCTAAGCATGGATATGTAGTGAATCATTTAGATGTAGAGACTTCATATCTCCATGCACCGTTGCAAAATACTATATATTTAAAGAAACCTGAAGGGTTAAACACTGATAGAAACACTGATTGCTGGAAGTTATAGAGTCTGTATGGTTTAAAACAATCAGGCTATGAATGGAATCAATGCATAGTGAAGGAATTAGCAAGGATAGGTTTTAAAGCTGGAATGGCTGATCGTTGTTTATTTAAGAAAGAAAGTGATGGTATGATTTCATTGTTGCTATTGTTTACAGATGATATAGCATTAATTACGAAAACAGAGCAAAAGGCTATTGAGATTATGACACTATTAAATACGCGGTTTAAAATAAAACACCTTGGTGAAATTAAGAAATATCTTGGTTTAAAGATAGATAAGACTAGGGGAGGTTATAAAATATCACAAACTGAGAAGATCAATCAGTTATTCAGGACTTTCAAAATGGAACTGTGTAAACCGGCTAAAACTTCGGTGAGTCAAGAATTTAGCCATGATGATATAAAAAGCCCAGTATTTGATAAAGGTATATATCAATCCCTAGTTGGTAGTTTATCTTATCTTAGCAATTGGTCAAGGCCAGATATAGCATATAGTGTTAATCAATTAGCCAGGTTTAATGCTGAACCTACTGAACAGCACTGGCAAGCTGCTAAACGTGTATTGAAATATCTTAAACAGGCAATACACTATGCCTTATATTTAGAGCCTAAGGGTGAACTGAGATTAACTGCATATGCTGATGCAAGTTTTGCAGCTGACATGTCTACACATAAATTCACATCAGGTATCACAATATTCTTAGGAAAAGCGTTAATTGGATGGCGGTCTATTCGTCAAAAACATTTAAGTTTATCAACAATTGAGGCTGAATTTTCATGTTTATCTTTGTTATGTACTGATTTGATTTGTTACAAGCAACTCCTAATGGATATGGGAATTAATGTACGGGAGCCTATTGTTGTATATGAAGACAACCAAGCAGTGATCCAGATGGCATCAAATCTTGCTGTAAAGACAAGGACAAAGCATACTGACTTAAGATATTCAAATGTACTGCAACGTGTTAGTAGTAAAATGATTACACTCAAGTATTGTATGTCTGAAGAAAACATAGCAGATCATTTTACCAAAGCTCAGGGTACGGTAAAACATAAACGTTGTGAAGAATATGGACTAACACTGTAAGGTTATATATATTGCTTACCCAAAGGGGAGAATGTTAGGAATGTAACCTAACAGTTGGGTTAGCAATATATAAACCAGGATGGTAGTACTGTTTATTTTAGTACTGCTGTAATATGATTGGTTGCTGTTACCTCAAGCAGCCATAAGATGGAGCCAGAATGACTGTTAGCTCTCTGTTTGTTAGATGCTGATTGGTGGATATGTGAGTTACTGTGTGTTTTTGCTGCTGTTAGCAACTTTGTGTGCTAAACTGATTATATGAGACTGGACTGTGTTCAAAGGATCATTCCTTAACTGAGAATATTGATGACTGACTGAACCGTGTATGACTTGGACTATAAATTGAACTCTGAATATCTCTATATTTCCACATAGTAAACTACTATTATTTATACTATTCAGTGTCCCTGTATGCTGGTTTGTGCGTGTTCTTCCATACCACTCTCATTACGCTTCTCTGCACACTCGCTCTCCTAATGGGGAGTTTACTTACTTAACAAAACCGATTGAACAATCTACCAAATATCCTAACAGCAAATTGTGTTGCACAAATCCATAAAGTGAGGTTAGTTTAGGATTCAGTGTTAGAAGGTATATTCAGAAATTTGAATAAAACCTTATTTAAGTATTTAAGACACATAAGACAGTACTGTAAATATGGCTATTGTGTGGTAATCATTCCAGGGCAAGATAAATTGGATTACTGCCAAGAGCAGCAACCAAGACAGAAGCTATAACTTTGCCACAAGGGGTGAGGGTATGCCAGACTTTAAATTTGTGCTTCCTTATACTCTAAATTCCATCAAATAGGATGCAAACATTTTACAGTTCGTATACGTAATCTTCAGTCCAGGATTTTCTTTCCTATTTTACAATACAATACAATACAATACAATAATAATACAATAGTAGAGTTGGAAGGGACCTTGGAGGTCTTCTAGTCCAACCCCCTGCCTAGGCAGGAAACCCTATACCATTTCAGACAGATGGCTATCCAACATCTTCTTAAAGACTTCGTGTTGGGGCATTCACAACTTCTGGAGGCAAGCTGTTCCACTGATTAATTGTTCTAACTGTCAGGAAGTTTCTCCTCAGTTCTAAGTTGCTTCTCTCCTTGATTAGTTTCCACCCATTGCTTCTTGTTCTACCCTCAGGTGCCTTGGAAAATAGTTTGACTCCCTCTTCTTTGTGGCAACCCCTGAGATATTGGAACAATGCTATCATGTCTCTCCTAGTCCTTCCTTCTATTAAACTAGACATACCCAATTTTATCTTATCCTGCCTACCTACCCTCCTCCTAGCCAAGAATTCAATTCTTGGTTATTCAGCAATACCAAATTCCATTTCATATTACCTTTTCTTTAGGGATACTATCTAAATTAGGCAACCATTTACCATCTGATTCAGATAGTAAATTGTGAAGTTAGGATTAAAAAAAAAATCAATGTATTTAATAATGGGGACTTTATGATGAAAAACAACCTCTACACATATTTCATTAAAGATAAAAGGCGTAGTGAATCATATATATTTATTAACAAACCAAATAAGTAACAGAAATAAGTTAGGGTTTATCTAAATTTCAGTGCTTCAAGTCTGTGAAATTTAAAGCGAAAAATTCTACTTTTTCATCACTTTTAAAATAACAAATTCCTGAATTTCACTGACTAATATACCATATTTTTCAGAGTATAAAATGCACCGGAATATAAGACACATCAAGATTTTGAAGAGGCAAAATTTTAAAAAAAGTGTTTGCACTCTGCAGACCTCCCAAAATGCCCCTTTTTTGAGAAAATGGGCCCATTTTTGTCAAAAAAAGGGCATGCATAGCCTTTAGGAGGCTTGTAGAGTGCTCCTGGGGGCTGCCCCCCCAAAAACAATTTGTTTTTCGCTCATTTATGCCCTCCCCAGCCCCCAAGAGCACTCTGGAAGCCTCTTAAAGGCTATGTACAGCCATTTTTGCAAAGGGGGTGGGTTTTGGGAGGCCAAAAATGCTGTATTCAGTGTATAAGACACACCCAGATATTCAGCCTCTCTCTTGAGGGAAAAAGATGCGTCTTATACTCCGAAAAATACGGTGGTTTAACTGACAGAGAAATCCTTAAGCAATGCAATTGCTTTGGAATGCAAGATTGACAGAAAAAATCTTCAATTTAACAATTCATTTTGAATTGAATGGTATTCCAGGATGATAAAGTTTAGAACATGTGTTCCTGTTTGCTATATTTAAAAACAAACAAAAAACCACCAAAGACTTGAGTTTTATATCCTTCTTGAGGGTGGATACTGAAAGTACAAGTGGTTTCAAAACTATTATTTCCTCATTTAACTCCTGCCGTTTAATATTGCTGATGTGGCACACAGTTAGATAATCAATTGTTGAAGAATGTAGAACATGCTCTGATGCCAGGGTTACATTTTGGAGAAATAGATTTTATACTTGTCTGGATTTTACATGGTTTTAACCACTGACCTCCTGTATGAAGCCAATAGTATATTATTGAAATGCTATTCAGTAAGTAAGTAAATAAATAAATTTGTGCATACTTGTTAAAGGATTTTTACTAATTTGGGGGTATCAGCTACACTCCTAATCACTGGCCTCAAGTCTGCTTAGAACTGTGTTAAAGTAATCCAGTTCTATATTCAGAGTCTATTGAACTAAATAATGGCATTTATACATAAATATTGTGGGGAGAGTTTAATGAATAAACCAGCTTTGTGCACATCAAAAGAAATCATAAGAAATTGAAATATTCATAGGGAGCTTACATTCTAATATTTTATGTATCTAAGGCAAAACTTGGCGTTTTCCTCACTTTTCCTGAACAAGCTGACTCTCTGCAACATAGCCTTGTCAGGGTTCCAGCTTTGTTTGTGAATGCAAAGTCTGCTCCCTCTTAGGCAGACTCTGAACTTTCCTTCCCTTATTTCCTGATAAGCCAGCTTTTCCAGGCAGAGGAGAAAGACTGAAATCTTGGTTTAGCTTGAATGGGTAAGAAAACATAAAAATTATGTCTCATCAGTGGACTAAAATAGCTAGATAACAGCCCTTTCCTATATTCTTCATTTCAGAAACAAAATGGAAGTGTGGGTTATCCTTTATAGGATGATTATATAATCATTACTTATAGTGTTAAACATCTGAAAAACTCAAGTTTTTGGTTCATTTTTGCAAATAACTCAGAATTTTACAAACCGTGATCTATTTTGCCCTGTCCACTGCTTCATATGCTTGCAATACATTTTTCTATTCAAATGTGTGTTGCATTGAAAGGATCTGCTTATTATTTGGTTCCCATGGCAACATCACCTGTATTTTGCCTAATACAAGTTGCTGATTATTATTTTCATAACCACCTTAGGCAATGGCCTTTTACAACCACAGTTGAGTGGAATGTAATCCAGGTTGCAACTCCCAACCATTTTATGCTGTTTTATAATACCCATTCTAACCACTTTTAGTAGACCAGCAAATCCCATGAAATGAAATGTTTCATGGTAGTATTGTAAACTGAAGCATACTAACTTTAACTCTGCAAGTCTCGGTGGGCCTTTTTGTCTAAGGCTAAGCCAGGGGATGGGTTAAATTTAAGATTTGATAGCTTTAATTTAAATGCAGTCAAACTTTTCTGTAAATTATGAAGGCCTTCTGCAATAGTACTAGGAAGGAAGCAGTGCTTACACATCACCATGAAAGGGGTTTTCTGCTGATGACAATTCACTGCTTTTGGCAAAACTTATCCCTGTGCATACAAAGCAGTGTTTAGCTCAAGTCACATAATTCATCCATAAAGTGTCCGCGATTGACCAAGTTTTGTGTCTAAACTTTCTAGCACTGGCCTTTGTTTAGGAAAGAATGACTCAGCCATCCCACTGTTCTTCATTTTACAGAGGTGACAGGAATTTAACCAGTTAAAACTGTGAGGCCATTTCAATTTGTGGGCTGACTCTAGCATGAAACTATTATATACTCTGGGTCATGTGGCATAACATCTCATCCAAGCAAGTCTATTAATTCTGGCAGCAGTCAGAGAAAGTTTCAGAGCTTCTGGAATCCGGCAGATGTACTGTTTCCTTAGGGCTTTGGGAAGCACGGCATTATTTGCAGGATCACGTAAGTTGTTGAACATTTTTTAAAATTAGTCTAAGGCACTGGATTTAATAATGTTTTTCCATTGTTCCTGAGTACTAAGCTATGTGAAGCTTCACTACAATAACTGCTTTGGTTGTGAACCAACTCTGTCTCTTTTAAAAAAAAATTTAGACGTGCTTTTTCAGTCATTCATTGCCACGTATTCTCTTTGAAAGGAACTCTGATGTAAGGAGATCTTTGGATACAACTGGAAATACTGCTGGAACAGAAATTTTAGTTTGCAAAATTCTGTAGTTTTGAACTAAATGGTCCAAAAATCATCGTAATCTCTATTAGCACTCAGGCTGTGTAAACCACTTTATCAACTTGTCTTAATACATTTTGTGGGGAAGACTGAGTAGGATGGCAAGAAGAAAAAGGAGAATCAGGGTAGTATAGTTAAAGTTTTGGACTTGGACTGAAGAGAACCAAATTCAAGCCTATTACCTGCTTATTCAGGGGTTAGTGAAATGATTGTTTTGGGAACAAAATTAAGCAACATTTCGCCAATCTACTAGCAGGTTTCTCAGCTGCTGTACTGTACCTATTTTTATAAAACTGATTATTTGCATTATGGTAAGTTATAGTGGGGCTCTTTATCACTTTGATCTCATGTTTTATCTGTAAACATTCTTGGGATCAATTTTTGCTGTCTTTAGTTTTAGAAGATCAGGCAGCTGGTGGCAAAGACTTGTGATTTTGAAAGTTGTCCAAGTAGGTAACACTAGGCTACATAAAGGAAGAATAAGCTTCAGTGATGTACGAGACAGTTTATTATGAAGCTAATTCCCACAAACTCTTATCAAATGTTCTTAGATGATCAAACTGTTTTGCCCTGACTAAACTATTGGTCTATCTCAATAACCCAACAAATTATCTATAAGTTCACATATGCATTAGGATTAATTTCCTATCATCTTTGCTTGATATTCATGCCTTAACCTCTTACTTTCTCCAGGATCCAGTTTTCTTCCAAAAGCTTTGATGTTTGCAATGGGTCATCCTAACACAACACAATCCCTGCCGGCTGTTGAGAACTCTGACTCTCTTGCTTCCCTGTCTGAGAAGAATGGAGGTAGTGGCAATGAATACTTTTATATCCTGATTGTCATGACCTTCTATGGAATCTTTCTAATGGGAATCATGCTAGGCTATATGAACTCCAAGAGGAAAGAAAAGAAATCTAACTTGCTGCTGCTTTATAAAGATGAGCAGAGGAAATGGGGACAAGCTGTAAAGTCTTTGCCAACAGTCTCAGGACTGAGGTCTGTCCAGTTTCCAATGATGATCAGTATGCTGCAAGACAGCATGGTACCAGCTTTTTCCTGTACCTTGTGTTCCATGGAGGGAAACAGTGAATCTTCCTTGCCAGATGTTCACCTCCCTATTGAAGAAGAAATGACTGCTGATGAAACAGGAGAATCGACCGAAGCAGCCCTCCTCAAGGACAGTAGCGAAGGCTCTTCAGAAAGCATCCATCAACATTCCTAGCATTTCCAGGCTCTGAAGACTCAACATCTTTTGAAAAATTATAATCAGTTTTGCTTCTGGCATTGATCCATTCATCATCAGGATCGGTCATTATTTTGTTGGAAGATGGAAAGAAAAGTAATAAGCCCAAATATAATATATAACAGAACGGCTTGGTTACTAAAGACAGAGAAGGATTTTTTTTTCTTTGAAGGAAATATTCTGGCTTTCCTTCAGTTTATTTCTGAATGTACAAATGTGAAAGTAGTGGTGATATATATGTGACTGTTTTATGAATAACCAGTGATTTGATAACTAATGCCACGAATATTTTACCCTATTAAACGTCTCAATGAGACATTCCTAGTCTCAAAATGACTAAACAGCAATAATACAGAGCAAAAATCAATCTTTGCTCACTCAGTGACTAAGCGGCAGTCCACTTGAATGATTTCCTAACTTTCAGATACGTATAATTGTGTAAAAGAAATAAGTTTATTCAGATATCTGAGCAGCAAGTGGGAAGGGGATATGACAATGAAATGGCTTGAAACAACAGCACTTGTAACTCCAAGTATATAACAACAAACAATTACCGCTATTTTTGTTGTTATTGTTTATCACAAATAGAACAGCTATGGAAGTAAATCCTACATTAATGTAAATTTCTAGATCAGTAAGCATTGTACAAAACTGATAATTTAGTTCTATTAATCAGCTCAACATCCTGTTCATTCTGAACGAGTCATGAATCACAAAAAGACCAGGGGCTATCATGCCCAATTAAGATATAACTGCACCAAAAACAGGTCCGGTATGGCCACTTGGATTGTTCTTGGTCTGTAGCTATCATTATTGCAGCTCTTCCTTAATTCATAATGAGTATAAAACATTGATCTTAAACATGGTGAGTTTCTGGTTCTGGATTTCTGGTTTAAATAATATATTCATTTTAGAAAGTACTCAAACCATAGCTCAGGAATTTTTAATTGATCATTTGTTACAGTATTTTACAAAAACATTTGTTAAAACATTACATGGGTTTTAAAAAGTTATACATGTAACAGTGATCCCAAAATTCATTACTTCTATCATGCATTGCATTGGACATCAACATTGGGCTTATAAGCATGAGAACAGAAACATTGCCAAAACTCTTGAGTTTTCCAAGTTAAATAATGCAGAAAGATATGTATTGCCATGGGATACAGTCTGTGACAACAGAAAGGGAATAGGCACAAATGAGGTAAAAGTCCTACTTTCCACTTCTATTTTAAGGTGTTAGTTCTAATTCTAATTTCAGTTCCAACAGAGCTAAACAACTTCGTTAATCAAAGAATATTGTCATTTTGTCTGTCTGATGTCAACAAGATCATTACGTTATAGGAACCTTGTTTGTTTGCTCATTGATGAGTGGCTACAAATCTCATTAAATGCAATAGATGTATTGCTATTGTCTTTGCCGATCGTCTTATGAGAACAATCTTGGGGTTTCTATATTGCAAGAAGGACTGTTTTCAATATTGTTAGATGCCAAACTATGTTTGGCATTTTGCCTGGAATCACTTGAATTCTGAAATTGTACAATTCAAAATAATAAATGAGTTGGTATATTTCTCCATTGCTTTTTCTTCATTTATTATGAAACAAATTTATTGGCGAGACTCTATTCTTTTCAGCTTGACTCAAAAGTCAATTGTGTATATACTTTGATACCACACTGTATATATTTGAACTATATTTATTATTTTTCCATTAACCCTCATTTTATTTAAATAAAAATATAATGATAACTTTTTGTTATTTTTATGGAAAGATTATGCAGTGACTAAAACTACTGCTTTCTTCTTTTTTACCTTCAGCAAACCATTTCCTGGTAGTTCCCCATACTCCTCATTGGAGTTATAGGATCAGTTTCATTTTAAGTGGCAATATCAGCTGTGAGTCTTCTAAGACATGTCATTCATTCAGGAACATTTCAGACTACTTTGTTATTTAAGTCTATGACAAGCATGCTGTTCAAAACCAAGTTTGTGTATCTAAACCATTTGTTGTTTATTTGTTTGCTTTGGCTGTTGTGATCAGTAGTAAATGGTAGGCCTACCATATTAGGTTGCAGAAAGCCAAATAAACACTAAGTGACAACAGAGAGCACAGATGACTTTAATCCTTTGCTGCCATCTCAAGTTCATTTAGATTTTTGCAGTCCTAATATGCTATAAAAGTGAATGGTTCAATGTATTCTGTTAGTTTTTCATGAACATTGCCATCATTCACAGTGGTCTTTTCTGCAATTCTCTAGCACAATAGATTTGATTTTTTTTAAAAAAATTAAGAATCAGTTCTATGGAAGTAACCATGTCTTCTAATAATTTGAATCTAAGTTGCAATTGCCTTTCCCTGCTATTTTGTGCACATCAACCTGTTATTAAAGACAATATAATAGGCTGATTTTGGGCCTTTTGACCAACTGATAAATCCTTAAAATAAACAAGGATTCTTGCATATGAAGAAGGAGAAACAAGTGGTTATTCTTAACTTGTTGATCACTTGTAGAGGGCATGACACAGTATGTAAATCAAATATCCCTGCCTGGAGCGCTCTGTTTGTTTTGGATTATAACTGCTTAAATTTATATGGGATGGATACTTCCAGTGCAACACATTTGAAGGGCTAGACTGGGGTAAGATGCTTTAGGCAGAAAAAAACTTAAATAGAAAACATGTGACTTTTGGTAAAGACTGAGTCAGTGGACTTGCTGAAATACCTTTGACTCAATTTTCTTTGGCTGTGGCAAAGACTTGACAGGAAAGCCTGCAGTTAGGAGGCAATAGTGCAATTTGGATAGAAAGTTCTCCATATGGCTCTACCTAGAGGGCAGGACCTTAGAAGACTTCCACGGAAAGACTCTACCAGTTTGAAAGCAGCTTTGAACCTCTGTGATTCCCTTGTGCCAGCAGCATTCAAAAACCAAGCCAACTGGCTTAAATTGGAAACTGCAGTAAAGTCCTCTGTCTGTCTCTGAAATACTGTCTCTGGAGAATTCGTGGGGAATGTGTCTCTCACTTGCAACCCTCCCTCCCTCCCTCCTCCTAGTTTTCAGGCCTCTTGGGGGAAAGATAGTTTGACCCGTTTGCAGTTTCCTCTCATAGAAATCCCTGGGATCTTTTTCCGCAAATGGCCAGACAATGCATATTGTATGAAGTAAGTAAATGGACTTGAGTAAGACAAAAGGCATTTACTCCAGCCACTTTTTATAGGGAGAGGTCAGTGAGAAGATTACTGTCTTGCAGCAGCTAAGATCTTGACAGCAAATTTTGCTCTTTGTTCTCAGTGCTGTGAGGTTAGCAGAAGAGGAAACGCTCAGGAATCACCTTCAAACTGCTTTTGAAGCCTCAAAGGCTGGATGCCATAATGGTGAGGAAAGAATCTTATTTTTGAAATGGAGGCAAGAATGGGTCAGATAACCTTGAAAGGCCAAGCTGATATGAGACTGCAGCCTGACAAGGCCAGCCCTTTCTTAAAGCAAACTATAACAGCCAGTGAGCCTGGTGTGCTTATTAAATGCCTTTTGCTCAAAGATGACAAGCAGGCAGCCGGCAGCCAGGCATCTGCAGACTTTCAGGATGAGAGAGAAGACATGACTAGTTAACCCCCCATTTGGAAATCTTCCAGCAGTGGGGGAAGGTGGTGATAATGCTGACACTGAAAACTTAAACAAGGAGAGGCAAAAAGTGGGATGAGGGAAATAGGCAGGAAAAAAATGTGACGTGCCACAATGTTATCTGCATAAAGAACAGTGATTTCTGACAGTTTCTGTTCTTCATAAATAGGAGTGGACAGTCCATAGAGTAAATAATTTTAACATAATTAAGGGATAGAAAAATAGGTATGAGACTTCAGCATTCTTGGACTCATATTGGGTTCTTAGGATAATTGCATTTAATACAAAGCACACATTGCTTACCCAACTATGAGTAGCTTCTGAGGAAAATATGATTGTACCAACAAAGATGGTTGTTAGGCTCTTCTGATCACACCCATGTTTGGTCATTTGCTTGCAACATCTTAAAATTTTGTTTGCTAATGAACTTACACTTTAGATGAAATGAAATGATAAGATAAAATTATTTTAGTTTTTAATCGTAGGTATATTTTATGCATACAAAATCACACAGAGAATATGGGAACATAAAAACTAATGGGGAAGGCATCTTTTACAAAACAATCATAACAAGATGAGCAGCCACTGTAAGTTAAAATCCACTGTTTGGCAGCAAAGGGATGGCTAAAACCGGCCTTCATTCCTTTTCCCAGGAAGCCAATTTGCATATTTAACTTTGTTTAAAATAATGCTCCATGGTTGCTATAGGAAACGTAGGCAGCAGTGTTCATGGTCTCAGATCTCTCTTCCTGCAAGACACGTCAACAGCATTTTTCAAACTATTCATGAATGCCTGTTGTTGCAGATGCACTAGAAATGAATAAAATGCCGTAGGTTATACCTCAAGAGAAAGGGGAAGGAGAATAGAGTTAACCATGTAATAGTTTAATAGCAAGGTTCTTAGAGTTCTCTGTCATGCTTCACACTAATGGATAAATGACAGAACAGAAAACAATGTAAAAGACTCCAAATCTACATAAACTAGTATGAATCACTGGTATAAGGTTCACCTTAAGTTTAATCAAAATTATCTGAAAACTCTGTGTTTGCTCTTTAGATAGGTATGGAAGAATGCCATGTGCTGTGGGGCTGATAGTTGCTTAAATGACCCTACAAGAAGCCCCCACTCCAAAAAAATCTTAGGCTGATGCAACTGTGATATTTTAAAGTAAGAAGTAGCATTTTCTTTTGAGTGCAGAAGCACCTAGCAAGACCCTAAGGCAGAAATAGGCAACATACAACATGTGGGCTGCATAGATTTCCAGGCTTGTCACTAATATTCAAACACAAAATAAACAAATTTTATTGACAAAAGGTCAGCCTGTTTCTGGCTTTTATGAGTGGAAAACAACATCTAGGATATTTTCAGTTAGGGCAACACCTTAATGTCTACTCTAAAACATATTAAATATTTACAAGTGTTATTATTGTGATGCCACAAAACCTCAGCATAGCTGCCTGAGATCCTCCATAAATTCAAGAGGCTGAGCTGTGGCCTTACTCTTCAAATATTGCCTGCTTCCTGCTCTAAAGCAAAAATGGGCAGCATTTTTTTGCATACAATTTGCTATTTCCATCACCAGCACAACTGTCTTTGTTCTGGCTTGCAACCAGAAGCCAATATTGTTCTTATTTATGTCAGAATAAATGTCTTCATTCTGACATAAGAGGTGGAGGAAATGGCAGAATACATTGGCATAACTGTTTTATCTATTACACCAAGATGGCTCTCTTTTGAATAGGAATGGACGAAACGTAAATCAGTCTGCCCTTATTTTGCATTGGGTAGAATGAACAAACTGCCTCTCAGAACACACTGGAAAAGTTATAAACAAGGTCCTCCTCTAAACAATGTCCTATACACTCTTTCTTCTCCAATCCATTGCCCTCCATATTGTATGTACTGGAAATTCAACTGGGAATTGCTCCCACACATCTGGAAGGTACTCAGTTGGAAAAAAAGACTATTTTCCTGGAATTTGTGGAATTCCATACTGCTGCACACATTTTAAATTGTACACCCCTCAGATGCTGTACAATTCAGACAGAATAGTTTCTTAGACAGAAATTAATCCTAGAATGATTTACAAAGTATGTAGAAACCCACAGGGACCTCACATTTGTCTTAATTTTGAAATGCATAAATATAATGTTCTATTAATTGAGCTTAATATATAATGACTCACTTGTCCCACTGATTTCAGAGGCTTTTTCCTCAATATAACATTTTGGTCTAACTCAATATGCCTGTTCCAAAGCCTCCTAAATTCACTCATTGACAAAGAAACATAATCAAGTGGCTCTGATAATTGAAAATAGTTTTTATAAATCATTATTTCAGACAATATTTTAAAACTTTAGCAGAAGCAAGCTATATTTGTGGTTACAACATAAACTGTGCTTATTACCACATGGCAAATACATAGTAATTCAAAAATCTGCATAGCAAGAAACCATTACAATGTCTGTCAATAAATGGCTAGTGGTGTGTACCAACAGATGATTCAAGTAGTTATGAATTTGAGTATATGAATTTGAGAGAGAATGAGATGGCTGGATGGAGTCACTGAAACAGAAGGTATGAGCTTAAATGGACTCCAGAGGATGGTAGAGGACAGGAAGGCCTGGAGGAATGTTGTCCATAGGTCGGACACGATTTCACAACTCACAACAAATGAATTTGAGTCTTCATCATAAACAAGGAAGCTTATAAATGGGTATATTCAGTTCCATGATAAAATAGACCCAGATAGTTTGGTAAATTATTCTTAAAAACTATGTTAAAGGAAGAAAAATGTGCATCTGTTTAGAGAACCAACTTCCTTTTAATTCTTTATAAGTAGGGTTGATAAATCTGTTAGTAGAGTTTCTGTTACCAATTGTAGCAGCAAAAACTCTAAAGCTTTAGTTATTCTTAGTATAGTCCGTTAATCTGACTGTCTTGTAGTTATTACAGATAATGAGTGGAATGAAGAAAAAAGCTAATTTCACTGCTATAAAATGCGTAAGATAAACAGAAATTGAAGCCAAGATTTATAAGTGTTACGCTGCCGAAGAGTTCTTCCTGGATGGGTAAATCTTAATTCTTCTCCTACATTAAGCAAACAATCTTTTTATGGATAAGGTTTAGGGTAGCAATAATTGTTAATTAAATGAACCAAATCATACACTTGCCCATTATAATTTTTATAACAGTATGAAATCTACTAGAGATACGTTTTTCCCTCTCTACATGAATTTACTAGCCAAAATAATATTATGGAAACAGTATCTGCAAAATTATGCAAGAGTAGATTGAAAGTAGCATTTTTCCTTTCTCAATAATTGTAAATGCTATCCAATATGAAAAATATTTCTTGGTAACTGAAATAACTGATTTCATCTTCCTAATGCCAGTTTCTCACAGTAAGTTCCCCTCAGGATTTCTCTCATGCCTGAACCCCACGCCTACTCAAGCCTCAAGAACTATAAACTAATCAAATCAGAATTTTTCAGGCTGGGAAAGAAGAAACACAACATGTGATGTATTTTTTTAAAAAAATGTTTAGTTAATATATAGATATTTGGGTTAAATAGATGACCAAATCTGGTCTATTTGGTAAGGGATGATGAGATTCTAATTGTGTTGGATCTCTGGGTTACATAACTCAGGATTCATAGGGGAAATGTTCAAATCTCAAATTTGCAGAATCTCAATCTCATATCTGTAGTTTGATAGTGGAAATGTTTTGTCATTGAAGACATATGTAACTATTATGTTTTTAAAACCCAGGCATTGCTTTTGCCAAAGTACCTAGAATCCTGCAATATATGCTGTTTTTTTTTTCTTTTGTCATTTGGTATGCAATTAATTGACAATCAGTGAAATGAGTTGGAAGCAAAGTCAGAAAAAGATCTTAGGTTGGTTGTGCACAAAATAGTTTTAAACACAAAAGCCTCATTCTATGGGCCAATATTTATTTGTATCTGAATGTATTTTTGTGATGACAGGATTGTACAAGATATCATACCTGTGTGTATAATAATTAATGGATATTGCAAGGCTAAATGTATTGAAAACTTACTGTCTTCTTTGCTTTGTCTGGAAAATTTACACATTATTTCCATGAACTTTAGTTTGTGAACTTAGATGATCATCAAGACTCTCATTAAGCAAATACGTAAAAGTATTCTGGAAACAAAGCGTGGCCTTTCTGTGTTTTAGAAAAGAATGTCAAATTGTATCTTGAATAAACATGCCTGCCTTATTCCTATTAAAAAGGCACAGTTGCATCTACAGGATAATGTCAGGAATCATTGAAGACGAACTAGAAATACAGCAGATAGATTTTCATCTGATGTAAATTCCTTCTGCTTGCTTACTCTTGGACTTCTATTTCACGTGAGCTCCTGCATGTGTTTCGTACGTCACTGGAGAGATACTGGCAGCAGCTGGGAACATTTTTTTAAAGAAGCTCTTAAGATCAAATGTGAAACGCAGCTTAGGGAATGATTAATTAACACAAATACACAATATGGGTCACGATTACAAAAATCTACTTCATCTGTGGATCCTTGCATACGTACATACTTCTTTCTGGAAAATAAACCAGTTTGGCTTCTTTCCAGGAGGAAAATGTTTTGGGAATTCTACACACTTTCTTTTTAAGAAACAGGATTGAGGAGTTAGCTTTGGAAGAACAGCTAATGTTAAAACTATGAAGGGCTGTGCTATTTTGTTTCTAGGAGTTTACCAACTATGAGAAGAAAAAATTAGAGTCCTCATAACCTGACTGGAATCTATTTCTTCCCACTCTATAAAAATCAAGTATTGTAGTCATTTTGTTCTCCATAGTGAGGGGAGGAGTATCCAGGATGGGTTGATATTGTCCTCTCTTGATTGGGCTGAGTCAGATAAGCTCTTTGGGCCACGCCCTGGTCACCAGGTACTACCCAGTTATTGACTCAGCCCTCAACTGGGCGGTTGTGCCATCCGGGAACTCCTGAAAATCCTAAGGAAAAAAACTAGAGACCTTTTAAAAGAAGCACAACTGCCTGAGTGAGTATCTGGAGACTCACAGAAAGCCTGGTGGGGCTAGGAGCGGTTGCCATTAGCCCCCAGGGGCAGCACACAGTCTAGGTCACTAAGGGTGACCTGGGTCACTCAGCAAGGACCGCCAGCTACTCTGAAATGCTGAGCCTCTGCAAGCCTCACCAGAGCACAGCAGGAGCCTGGAGCAGAGCTCATTTACGAGCCAATGCTTCCAGAAGGCTAATTCCACCCGCAGCAAGGGGCACGGCGACTTTTTGAGCACAAGCCCACTTTTCAAGCCCTGGATTGAAGCGCCCTTTGAATTTCAGTGCAAATCACCTTTTTGGATAGCAGGGGACCATGTGCTCCAAGATGGCTTCCCCCTTCTCTGAGGACACAAGCCAGAATTTGGTCCCTGCAGCTATGACCACCAGCCCTGCCAGAGAATCTCCAAACAGGTTTGAAACCCCTCCGGGGGCCTCTTCTGGGGGGGGGAGGGCGGCAGCAAGGCTAAAGCAAAGCCAAGCACATTCCCCCCCACAGGGCCCACAAGAGTACAAAATGCCAGTGAGTGGCGTGCGGCAGAGTTCTGAGCAGCCCAAGCCACTTGCATTTGTTTGGATCTCAGGGGGAGGGGCAGAATCAGCTCCTTTCTGACGCAAATTGCCCTCCTGAGGAGATTTCAAGATGTGGGGGAGGGGCACTAGCAGCAGCACAGACATGGGAAGGAGCCAGTTCCTCTCACCTCTGAAGGGGTGGAACATCACCAGCCCGAAGGAGGCTAAAGATACCCCCACAGCTGCATCTGGCCCCTTGCCAGACGCTTTCTCTAAGGAAAGGGGGATAGGACCCCCACGGCAAAACCAAAGGAAACCCTGGGAGCCCAGAGTAGATTCAAATGACAAAAGCAATTTTGCAATAAGGCAGCAAAAAGCCCTGCTCCAGTTTCTGATAAAAGGCTTCCCTGGGGCAATGTTTAGGGCTTCCCTCCCCTGGGGGAGGGGCAGAGGGGGATTCCTTGCAGCTATCAAAGGATTTGGGTGGTTGGCTCTTGGCTAGCTGACTCCTTTCTCATTCAAATTTCACTTTCATGGAGACCTTTCCACAAAGCTTTTACAACCACTCTCTTTGTTAGGCTGCAGCTAGCTTCTAAGTCACATGCGTTTGGCCTTAACAACAGCAAATTGGACTGAATAAGTTGAGAAGGGGGAACGTGCTTTTCTAACTTTCCAGAATCTGCTTCCTAGTATATCAGAGCTTGTGAGCACTCTTCTACAGACAAAAACAGGCCTTAACCCCCCCCCCAAAAAAACTAATTCTAAATATGGGAAGCAGAGGCACAGGGCACTAGAACTCATATGCCAGAAGGCTAACAGCGGGGGGGGGGGCACTCCCTGGACTAGGACAGAGGATATAAGTACAGGGATCTCACCCAGCAAAGCTGCAGAGGAAGACCCCTTGTTGCAGGGAGGATGCCCATTGACACCCTGGGTCTCTAGGGCCCTGTCCAGGGATGGCTATCACACCCTTGCACAATGCCACCCTGGTTGCCTCCCCCCCTCGGGGCCCTCTTCCCAAGCCAGCTCATCTGGATGGGCAGGCGGGAGTGCTAGCCAGATACCAATCTTCAAAAATATTTGGAATTCATGTCTATATACATCTTTAATTGACTGAAAGTTGAATTGTGAGTAGTATTGAACTGGATTGTTAATTCTCCACCATGGGTGGTGGCAGCCTTGCCTCAGCCCCTCAGGGGTGGCATACTATTCCACTCAGGCCTTAACAGCCTAACTGTCATTTCACAGGGCCTTGTCATTGGGGCCTATTTCAAATGCTTATGCACCATGCCACTACTTGTCTATCATGGCTTTCCCTAGCACAGGAGCGCTCCGCAGCTCCTCACAGAATTGGGTAATGACAGAGACAGTCAAAGCAGCCATGAGCACCTGCGCCATCCTTTTTGAAGAGTGCCAAGCGCAGCAGAGACTAATTGGCCTAAATTGACTGTTGGAACAGGGCGGAGGCCAATAGCTCCACCTGAGAACCTCCTTTGCCGCTTCAGGGCTTGGGGCTTGGCCAAGGGTGGCAGCTTCCCCTGCACAGCCCACATATGGCGTCCAGCCCTAGCCTCGGCTTTGCAGGCATGGTGATACCAACCCTTCTGACCTAGGTTTTCCCTTTGTATACACCAAATTTCAGATATTAGGGCCAAGGCTCTGCGGCAAGGTATGCCAGAGGTAGTTGACACCCAGGCAGAGGATTCCCCTGTCTTCCCTGTCCAGTCACAGGATGCTCAGGCTTTGGATTTGAAGGAAAGCTTAATGAGGGAGGAAATCTCTGAGGAGGATAGTATTCCACCTGCCACTTCCATCCTTTCTGGTCTCCTCCAGCCTTTTCTATTCAAAAACCTCTTATTCAAAGCTAAGGCCTCAGCCAAATTGGCAACATGTCTCAGAGGCGACTGTGCAACTGCCAGTGATAGCAGCAGAAAGGGTAGTTCTTTGTATTTGAGTACAATGACAATAAAGATTATACTTACTTATATTTGCCGTGGAGGCAGGGGCAGGGCCCACACCAAAGTTCCTTCCTGATCTGATTAATAGATAGTGGGCATCTTCGACTTCAAGCCCAGTGCCCACCTCTAATGGCAGGACAAGGATATAGTCCAGGGTTTCTGCCACCTAGCGCTGAGGCTCTGGGGTCTGCCTTGCACACCTCTGATAATATGCCGGGGCACTTGAGGAGGCTCTACAGCCTGAGGTCAAGAAGCAGACATCACTATAATGAGTTTCAGGCAGTGGCCTGGGCATTAAGAGCAGCTGTAGCCGCTCCTCTCCCTTTTAATCTTTCTTGTCTGATCTGCTTTCAGGATTACAGCAACTCCCTGCAGCGGACGTCAGAGACACCAGGACCTTAACAAAATGGTAGATTCAGAAGCAGGCTCGGTTTCCCTGTCATCAGACAGCTAGCCTCCCAGGTAGTCAGAATGAGTGGGGTGTCTCTAGCCACTCTGACCTAACTTCTAGACACCAGGGTGTCCACCATTGGCATTGTTCCTCAGGCTCGCTTCCTCACCAGGACATCCAATGGTTCCTTTTGCCTTTCCAGTGAAGGCACATGAGTTGATCCCAGACCAAAGTCCTTCTTCCAGCAGAAGACCCCCGTTCACTGCTCTGGTGGACGTCCCAGGCAATAACCAAGGGCAAAGTCTTCAGAACGCCAGATCGGGTAACAGTAACAACAGATGCCAGTCTGTTCAGGTGGGGCACCCATCTGCGGGCTCAGATGGCGCAAGGACAATAGAGCCAGGCGGAACTGACTTACAACATAAGCTGGTTGAAGCTCAGGGTGGTCTGCCTGGCCTCTGTTACATTTTCACCGCTTGGTCAGGGGTAATCATATTTTAGTTCTCACAGACAACATCACCACCAAGGCTCACATAAGCAGACAGGGGAGGACCAAATTGAAGTTCCTCAGGCGGGAGGCCAAAAGACTGGGACAGGGGGCCGAAAGGAACCTCTTTCGTTGACTGAGGAACATATAGCAGGGATGGACAGTATCAGAGCCAACTGGGTAAGCTGGGCCGATGCGGACAACTTGGAGTGGGGACTGCAGCCAGCAATCTTCGATGAGGTGGCGAAGCACTTCGGATGCCTGGAAGTCAACTTATTTGCCACTCCTCCCAACACTCAGCTCCCGAGGTTCTACTCCAGGTACCAGACACGATGCCCATGGGCCTGAGGACTACTCTAGGCCTATCCATCTTTGCCCCTGATTCCCAAGGTCATACAAAAATCCTTTGGGAAGGAGCAGAGGTGGTGCTAATTGCCCCACACTGGGCCCGGAGGCCGTGGTTTGCTGATCTCCAATCTCTCTCAGTGGACAGCCCTGGAGGATCCCCCAGGAGAGGATCTCCCTCAACCAGGGGTCGCTGGAGCACCCGGACCCTCAGTAGCTCCAGTTGACTGCTTGGCGCTTGAGTGGAGCATCCTGAGGGAAGACCACTTCTCCCCTAGGGTTATACTGACCATCCAGGCGGCCCACACCCCTCCACAGAGCACATTTATGGTGCTACATGGCGGGCCTTCTCAACATGGTGCATCTCCAGGGGTCACAATCCGGTTCAGATCGCTGTTCCACACGTTCTGGACTTTCTCCAGGTGGGTCTGGACAGAGGTTTAGCCCCCAATACAATTAGGAGACAGGTCTCGGCCATTTCATCGGTACTCCTGTGGGGAAGGGCTCAGGCGTTGACTTACCACCCTGTGGTCAGGCGATTCCTCAAGGAGGCATCCAACCTAAAGCCACCGACGGTACACAAGTGCCCGTCCTGGAACTTGCACAAGGTATCGGACGCTCTGACAGGCTCTCCATTGAACCATTATGAACTGCTTCGCATAAGTTTTGGACCCTTAAGGTGGCCTTTCTGGTGGCCATAACCTCCATTAGGAGGAGATCCAAACTACAGGCACTGTCTGCGAGGGAAGATTTCTGCGGGTTCCACTAGGACAGGGTGGTGCTAAGGTTGGACCCCTCCTTCATCCCCAAGGTGTGCTCTTGCATCCATCACTCGCAGGAATTGATATTGCCCAATTTCTGCCTGGACCCTTCTCACCCATTAGAGAGGAAGAGGTACACCCTAGACATAAGGAGGACTCTGAGGATTTATAATACAATACAATACAATACAATACAATAGTAGAGTTGGAAGGGACCTTGGAGGTCTTCTAGTCCAACCCCCTGCCTAGGCAGGAAACCCTATACCGTTTCAGACAAATAGCTATCCATCATCTTCTTAAAGACTTCCAGTGTTGGGGCATTCACAATTTACCTTAGAAGAACCGACCGAACAGGAGATCCGAGTTTGTCCGTTTGTCTCCTTCCAGCCGGGGTCCCAGGGAACAAGGTGACTTCCACCACCATAGGCAGGTGGTTACAAACCTGTATTAGTACCGCCTACCAAGCACTGGGTCTGCAAACACCCAGCTCTATTAAAGCACATTCCACATGAAGCGCGACCATCTCAATGGCCTGGGCCACTCAAGCCTCATTGTCGGAGATCTGTAGGGCAACTGCGGGGTCTCCCCCCTCACCATTCGTGAGGAACTACAAACTGGACTTCCTTGCCTCTGCAGAAGCTTCATTCGGGCGTAGGGTGTTGCAGGCTGTGCACAGGCAGAGGTGACGCCTCACCAGGCATAAATTTGTGCTTGTTCTTAACAGACGTAACCCTCCTTAACAGGTGTCCCATCCTGGATACTCCTTCCCTCACTATGGAGAAAGGGCGTTGGTACTTACCTGATACGCCTCTTCTCATAGTGGGGGAGGAGTATCCAGCCCCTCCCTGATATGGTTATGTAAGCAAAATGAGATATACCTGGTTGTCGAACTGTTCTGTTATGTAGCAAGATAGACATATGTTTGGTTGTTGAACTGCTCTATTAAAGGAATAAATAAACAAGGTTTGAAACTAAGACAAAAGTCTGGAGTGGATGGCACAACGAGTCGGATAGAGTTCTTCGCCAATAACTGGGTAGTACCTGGTGACCAGGGCATGGCCCAAAGAGCTTATCTGACTCAGCCCAATCAAGAGAGGACAATGTCAACACATCCTGGATACTCCTCCCACACTATGAGAAGAGGCGTATCAGGTAAGTACCAACGCCTTTTTGCATATTTCATTTATATATATGTATACTATAAGCTTAGCTCACCACCAAATACCTGGTCAATCCTGGTAAATTATAAATGGGAAAAGGATTAATTGGGAAGAGGTCAGTGGTGGGTTCCTACCAGTTCAGACCACTTCGGCAGAACCAGAAGTAGTTTGGTGGCCTGGGTTGCTGGAACCGGCAGTGAACCAGGCCTGTCATGCCCCCAAACTGGTTCTCCGTGTGGCGTTGTAGGCACCGCGATCTTGTTTTTTGCTTCTGTGAATGCACAGAACAATTTTTATTGTAATGCGCCCACAAGCAAACCGGCAGTAGTGACTGCCAGAACCCACCCCTGGATGAGGTGTTTTATTCTTTCTTTGATCTCCTCTCCTCTTTCTCTAGAGACTTTTCTCTAGCCCAAAGGCTTTTCATCCAGCTAGGCTTACTTCAGTTCTTGGCAGCTGGTGAGAAGAAAAGCATTTGAGAAAAGAATGCATACTATATATTAACAGTAATTGTCAGAGGAATAACAGCTTATGCCTTGCTTTGACTAATTTTCGGGTCTTCCCCACAAATGTTTTAATGCACAAGTGCCTACTAATAACTACACTCAAACCTTTTGGTACCATGTCCAAAATCATGTAATATGATTTTAAAGTAAATTGTAAATAAATATGCAAAAAATATGATTATACTTAACTAAATTCAATTGATATTAATTGCAATATAAAATTAGCAATATAAGAAATTAATCATTTTTATTTTATACGAAATATACTAGGGAACTGAAATACATCTATCTTCAGAATCATAGTTTCAAAATGTGGGAAATTGCACTGCTAAATAAACCAAAAGCAAATATGTTGATGATTCATTTTATACCTGGATTAATCCACAGCTTCTGACTTCTGATTTCTCTCTGTCTTACTGGGGAGGGAAAACATAGATGAAGAAAGGCATATACTGTTTGAGAAGCAGTAACTGAAATGAAGAGTCCAAAGAGGTAAGGATAATCTGTATTGGAACTAAAACCCCATTGAATTTGATTTCCTATCTGTGCACTAAAACACATTATTCGCAGAAATCCATTGGTGAAGTGGATTGGTATGAAGATGCAAGGGGCATTTATAGAGCAAACCTTTAGTCTATCAAATACTGGCAATACAGTATTCAATTTTTTTCTTTGATACAGTGAGGAGCCCATCACAGGTTCCTCCAATATTATTAAACTGCAAATTCTAACAGTCTTCAAACTAATGAATGCTGTAGTTGACAAGAATAGATTGCTCATTCCATAGTGGCTAAAGGAAAGACATAAGCTTTGGATTTTTGATTGCATAAAGAGACACTTTTGTTCACTTTCCTAAGATGTGATACTGCACGTTATTTTGTTATGAAAATACCTAGTCCTAACTTTGCTCGTTTTTGCCTGATTGTGGAAGTACTTCAACCATTTGATTTATTTCCACAAGATGGTGCAGTAGAGCTAATGATCCTTTCAGCACACAGTCTGCACTTGGGGAAGAATATAATATGAAAAATAAAGACTGAACAAAAGCATCCTTCTAGAATATTTTGCTCTGAAAATAAAACAGCAAAATATCTTATTGTTTGAATTCCTTTCCCCCGGCTATTACTATAGGGACCTCCAACTGTATATAATTAATGCATAACCAATTCAAAAGGATTAGTAGACCCCAAATTCTATTATATATTGATTTTATTTATTTTAACATATTTCTATTTATACAAAGTACACTTACACATAATAACAGATGTTAGGATATGTTGTGATTCTCATTGGAAATTACACTCAATTCCTTCATTAATAGAGTGGCAGGTCAAACACTGATATCAAAAACACCACTTAAAAATAAATTTAAACTCTCTTTAATTTGGGAGCCATTGATGGATTATACATTTGCACACAGACATCTACTGTATTTGAAGTTTGGGTTTTTCTTACCATACATATTAAAACATCAAATTCTGTCTGACTGGCATAAATTCTGATCAGTTGTTATTTGTACTGCGTATTGATATCAATTTGATTATTTTTATTCATATTTTTACTTGACTTTAATAATATTTTTTAAACTGACATGATTATTATTATATGCTGTCTTAATTCAATGCTATTAGAAAAACAGGATGTTTAAAAATCAATTAACGTCTTAATTTTTATAGCTTCCCGAATTCCTGTTTCTAGTTCTTTTTATGGCTCGTTCATTGGCTCAACTAATGTACTTTAATGACCCATCTTTTTAAAAATATTTTCCTGCCTAATCTGAGTATGCACATAACAAATGGACAAAATGTAAGATCAAATGCAAATCTTATATTTTTTTATTCCCATCTTTTTCTTGGGAAAGTCAGACTTGCATTTATGAATATCACTAATTCTGTTCCCATAATAACAATCTATGATAGATGGTTTGTGTTAGATTCGGGCAACGAGAGAACAGACTCCAGACGATAGTGACAACAACAGCTCTTTATTTAGTAGTAGTAGTGATCCAGCTTAGCTTGGGGTCGAGTAGCTTCCCTTTTATAGGGATCTGGTAGACCTCCCATCCAATCAGAACACCCCCTTGTTCCCGCCCTAATGGCGGACCTGAGTGGAGACTTACAGTGGTTTATGCTAATATCTAACACCCCTCCCCTCTTAGATGGAGTGTTCCGGTTCGTGACAAAGTCCTGTAAGTATGCCGGTTTCTGCCTTGCTCGGGTGGACCTGCGAAGTTCGGGTTGTGTTGGAGCGGGTGTGAGATCAGCGTGTTCCTCTTGTTCCGTTGTGCTGGCTGGGGATGGTTGGTTTCCCTCGCTGGGAGGCTGCTCCGCTCTTTCGTTGATCTCAGGTTCCACCCCAGGCTCTGCGGTGCCGTAGTCTTCTGTGTATGGATGTTCGGGTTGTTGCATCGGCTGTCCTTCTGACGGGATGAAGTCTTCGTTTGCTGATCGTAGGTTGGAGTTTGTTAGACGACCTCGGAGTTGGTCAATGTGTCTTTTCCAATTCCTACCGTCCTCTAATTCTAACAAGTATGAGCGAGGACCCGTGATACCAATTACCTTTGCCGGAATCCACAGTGTTCCCCCTGCATAGTTGTGGGCGTATACCGAATCCCCTATGCCAGTGGTGGGCAACCTTTTTTTTCAACTGAGCCAAATCTCGCCAAAACCACGATTGAAATTTACTTTGAGAGCCACATTTTTAAAACCGAAAATACATAGGATGGTACACTGTTTTTAGTTTCAATAAGCTTTTATTGAGAATATTCTGCATGCAAGTATCTACATAGGTCGGGAGGATACAAATAACACAACTAATAAAACAAAAACTTTAGAACGATATTATTTATCAATAACATTAAATTGCGTAAAATTTGCCTTACAATGTAGAGAAAATTACATCCTGACATTGACTGACAAAGTCACAACCACTAATGTGAACATTGGCCTTGCATTTCCTTGGATAGTTTGAGTAAGTCAGGTTTGTATGTTGTTGTTTTTAATTTCATCTCTCTCTCCCACTTTCTTTCTTTTTTTCTTTTTCTTTCTCTCTCTCTCTCTCTGGCTCTTTGTCTCTCTCTCCCTCCCTCCCCCATCTCTGCCACTCTGTGTGTGTGTGGGTGTCTGTCTGTCTCTCACTCACTCTGTGTGTGTGTGTGTGTGTCTCTGTCTCTCCCTCTGTCTCTCTCCCCTCCCTTCCTCTCTCTCTGTCACTCTGTGTATGTGGGTGTGTCTGTCTCTCACTCATTCACTTAATCACTCACTCTGTGTGTGTGTCTCTCTCTGTCTGTCTATCTTTCTCTCCCTCCCTCCCCCTCTCTGTCTCTCTCTGTCTGTGTGTGTGTGTGTGTCTGTCTGTCAGTCTCTCTCTGATTCCCTCCCTCACTCCCTCTCTGTTCCTCTCTCTGTCTGTCTGTCTCACTCACTCACGCACACACACACACACACTGTGGTCACCTTGTTGAGTGTTCCAATCACATTTGAAACACTCAACAACTGGCCTGCATTTATGGTATTTTGCAGCATTCTGCAGTCATAGGACCAAAATTGGTTGTCACTCGCCCGGGCTTTTGCAGAAGCTTCCCTCCAAAGCCCGAGAGGAGGGAGGGGAGCGGGCACCCGGCACACAGAAGAGCCGCATTAAAGGGTGTAAAGAGCCGCATGTGGCTCGCGAGCCGCGGGTTGCCCACCACTGCCCTATGCTAAAGTTCCGAATTTTGCTTGTGGAGTCTGGGGGCGATGTGGCAGAGTAATTTGGGTGCAGATGGTCCAGGTGAGACCTTAAGCGACAACCCATGAGGAGTTCAGCGGGGCTCCTTCCTGTCGTGGCACTAGGGGTAATGTGTTGGATTAAAAGATAATGGTCAATTCGTGTTTGCCAATCACCCGGGCCCATCCTAGCGAGGGCCTCTTTTGCAGAGCGCACCATTCTCTCCGCCTGTCCATTCGATGCCGGATGGAATGGCGCGACGAGGGCATGCCGAATTCCCTGACTCGCTAAGTATGTTTCGAATTGCATGGCCGTGAACTGAGGCCCGTTGTCGAAGACCAGGAGGTCGGGCAGGCCGTGCGTGGTGAAAAGTCGCCGTAGTACCTTGATAACTGCCTCTGCTGTGATCGAAGTCATCAGGACTACTTCTAACCATTTGGAGTATGCGTCCACAACTATTAAGAACGTCTGCCCCTGCACTGGCCCTGCGAAATTGATGTGTATCCGCGACCATGGTGCTTTCGGTTTGTCCCACTCCGTAGCGGGCGCTTCAGGGGGAGCTGGTCTGGATTCTTGGCACGGATTGCAAGTGGCTACCCATTCCTCTATTTCTTTGTCCATGTTTGGCCACCAAACGTAACTCCTAGCTAGTGCTTTCATCCTTACAATCCCTGGATGCCCCACATGCAAAGCCTCTAATACATTTCTCCGTAGTTTGTACGGTACAACAACTCAATCCCCCCACAATAGACAACCTTTTAAAACTGACAGTTCATCACGCTTAGACAGAAACAGTTTGAATTCAGGCCCCACAATCCCTTTGGGCCACCCCCTCCATACCCAGGTTTGCACTTGTCTGATTACGTTGTCCTTAGCGGAAAACCTCGCAACGTCCAAACAGTCAATCAAAAGCACTGGTGTTTCTGGAGTGGGGTCGGTTAACAGTTCCGGTAGCGGGCAACGACTGAGCGCGTCTGCATGCCCCAACGTGGAGCCCGGTCGATGTACCAGTTTGTAGGAATACGCAGCCAGGAAAACAGTCCACCTGGTCATGCGCGGGGAGAGGGAGACCGGTGTGGGGCGGTTTCCCGCCAAAAGACCCAGCAAGGGTTTGTGGTCTGTGATAAGTTCGAAATCGTGGCCGTAGAGGTACTCGTGGAAACGTTTGACTCCAGCCAAAGCGGCTAACGCTTCCCTGTCCAGTTGGCTGTAGTTGCGTTCCGCCGACGACAAAGTCCTAGAGTAGAACGCGATGGGGGCTTCGTTCCCGTTTGGCATTTTGTGACTGAGTACTGCGCCGACGCCGAAAGGTGATGCATCGCAGGTCAATACCAGTGGTAGGGTTTGGCTGTACTGGATGAATAGAGAGTCGGTCGTCAGCAGGCGCTTGACTGCGGCACAGGCGGCCGCCTCGGGGTGTCCCCAGGTCCATTTCGCGTTCTTGGCTAGTAGTCGGTGTAACGGCTCAGCGACGGTGGCTTTCTGTCTTAGAAAAACGCTGTAGAAGTTAAGAAGTCCGAGGAATGCCTGCAACTCGGTCTGATTTCGTGGTGTGGGGGTGTCCTGGATCGCCTTAATTTTTTTCGATGTTGGGTGTATACCCAGTCCATCGATCCTATATCCCAGGAATTCTACACTAGGCACGTTGATTTGGCATTTTTCCTTTTTTAGGCAGAGACCCTTTTTTCGAATTCTGGCCAAAACAGTTCTAACACGTTTTAATAGTTGCTCCTCGTTTGCAGCCGACACCAAGATGTCGTCGAAATATGGGACGATGCCTGGTATGCCCTGCGACAGCCGTTCCATGACGCTTTGGAACAATCCCGGAGCGATGCTTACGCCGAATTGTAACTGGTTGCATTTAAAAGCACCCCTGTGCGTCACGATAGTTTGGGCCTCCGCCGTGGCGCTATCCACAGGCAGCTGCTGATATGCTTGTGCCATGTCTAATTTAGCGAAAAATTTTCCTGGCCCCAACGAGTGCAATAGATGTTGGACGACGGGCACAGGATATGCGCTTTGCTGTAGGGCGACATTAATTGTGCATTTATAGTCTGCGCAGATGCAGACTGACCCGTCTGGCTTAACTGGGGTCACGATTGGGGTTTCCCAGCGCGCGTGATCCACCGGTTCAAGGATCCCTTGCTCTTCGAGCTTATCGATTTCTTTGTCAATTTTGGGACGGAGCGCAAAAGGCACTCGTCTGGGTTTGAGTCGGATTGGCGCCACATTTGGATCCAAATTGAACGATATTGGCTTTCCCACATACTTACCAAGGCCGGGGCTGAACACATCCTCGAACTCCTTAAAGATTTCCTCAGCGCTGCTGTTTTCCACGGCGTTGATTCCGGTAACTTCTAGCCCCAGGGCTTCGAACCAATCCAAACCCAGGAGACTCTGTAATGGCGCGCTGGTGACGGTCACGGGCAGCTGGGCTATGATGTCCTTGAACTGGACTCGAAACGTGCCTTGACCCACGATGGGGACCCTGTTCCCCTGGTAGTCTCGAAGTAGGATGTCTGGTGTTCGTAGTTGGCGCTTCTTCAGACTTGGAATCGCCTTTTTTATGGCTGACCACGAGATGATTGTCAGGGACGATCCTGTGTTGACTTCAAGCTTGCAAGGGGAGTCCTCCAGGAGGACAGTGAGTTTCAGCTTTTTAGGCCGCTTTGTGCGGACCTGACCTATCGTTGTGAGATAGGTTCTCATTGGTTCTCTCTGGGTATACTCTCTCTCAGCTCTCTGGGAATACGCCCTTTCAGTTCTTTGTGGATACTCTCTCTCAGCTGGCTCCCTCGGTTCTCTCTCTGGGCGCCCTTTGTTTTCCCGCCAAGCCCCTGGGTTGGGCTTCTGTCGGCGATACACTGGAGGCTGCCATTTTGTGGCAGGGACTTCGCTCCGGCACACTCTTGCGATGTGCCCAAGTTTGTCGCAATGCGAGCAAACAACGTTTCTAAAACGGCAGGTAGACCGGGGGTGGTTCCCTCCGCAGCTTGCGCAGGGTGGCAAACGGAATTCTGATTTCCCCGCTGGTCTTGTGTGCCTGCTCCACATGCGATGACTGTCTTCGTATTCGCTGTCCTCGGTCTCTTGATCGTCGGCCTCATAATGCACTCTGGCTTGTCTGGCTCCGGTCTGGATCGTGCTGTACCCGCATTGTATTGTTTCGGAAGATCTGTCCGCTGATTCAGAAGCTCTCGCCTCGTCTAGCGCAATTTGCAGGCTTAGGTTGGGTTTGGCCAACAATCGTTTTTGTAACGAAATGTCTTTTAACCCGCATATGAGGCGTGCCAGGATTTGCTCGTCCAGGTCCCTGAACTCGCAATGCGTTGCTGCTTTTCGAAGTGCTGCAACGTACTGATTGATGGATTCGTCCGCCTTCTGGTTCTTCGTGTTGAATTCCTGGTGGCGAACGTGGTGGGAAGGTTTTGGCGCGTAATGCGTCTGCAGCGTCTGCTGTAGCGCCGTCCATGTTACTGCCTGGATGGGGGTAGGCTCAGAGAGATCCCTGGCCGCCTCGAAGACCTCTCGACCACAGTAGCTCAGGAACATATTCTTTTTCCGGGAGTCCGGTACTCCCGTGAGATCGTTTGCCTCAAGGAAACATTCGAATCTCAGCATGTAGGATTCCCAATGCTCGGCGATTGGGTCATATGGGGTTGGTGGAGCGTGCATCGACATCTTGTCTGCGTTCAAATTTGCCGCGCTGAGATGGCTGCCGGAAATTCCGCCAAATTCCGGGGCTGGATCGGATTCGTAGATTCTGCAGGTAGCTTCTTCGTCCTATCTGTCTCTCGATCCTACCTTTGTCGCCAATGTTAGATTCGGGCAACGAGAGAACAGACTCCAGACGATAGTGACAACAACAGCTCTTTATTTAGTAGTAGTAGTGATCCAGCTTAGCTTGGGGTCATGTAGCTTCCCTTTTATAGGGATCTGGTAGATCTCCCATCCAATCATGACACCCCCTTGTTCCCGCCCTAATGGCGGACCTGAATGGAGACTTACAGCGGTTTATGCTAATATCTAACAGTTTGTGCTGTGCACAAAATCAGGGGCACAATGGTACAGGAAAACATTGCTTTATGTGCTGATTACAAGTACCACAGAAGCATTTGGTTAAAATCTGTGAGAAATAAAAAGTGATGTAAAAATGGGCCTTTGCCCCATCCAGAAGAGTTATTCTTATGTGCTCATTGTTGCATGACAGCAAGTTCTAAACATAATCTTCTAAAAAAGATCAGCATCTCAAAGGCCAATTTCCCAGAAGCCTTCAGACAATTAGTTTGAGAGAATATGGATGTCACAGCTAGGATACAACTAGGCACTGACTTTTGTGGGTCATGCTTTCTTTAAGAAATATTTACAATATACACATTACAGCAAGTCCAAAAGCAATTAATTGAAAATGATCTAAAACAATTATAAATGTGCAAATTGCAGATAAGCAAAACAAAATCTGAGCAACTTAATTAGCCAATATATCTATTCTTTACAACAATATTGCAAAAGAATGCAAATGATAAGAAACATAACAATAAATTAGGAATAGAAAAAAGAATTAAACTTTAAACACAAAATTAATTATAATGAAATATGCATTTAGAGGGAAATACCTACCGTATTCCCCCAACTCCAAAGTTTCAAAATGCAGGTTCTCCTCCTTTTCTCAGTTCTTTCTCATATAGGTTAGTTGTAGTATTTATAGCAATACTTGGTTCTTCTACCATTTCTCACCAGGCAGTGGCACCTAGATGACCTTATCTCATCTTAGAAGATAAGCAAGCATCGTTCTGGATCACTGTCATTTTGTTTCCAGGAAAAATACATCGATGTATTTCTTAGATACTGAGTTCATCTTGGTGGAGACTTTATTTTTTCACTTTGATCTATTTTTTCTGTAATTTCCTGTAATTAGCATGAGTGGAAAGGAGAATGAAGATTTCACAACAGTATCCATTTTGGAGATTAAATGGAGTGCAGAACTGGAGTACTGGAGTGTTCTGAAGTACTCTTCTGTTAGCACCATTTTCATGTAGAGTTTAATAACCGGCCTACAATTTTGCTCTGTAGAACCTTAGCAGAACCCTTTTCCATAGTGCAAATGCATCACTGCCTAGAAAAGTTAGTTATTCAACTATTGTATCAATGATTATTTAAAAAGACAACTATATACTAAATATATATTAAAAAACAAATCTCACTAAATTCAGTGGCCGTTTTGACCAAGTTAATCTAGCAAGTGGATTGCTATTGTATAGATAATGATGTCTAATTTCCAGAATCTACCCATGATGATTATCAGAAAAACTATTAGTGTAGAAGAAGGGGGGAAAGGGAAAATACAACACAAAGGTCAACTTGTTTTGGCTCATTTTCCAGAAGACTGCTATGAGTTTACATTGCTCAACAGCTTGTAACGTAACTGGTTTAGTTAAAATCAGTAGGCACATAAACAGAAACATGCTGCAAAATGAATTAAACAGCTTCAATCTTCTAAAGGCATTCAGACTAAACAGTTTGTACAAAAGAATGTTATTGTGAAGGAATCACTGTAATTTTCTTGGGGAGTTTAAGGTGACTAAACCTAATGTAATCATTTCTGCAATAGCTCCAGAAAGTCTGGCGGTGATAGGAGTTGTCGGGAGCCATGTTTTGAGGGCCTTAGTTTTCCCTCTCATAATGAACAGCACCCTTAGTTCCATTTTGGACAATAGAACGTGTTTTGTCCTTCTTTTCATTGTAAAAAAGTTGGTCACCTTAATCTAAAACACCACAGAAGTAGACACTTTGAGCAACATATACATACAGTATGTATGTGGGTCTGTTTGAATATCTGCATTAAATATACATTTTGAACATTTAAAAAGGTTAGGCTTCCATTCTGCTTGGGTATGTTTTCTTTCTTGGCTTCGTTTTCTATCATCCTTCAGCTGGAAAAAAGTTGAATTTCAATGGAGGAAGAAATTAAACAATTGATATAATTTTTCAGTGTCAAAATATTGAAATCTTTACCTTAAGATATGAAAATACCTTTACTGTGTAGAAGTCGCAAGTAACTGGCAGAAGAAAAACAGATGATTTGGGCACAAATCTTTCTCATTCAGGCCAAAACCTGCTACTAATTACAAGCATAACATTTTGTGAAAATATCATTTGTAGGAGATTATAGCCAGAAGCCTGGTTACATAGCTTCCAATGTCCCATATTAAGTACTCTGGTTGAATGTTATCCCGTATCCTCTAAATTTATTTAGCTTCCATATCATATCCATTTAATTAAAAAATAAAAAGAGAAGTTAAATAGTTAATGGTTTAATCTTAACCAGCAGGATGCAAAAAGATGTAGTTTCATGAGCCTTACTTACTACTTGGTTCAAGTCAACAATTTTTCATCTGAAGAAGTTGATTAAAAATATTCTAATTTGTTATAAAACTAAGTTACTATTTTTAAAGTGCTAAATCAAATGTTATACTTGGTATATCTGACAGCTTCATCAATTTTGTTAAAAAAAATAATTGTAAGGACATCTGTAAAAACTAGCACACTTATAATGGGATAGCCTTTCAGTCTGACAAAACGGGTTGTAGTCTGCAAAAGCTTCCACAGTGAATATAATAATATTTCTAGTACAACCTTCCCCTATATAGATGTAAAATACTAAGATTCCCTAGAGATTGAGCTTCTGCCAATGTTGCCTAAAATACTGAGGGTGGTTTTGCTGAAATGTCACTTTCTTAACTATATTTGGATTAAAATGAAAGCTGCTGCCAAGACTCCTATACAGTTTTCTGGGAAGAGCCATCACTGAATCTTCTGTTGGAAAGGCTTTGCTCGGCTGTCTTGTTTCTAACATAATTACTGTTCTGTATAGTCCTATATAGCAACTTCAAGATTTTATATCCTATTTGATGATAGTTTGAACAAGCATAGAGCCACATGTAATTCTTGCCCAAAATCAACCCTCCTCCTCAAGGTCCATAAACAATACCAACAAATGGCAGAGTTTCTAAGCAAAAGAATGGGAAGTTTATTACATAGGGAATAGTTACATTATTCATGTAACTGCATGTAAGTTATTGAGTATGTTGAAATTAATTAAATGAATTTAGCTTTGACTTATCCTTCCCTACCTCTTTATCTTACTTGCTTCTATATTTTGGAAGTATTATCCACCAAGTATGGATATAGGCCTCCAAACATTGTGTAGCCATGCTACTCTAGGAGAATTTTCTCAGACCAGAGACCAGCACAGAATTATACTGAAGCATAAACTTGTTTATTGGCAGTTGGTAAAGTCTAAGACAGAACTAAAAAAGAGAGTGATTTACCCCACTTCTTTTTTGCATTGTGTTACCTAATTGGCTAATGAAACATTTGCAAGAAAACAGTCAATGTCAAAGAGCACCAAGCACCCTACAGTTCAACCCTAAGCCACAAACATTCTCTTCTATGGTATACAGTATACACATGCTTAGCTACAACAGTAGGATAATTACATGGTTATAGGTAACAAGAAATATTTGATGAGCTATTGCACATTGTGTACCTAATGAGATAACTGAAGCCATTAGGGTGTAACTATGAAAAACGAGGACTACAAGGGGAATTAGATTTTGAAAGAACAGAGAGACAGTAGTTCATGAATATAATTTCTTTCAAGGGTGTAACTTTCTTTTGCTTTCCCAGAATTCTGCTGCCTCCCAGGATCTTTTCCTAGCTTATAAGCTTCCTTTGGTGTTCTAATGTTTTATGACTGAGCTGACAGTTTAGTGTGCCTGGGAAACTGTAGTTGTGATGGGGGGTAGTTGCCTACAGCAATTTGACCTCATTTAGCTGTTAGTACTTTGCTTTCCCTTGGAAGATGTATTTGGGTTAGGGTCCTTTGGTCCGATCCTTCAATGTTTAGCACTGCAACTTTGAGTTACGTGGGAAATCTACAGATCAAATGAGCAGTTTAATCTGTAGACTGATATCACTAGGCTGATAATATCATTATGTTTTTAATTGCCATTATTGCATTTATTTGAAATAATTTATTGCATTTATTTGCAACTGCATATAGGAAAATACACTCCAAAACATAATTCATAATTCTTTATGGTATCTTGGATAGCTTCACTGCAAAAGTTTTCCTTCTTGGTCTTTTTTGAAATAGTCAAATGTAGCACCTTTAGTTAACCTACCTGTTCTGTGTTCAATATGTAATCAAATAGATATGCAACCTGTACCATCACATTAATTTTAAAATCAAAAATTGCTGCTAAGGAATAATCTAGACCTTAAAATCTGATTAGAAAACATCTTATATGGAAGATTTCAACCATATTAGGATTTTTACTTTAGATTAACTGCTATATGACAATGAAGAGTTTTTATCATATTTTATGTTAAATACCATTTGTCCATTGCCACCCACTGGCTGTCTTTAAAACTGCCATTTGGACGGTGCATTTTCAGCTTCCAAACACACATGCTAGAAGTCACCAGTAAAATTTGTAAGGTAAAAACCCTACAATTAATCTTTATTCATAAAATATTTATCAATACATCAGTCTGATATGTAAATTTTAAAGACCAAATTGAATACAAAGTAGATATCCCTCTTGGTGTAAATATCAATATCAAAAATATTTCAACAGATATTAGATTATGGTTTACTCAAAAAAAAAGTATTTGGAATTACTGGAGACCATTGCATTTGTACGGAAAAGGAATGAGTCAATCAGCATATTGTCGGAAATACAAAGACAACAATACTGCATTAGAACTTCTTTTTCAATATCCTTTTTTTCTAGGAAGAAGTAATTACATATATTGATTTTGACACCAAGATTTTATATTTTCAGATGTCCATGTTCTTTTGAACTGTATATCTATTATATGGAAAGGGATGTCTGGACAACAAAAGAGATTCTCTGCCTTTATTGCTAAAAGACTACTTTTTCAATATGGGAAAGATACCATATTTTTCGGACTATAAGACACACCAGTTTAAGACGCACCAAGATTTTGAAGAGGCAAATTAATAAAAAAGTTTTTGCATTCTGCAGATGTCCTAAAAACATCTTTCACGAAAACGGGCCCATTTTTTTCCCAAAAAAAGGGGGCACGAATAGCCTTTAGGAGGCTTCCAGAGTGCTCCTGGGGTCTGGGGGGGACACAAACAAGCAAAAAATACTCAATTTTTTGCTCATTTTTGCCCTCCCCGGCCCCTCTGGAAGCTTCCTAAAGGCTATACACGGCCATTTTTGCAAAGGAAGCGGGGTTTCGGCAGGCCAAAAATGCTGTATTCAGCGTATAAGTCGCACCCAGATTTTCACCCTCTTTTTTGAGGGAAAAAGGTGCGTCTTATACTCCGAAAAATAGGGTAAATTTATGGCCTCAATTACTTAGTGGATTGAAGACCTGATGTTATTTACAAATTACAGAGGAGATGCTTACAAGTGGTGGGTTTCAATTTATTTTACTACTGGTTTGCTCATGCATGTACAGAAGTGTCTGGGTGGGTGGGTGGAACCTCCTGCCGCCATTAGCGGTTTGCCTGATCTGGGGCAAACCGGCAGAAATCCACCTCTGATGCTTACCAATATAGACTATATATAGACAGGTACAATGAAATGTAACTCTACTGAAACTGTTTTTGTAAAATTCCATATAAACATAACCAGTTAGAATGATTAAAATTAAAAGATGCAAACAGCTGGAGCTGGTTGAGAAATATACATTAATTTCTGAACAAAAACATGCAATTCTGCTGCTATCGTAGTTTAGAAAGCCTGCTTCAAAATATGTACACAGCACACTGCTATTCTTAAATAGTAAAGTTTTTGATATTTTTGCATGTTATGAAAACAATCAGAATATTGTTTTCTGCTCAAGTTCTAATCAAGGAAATACAAAGGAGAAAACTGCATCCCCATCAACACTGGCAAGGCAAGATTTTGTATATACTGTAAATAGGGAGCAAACCCTCACTGTAATGTACAGTATCAATGATGTCACCTAGTTTAGCAATGAAGTGTCTGCAAGAAATAATAAGCTCAGTAATCACCAAGAATCCCACAATAAATATGTTTCTCCAATTTCTTTGCTGAAGACGTAACAACCTATGTTTCTTAAATACCAATTAACCAATAATGAAAAAAAGATGGCTGCTCTCAAAATACAAATCTACAGACACTAAATTAAGTACAGGTAGTAAATATGTTTAATATATGTTTGTATAAACTCATTACTAGCAAAGTTCTATTTTTTAAAAATAGATTTTCGTTTCTGGAATAAAATGATACATTGAATGATGACGTCCCATCAAGCCAGCATCTTAAGAAACCCCAAAGACAAAATCCAGCTAGAAAACCAAGGAGTCTACGAAATACCATGCAAAATCTGCCCGGCAATATATATAGGACAAACAAACAGGAGGATAAATGCACGCATCACAGAACACAAGAACGCAGTAAGAAAAAAAGAAAAAACTTCCTCCCTTTTCCAGCACCTTAAAGCTACAGGACATGAAATCAACTTTGAAGAAGCCAGGTTAATCTCCAAAACAGAACACCTCAACAAGAGAATAATTATGGAAGCCATCGAAATAGAGAAATACCCCCACAACATGAATAAACGTGATGATACCTCCCGCCTACCAAACATCTGGAAACCAGCCCTAGCCAACAAACGAACACCACCCACCACCCAAGCCGTTACAATACAAAGCAACAATGCACACACAGCCAGCACCAATCAGCACCAATCTACCAGTCATGATACAAGCACACAACCAATCATTCCACTTACTGAAACAAAGCCAGCACCCCGTCCCCTCCCACCAAGATTTACAGAAAGATGGCAGCTCCGTTCCCATTTTAAGCCCAAGCCTGAAGATGGCAGGTGAGATCTTGCCGAAACGTTGCAAAGACAATCTCAATCTTACACGGGAAAAGACCCGAATACAACAAAACCAGCATACCTACACCCGTGAAAATCTACGAAAACAAATATATATATATATATAACAATAATGTCTATATTCCTTGGCTTTTTCTAAAGCCATCTCAAACATTTGGCATTTATTTTCCCATGCAGGGTTTTAATCCACATTGGATAGCCCTTAGCATGCTTTTGCTAGAATATGAACTTAGGAATAGTGCACACTAGTTTATACACTCTCTTAAGTCTCCATTTGGAATGTAGATTGACCTCTTCCAATTAGTTGGCCACTGTGCTATTCTCCAGATTTTCTGGCATAGCTCGGGTAGAAACTTGATGGATTCTTCTTCTGTGCTTGCCATTTATCAGTGAGTATTCCATCAGTTCCTTTAGCCTTTTGTTTCTTGTATGGCAGCAGCATCAACTAGACAGCCGAAAGGCTTTAATCTCGTCAAATCATAATAATATGAATATCAAATTATGTAGTATTCAAAAAGATTTTCAGCAATTTCTCAGTAGCATCTTATGTGCTACCCAACCTGAGGGTGACACCATCAGTTATATCATCAATCATTTCATATTTTCTCTTCATGAAATTTTTTGGTAAAAAAATTACAGGAGTGATTTCCAATTGTTTCCCCCCAGACAGTATGAATCTGATACCTTTGCTATTGTCACTAAAGTGATAGTTTGCCTCTAGCATCTTCCTATGTCACATACTATACTGTATGTGTGCAGTAAAGTTCTCATGAAATAAACAATGGAGATAGGAGAAATGCTACATTTTGTTAACATGAAATTTGTTTCATGCCGTGGTTTCATAAGTGGCTTCGAAAATGTTTTAAACTGCAGCAAGAGTTTCACCAATATTCACAGCCATTTTGCTGCAAGGTGGAAAAAAACATCAGGAAAATAATGAATTCCTACTTTCAGAATGTGAACTGAAATATATTTAATTTAGAAATTGCTTGATATCCTGAGATAACCCTTCTCGTGATAACTGATGAAATTGAAAGATTCAAATGTGATTGTAAATAAATCTACAACAATGTTAACAGAATATGCAGTCCTAAAGATATTGTGCTCTTATAAGATTAAATAACATGATCGGAAGAATAAAAAATAACATTTAGTAGTAATCTACAAAATATACAAAATTATTTCATATTGCATCTAGCTGTCAGTCTCTGCTGCTGATACTAAATCATAACAGGTTTTACTGTCATTTGTGGCAACTAATATTTACTGTATAGAAAAACATTATGACTGAAGCTACAATCTAAAAGCACTGTTACACTACAAAATATGTTCCTATCTGTTAAGAAATGTTGAGCTGTCTCTCCCCCTTTTTAGAATCCTATCCTGAAGAAAGACAAGATTAGTGAGAGACTTAGAAAGGTAAGGGATGGAGCAGAATGTTCTCTACTACTAAGCCTCCTTTGCATTTCACCATGCCAGTTCAAACCAGTTCTGTTGGTAGAAGACTCTGGCTGCTGCTTTCATCACTATGGCAACCTACACCAGAAACAGAGGTGACACTTGTAGATTTTTTTGGATACTCTTCTCCTGGGCATTGAGGTTTTAGCCTGAATCACGTTTAAGATACATGCTGTGTTCATTTGGCTGTAATTTGCTAGCAGGGTTAAGCAATAATATTTTAAATCACTTTTCCTTTGTGTGAGCTGTTTTCCTTTTCTAAAGGTGGAATTTGAATTCAAATATCATAATAAGTTATATTTTGCCAAACATTAACAAAGACTGAAAAAACATCAATGAAAATGGCAGTGTATTTCTAAAATGATCAAAAACTGGGGGCCAGACTAATTTGTCTTACTCTAGCATCCAAGCCACACCCTGGGAGACACAGATTACATGGGCACATTTGCATTAGCAGTGCTATTTTGTGGTGACATTATGGATGGTCCTAGGTTTATTTTTAGGAAACACCAGGGGAAAAAGCTTGTATTCTTCAAAGACAGCTGGAAACATTAAAACTTTTTAAAATGATAAAAGAGAGGAAATGAATTACTGAGCTATCTCATAAATGTTAGTGACCTATCACTATCCCGTATCTGATCTGGCAGACAAATGGTGCAGACTTACTCGGCCAGCTCATCCCTATTGCTCTGCTGCAATATTAACCATATACATGCTTCTGGATTTTACCCAATCATACTTGCTTTATAGCATATATAGTATTAATAAATAAATAGAATATAGATTTTTGAAAGACAAGATTATAGTTCAAATCCTTGATTTTTAAAAATAAAGTTGAATATTTATATTATCTTTTTATATACCAGTATGTAATGAATAATTACAGTTATGATCTTGGTATACCTAGCATGACTCATGATTTTTCTTCTAATTTTTGTAACAGAGTTTAAAGCAGCTTCTTGCTAGAAATGAGAGAGTTATAGAGTTTAATTCTGATTTTCTTAATTAGACAAGTATCAGTCAAAATTCAGGTTATATCACCTGTAGAAGTAATTATCTTTTGATTCATGGATCTTACGAATATTTACCTTTTCATTCCGCTATATTTAGAAGATATAATTAATGGAATAAAGTCCAGTGTGTGTGTAAATCAGGGCAGAGGCATAGAGAACAGGAGGAGAGCAACGTAGCTAAGAATAAAAGAGATGGAAACAGAGAAGAGTTTGCCAAATATAAATGGTAATGTTAATATTTGGTTGCAAAGATACTGCTTAGTTAAGTTTATTCTCTGCAGTAAGCAAAGAGGATGGACAGCTTTTAGAAATGTGGTTAGCAAGGTTTCAACCAGCCAACAAGTCTTTAAGAAGATGTTGGATAGCCATTTGCCTGAAACGGTATAGGGTTTCCTGCCTAGGCAGGGGGTTGGACTAGGAGACCTCCAAGGTCCCTTCCAACTCTACTATTGTAACAAGGGAGAGAGAGAGATTATTGCTCTCAACAGGGAAGGAAATGCCACATTAATTGATCATAGGGGAGCTCAAAGCTTGAAAAACCAAAGGGAAACATGGGCAGGCTCAGATAAGGCTAGAGAGAGGAGGTGGGAAGATCAAGTAAGGTATTCAGAATCTGAGAATGAAAAAAATGTTACAGATATTATCAAACCCAGATGTGAGTTTTGGAGCATCTTGCCAATTAAATGGGGAAATTTAATCGGTGTATTAAATTCTGTCCTTCAAAAGCACTGTGTCTTTAAGATTTGTCAATCTTCATTGAATGGAGAGAGCCAAAGCAGTTTGGCAAGGGGTGTGTGTGTGTGTGTGTGTGTGTGTGAGAGAGAGAGAGAGAGAGAGAGAGAGAAACTTAGAGTATGCATTTGCATAAGTGTACAATAAAGAGAGAATTGCAATTAGTTAGAAATCTCTGTTGAACATCCAGCTGGCTTTCATAAAGTGGGACTTGAACTCTTAGTATTCTGCTTTCTAGCCTGGTGCCTTAACCGCTAGACCAAACTTGAAGTCCCAGAAGTTGTCAGGGGTGGCCTCAGCCTCAGAACAGATTTGTGATTCTTTAAATTAGGGAGGCTGAACCTGTGGCCCAGGGTAATGTACAGCTCCCAAATTTTAGCTGTGGTTCTAAGAATCTTAATGAACTTCTCACTGGAATAAAAAATGTAATGCAATAGAAGTGAAAATTATTAAATGTATGCCAAATAATGTCAATTGTAATTAAGTTTGAATAGAAGCACTTCATGATCCTCCTCTGAAATAGGTTTTTCCCCTTTTGGAAACCAAGGATTGCTCTTGGAATGGTTGTGTCTGAAAGGCTATTCCCTCACGGTCCAGAGGGAAAAGACATATTCTGGAGTTTTCAGGAACATTCAGTTTCCAATCATCAAATGTTACACATCTCTAAATGAATGTATCTTTTGTGGGTCCCTGTTCACTTCTTTATCCTGATTCTACTTTATTATTGACAGTTGGTTGTTTTATAGCTCAAGCATATTCCTCTGACAACAATTCTGTACTGTTTAAATACAGGCTGTGGAAGATTGACTGCTTGCAAGGAGAACATTAGGGAAAACATGAAGACATGCAAGTGTACTCCATAGATTCTGATTATTACAAAACAGTGACGTGTGATGAGGTTTATGGCTGGTGAGGCATTGACACTGTGGTGGGTTTCAAAATTTTTTAGAGCCTCTTCTGTAGGTATCGCCTGCTTTGTGGGAGTGGTTTGCTGGCCATGTGACTGGGTGGTGTGGAAAATGTGGTGAAACTCTCTTAACAACACTCTTGCTTAGCAACCAAAATTTTGGGCTTCTTTCTTTCTTTCTTTCTTTCTTTCTTTCTTTCTTTCCTTCTTTCCTTCCTTCCTTTTTTTCTTTTCTTCCTTCCTTCTTTCCTTCTTGTGTCTCTCTCCCCAACTTATTTTCTTTCTCTTCCTTCCTTCCTTTCTTCTTTCTTATCTCTCTCTCTCCAACTTACTTTTTTTCTTATTCTTTCATTCTCTCTCTCTCTCTCTCTCTCTCTCTCTCTCTCTCTCTCTCTCTCTCTCACACACACACACACACACACACACACACCATTTCCCTCATGTCTGCCAGACTGCCACTGACAGCTCTCAAAGAGAAGGAAGGACTCCTGCCTTGGAAAGGGGTTGGACTAGATAAATCTTATCTGTCCAAGGTCTAAATGGATGAACAGATTCCTTTTGAAATCCACTCATCCCACTGGCCAATCAAGCCAGTCACATGGACAATAGCTTAGAGTTACACCCAAGAGACTGCAGGGGGGAATTTATTTCTCTTCTTCATTCTGTCTGCAATCACCTGGGATCTCCTAATCTGGGATATGAGAACGCTTTGGAAACCCTTTGGTGGGTGATGAGAGAAGGAAGGAATGAAGGAGGCTGCAGAGCAGATTCATTTGCTTGGCTAGGCTATCTCATTTTGTGAGGCAGACGGAGAACAAAAGGAGATAGCGGAGGCAAATGAGTCTGCCCTGCAGCCTCCTTCATTCACACACGTTCGGGCAATGGGGGGGGGCTTTCTGAGGGCATGCAAGAAAGCCCCCCCCCCCCAAATGTGTGAATGAAGGAGGCTGCAGGGCAGGCTCATTTGCCTCGGTTAGGCTATCTCCTTTCGTAAGGCAGACAGAGAAGGCAGCATTGGTAGCGGCACGTTGCTGGGCAGTGATCAGGGAGGGGGAGGGCACAGCACTTCTGCACTTGCCCTTGGGGCTCTTCTTGTGGGACATGTTGGCTGATGCTGCTTTAGGGCGCTCTGGCCGCTAGCTCCTCTGTGTACAGCCCGACTCCCAGCGCGAGCTGCTCCAGAAGGAGGGGAATGGGACTGCATGTGCAGGAGGCTCCTCAGCACTAGCCTCAGATCAGCGCAGCTGCGGTCCCATTCCCCTCCTTCCTGAGCGGCTCACACTGATCTGAGGCTAGCGCTGAGGAGCCTCCTGCGCACGCTTGCATGCTTGCAAAGATCAAAGTTGTCACAGTCCTCCCTTTTTAGAGACTTTTTAAAGGCTCACCTCAGCACTCGCCTTTTCCCTTTTACATTTCTTTTCTTTTCATGAGAGTGGTGAGGCTCTGTGTCCCCTGACTCCCCTGACTGCACGTCACTGTTACAGAATCAATCTCCACGTCTATCTGCAAACTTACGTACTTACCTTCCTTCCTAGCAATTTGGGGAAGGATATTCTAGAGCAGCAGCCTCCAACCTTTTGGGCCCCAGGGACCAGTTCCGTGGAGATAGGTTTTTCCGTGGACTGGAGAGGACCTGGTTTTGTGTGCTGCCTGCATTCCGTGGATGGAGCTTTGCTTGTTTGCATTGGCCCAGTTTCTGGCATGCCTCAAACCGGTGCCAGTCCATGGATGGGGTCTTGGAGACCCCTGTTCTAGAGGGCTAGTGTTCTTGGTTCAGAAGTAAAGAAAAAAAAGAAACTGAATCATTATTTAATTGGATGGACACATGAAGATCTACTTAAAAACTTTTGGATGAATAATTTTGATTTATTTTTTCCTTGTAGTCAACAGCAGTAGCAACAACAACAGACTAAGACCATCTTCATTAATACAGTAAGTACTCAGTTCTTCAGGATCTTACAAATGTTCAAGTTACTGTTTTTGCAAAGAATCTTGCAATATTACAGTAGGGCTAACACAAAACAATGTGTTAGCTAGATAGTTTAATCAGCATTAAAACATTAACCCTGGTATCCCCAAAACAAGATACATAAGTGCTCTTGGTGTTCTTTTGAAAATGAAACTCTTTCATCAAAATTGAATAGTCTAGAGGATGTTACCCATTTCTGAATTCTGCTGGATTTGTGAAAACACCATAAAAAACCACCAATCTACTTGTCTCCAGTAATGAAGAAGCATATTTTGCAGTTGCCCAATTGATCACTTTTAGCTTTTTTAAGTAGGTGTGGTTAATCTAACCAGGACATTACTAGGGCAATAAAGTATATTGTTATATCTGCTGCTGAAATTTGCTGAAATTTGAATTTAATGACTTGTAACTGTTTGTAACTGCTTTTTGATCTGATCATTGGTAATCCCTAAACACTATTTGAAAAATGCTAGCTTAATATTCTGTACATATGTATTTGTGAGCATTTTAATCATAAGATTCAATATTCTTCTATATAACATGGTTTCTACTCCATAGTAATTTTCACATAGAGTTATTATATCTGTTATTCCTCCCCATTTCCTTCCTTCTCTTGGAGCCTAGGAGAGCTTTTTTGCGTGGGCTGGCGAGTTGAAAGGCCGGGATCTATGGAGGAATACGCCTGGGAACCTTGCCCCTGGCGGATTGTGGATGACTGTGGTGGTGCCTTTACTATGGGAATGATTGGAGCCTAGGAGTATGATCTATTCTATTTTTAAATTGAGAAGACAATCGATTGGGCTATGAAATGGAATGGAGAAATTCTAATTATCCCTTAGTACTTTAATTTGGAAAAAATAACACTTAGTTAATACTGAATCTATATGAAAACTTCCTCACAAGAAGAATATTTAACATAATCAAATTGTGATAATGGCAATGACAGAAGATGAAAAGTTTTATCATGGTAGGAGAAAAATCTTCAAATCCTAAAGGGCATATGGCTTCCCAAGGCTGATGACATCACTTCCTCCAATACAAAGTTTTTCATTTTTAGAATGACTCGGAAAGAGGGCCAACATTGATCCTCAAGGTTTTGGCATCCTAGGCCAGCCTCTAGCCTAAAGCTCACCTTTTTGTCTCTCCAGATATTAAAGTTAGAGCATCAGCCTAGAGCCTGGGTTGCTTGACAAGATGTGTGCATTAAAATGGGAGTCAGATATCTTCTCACAGTATATCATTTGACCTTGCTACCACTGAAGTCAAAGCTACAGAAAATTGCATATTCACATGATTAAACTCATAGAAACTACTTTTTTGCCCTCTGAAATTCTTCATTTTGGCTCCAGTAGGTTTTATCTCTGAAAGCATATTACTATTTTAAAACTGTGTTTTTGAAATAATGATGGAAGTCAATGTTGATAGTTAAGCAAAGTTTTGCAAATAGAATGCCACATATAAATGATTTTCAACATTAACATTTCATCATTGATATTTCAGCCATTTACCTACTTTCTCCTGATAGCACCATGAATTCTAACCCTGCCTTATGCATGAAGCCAGCTGGGTGACCTTGAGCCAATCAATTTCTCTTCAGTCTTATAAAAGAGGAAATGGCAATCCACTTCTGGAAAATCTTGCCAAGAAAACGGCAGGCTGTTCTCCAGACAGTCTCCTAGAATCGGACATGACTGAACACAAGAATGACTGACTGAATGACTGATTGACTGACTGAGTGCTTATGTGTGCATAGTGCGTATTCTTTATATTAATAGCTTATACTTAAGGACAGTTGGTATTTATCTCTAGGGCTTGCTGACGCGTGCATTGTGAAGTGTATGTTTTGTAGATATTCAAATTAGCAAATCATTCAGTCTATCCAAATATTATTACTAAGCAGAAGGCAAACAATGTGACCAGCCTCCAGTAACTTCTAATAATAGACCTGATACATCTTCTAATATCAGAATGGTAATATTTGGGTAGATGGTGCAGTAAATTTTATATGCTATAATAGAAAAATGACATGCCTGGGTTCGTTCATTCATTCATTCATTCATTCATTCATTCATTCATTCATTCATTCATTCATTCATTCTACAAGGCTAAATGGTCAAGTCTTCTCTTATTATTGGCAGCATTTCAAAGTAATATTTAACAGATATTATTTATACAATTAATCTTACTATTTAAGGACCAGAACAATTCTTTTCGGAAAGGCTTCCATTACAAAGAAATAAAATGCAGAAATCCTCTTCCATTAGAGTTATATCTTCTCTCTATATTTTTTCTTTCTTGCCTCTCAAAAGATTTTCTTTATAGTCTTTGCAAGATAGACAGATAGATAATTGACAGACAGCCGATTTTTTTTCTCCAGGCTTTTATCTAGGGTCAGTTACAGTATAATAAGCCACTATTGTGCCATGGGTCCATTTAAAACTAGTGGAAATATCCCATAGGAGATTCTCTGTTTGTCTCGTGGAGTGCTTAGACTGGAAAGAGCCATTTTGTCTTGAAGTGAAATACTGGAAGAATGACAAAAACTCTGCAGTCTCGGAGAATGTTCTTTCTTAATCGGACTAGGCTTGTCATTCAGGTCGTCATCACTTTCATCCAATTCTTCCTGCCAAAGATTCCACTCATATTCAACATGCACATGCAGATTTAGTTTCCCCACTTTGGCGTGGGAAAGCAAACCTTCACACTGGATAGCTTTCAGTTTCTTTGCTGTGTCCAGGGGAGATTCCCCAGCTTGATTTATGATATGTGAAGTTGGCTTCCTCTTCAAAACCAACTTCAAACACTCTGGTTTTTCTATATACTGCAACAAAGTAGAACTGTATTCCCCAATGCTCTTTGCTTATCCAGGTTTCCATAGTTTTGTGCAAGGAAATCGACCAATACTCTGAACTTCAGTCTCTTCTTGTACTATACTCTCACTATATTAACAATCATGTTCTGACACTAATCGCCGTTCCAAATATGTCTCATATTCATTCATTTCTGCTTAAAATCTTCTCCATATTTTTTTCCTTTCTTGTCTCTCAAAATATTTTCTCTATAGCTTTTGCAAGATAGACTGACAGATAGACATTAGCATCATTCTGAAAAAAAAAGAAGAATACTGCATATTCTCTCAGTTATTTCCAGACTTCAAAGAATTGTGCTTAACTCTCTTCATGTCTATTATTAATTTAGAATTTTCTATTATTAATTTAGAATTTTCTATTTTTTCACAGTAATCAAGTTCAGGATGTTTTCTAAACTTGGTCCATCTTTTTTCACAATTTGATGTATCATTTCCATTGTTATTGCTTTAATATTTTAAACTCAGTTGGGAGAATAATACATGGCTAAACTGTATAAATAGTATGTCTCCTGAAATGTTGGTTTGACAGTGTAAAACACATTCATTAAAATGTGTTACTGTCTTAAAAGTTATTAGATTTATTAAAATGCATTTAGTATGAAGAAATTAGTCACAGAACATTGGGAAAGCTTGAAGGTTTTCACCTGGGACCAGACTCTTGGAGTAAAAACTTCCATTATAACAAACTGTTCCTGTGCAGAGTTACTAATCACTTTTAAATGCACACAGTCCTGAATTAAAAACATTCAATGAGATTGTTGGCCATAAGACTAATCTTCAATGTGGAAACTCTAGGACAGGGGTGCCAAACGCAAGGCCCATGGGCTGGATCCATTCCGCAGGGTGCTTAGATCTGGGCCGTGGTGTCACCCTGGAAACAGGGAAGGACCAGTCTGCCATGCATCTGCCAGTGAAAACAGAGCTTGGGAGAGCTACGCAGCCCTCCCGAGTTCCATTTTCGCTAGCAGAGGGTTGCAGGAAATCATTACAGCTTAAAATAGACCTTGGGAGCCTGATTTCACTGGCAGAGCAGTTGGGCCCCCACAGGCACCCTCGACACGAGTGACATCAAGCTGGCCATTCCCATCCTGGCCACCCCACCCCAGCCACCTGAGGTCAAACACAATCCTGATGCAGCCCTCAATGATATTGAGTTTGACACCCCTGCTCTACGATATTGCTACATTTCATGCATTTATTGTACAAAAATAAGAACCATTTAATTGGTCCAGTGAAACAGAGGAGGTAGTTATGGGTATGTTTTCTTATGACCATTTAATACTGCTACACCCTAAGCTACTCCAACTCCCAATAGATTTCTGGATGTGATTCAAGGGACTGGTTATTATCTTGAAAACCCTATATGGCATAGGACTGGATCACTTGAAGGACTGTGTCTCCCAAGAACATCCCTCCAACCCAAATGCTCCACATTCCTTCTTTAAAGCTTATCATTTAATTGGACCTAGGAAATCTGTCTTTTCTATAATTGCCCCTGCTCTCTAGAAAGATCCCCAAAAGATACACAGGCCCCAAGTCTTCTCACCTTCAGGAAAGTTGTTAAGATCTGACTTTCCACCCAGGCATTTGGGGCCAATTAAATGGGAATCCCTTTTTGATTGTTTTTTTTTTAATGTGCTTGGTTGGCATTTTATGTGTGGTATTTATGTAGTGTATAATTACCTCCTTGGATTTATTGTTGTTCTTATGTTATATGCCACCCAAAGTGGATGAATTGAATTATATTTTTATCATGTATTTTATTTGAACTATATTACATTATGGACATTGATTTAATTGTTGCATGTTTTAATGAGAAAAGGTGATGGGAACTTTTCCATGTATGAAGATGATTTCACAGCATTAATTTTAAAGGCTAAACTCACTTCTATACTTGCGGGTATACTTCTTGCTGTCCTGGATTAAAATCATGGTCCAGTTGCTCCACACTATCAATAAACATTGACTTTTGTACATTTGATTATACCAAATGGACAGTGGTATGAGAAAAGCATGAGTAGAGATAGCAAGGATGGGACTCCTGTTTTATTCTCCATGTCTCTATTGTTGTATTCCTAACTGGAGAATTGTAAGGATTACTTTATCCTTTTCTCCAATATGAGACAGAAAACATATGCTTTCTATCATAGAATATTGCTCTCTCATATAAAATTTATTTGTCCTTTTGGAGCTCATGACACAGTACTCTTAATAAGCTTTGTTCTGCTCACCAGCATATATTATAATAAGTTAAAATAAATAATTGCAAGCTGAGAATGACAATTATATGGCTTTCCATCTTGTCAATTGTTCTGATTTTTCCAAAATTCAACAATCACATATCTACAAACTGAATGGATACCAAGTTGTACATTTTCCTATGATTTAACTAAAAGTGGGAAATGCTCTTTGTATTTTGAAAGCAGCAGTGATAGGAACAATTGTGGATCAATTAAAATGCTTCTGCTGATTTTGAGAATGAAGAGGGTAGTGGTGGGTTAATATCATCAGTCCCATTTAAGTAAAAATACTTCTGAATAAGCACCTTTAGTACGCATGTTAGAGATGAATAAGTTTTGCTAAGGTATATGCGCTAGTGACGTCTCGCCTGGACTACTGCAATGCTCTCTACATGGGGCTTCCCTTGAGATGCACTCGGAGACTGCAGTTGGTCCAGAACGCGGCCGCGCGGGTGATTATGGGGAGGACTAGATACTCCCCTGTAACACCTCTCCTGCGCGAGCTGCACTGGCTTCCTGTAGTCTACCGAGTGCGTTTCAAGGTTTTGATTATGATCTTTAAAGCGCTTCATGGCACAGGACCTAGTTACATGCAGGATCGCATCCTGCCCCATACATCCCTACGACCAATCCGCTCACACAGAGAGGGACTTCTTCGGGTGCCGTCCGCTAAACAGTGTCGGGGGGCGACGCCCAGGAGCAGAGCCTTCTCTGTGATGGGCCCAGCCCTGTGGAATGACCTCCCCCGTGACATCAGGACTACTTCCGATCTCCGCTCCTTCCGTGTACAGCTGAAGACCCACCTCTTTCAATTATCTGGCCTGGCTCAACCGTAAATTTTTCTTACTCCTCCTGACAGTTCTTTTAAATTTTTAAATTTCAAATTGGGTTTTTACAATTGGGGTATTTTAATGGTGACTTTTAATTGTCCAATGTGATGTAATTTGTTACCTCCTCCGTGCATGTATGTCCTGTATATATGTATGTTTATGTGTTTGTATATATGTTTTATGTTCTATATGCTCCATTGTACGCCGCCCCGAGTCCTGTCTGGAAAGGGAGCGGCTAATAAATTTAAATTTTTTATTATTATTATTATTATTATTATTATTATTATTATTATTATTATTATTATTATTATTATTATTATTATATGTACAAAAATCTGTAAATCTCTGTATATCGGGACATAGAGTATACACTAAATGAAAGGAAAATATCTCAAGATAATGATAAATATGTGTAGTCCTTGGTTTACAAGGGCAGTTGGGGCCAGGGCTGCCATTGCTAAAAGTTGTGGTTATAAAGCATGATGTAATGTGACTGCATCACTTAGTGATGGCCACCCTGGCATTTCTGTTGCTGTTGCAACCCAAGGATGCACAAATTGTTAAGCAGCAAGAGGCCAGGTAAAGAATGCAGGATTACCTTGGGAAGGGGTAGGCTCTGGGAGGCCTAGTAGAGGCCACACACAGGTTGGGAGGTTCTGTGGGCAGAAGAAAAAACATTGACTACTTACCAGACAACCAAATTACTAGACAAGTTAACAAGCTGACTTTGCAATTGAACTGGCTTGTGGAAAGCCAGAAAAGGAGGTCGCAAGTGGTGACCACATGACCACACCTACATCATGATCATGTGACTATGGAGTGCCACAACAGTCGGAATTTATGTTCCATCACACATGTATTTTTCAGCAGCACCATCACTGAACAAATGGACATGAACCGAGAACTACCAACATATGAACTAGACCCAACATTTCAGCCAAATACTGAAGGAATAAGCAATACAAAATACAATATGGAATTCTATTCAGCAAGCTGCTGTTTCATACTTTTACCAAATTTGAGGTACCCCAAACCTACCAAGTTTTTTCCTTCAGGTTTTTTGGACTATACAAGCAGTGTTTGCTATTATTTGTGATATCCATGAACAAAGCAACTTTCTCTCATTTAAAATATTTACTAAATTCACTATCACCCCAACCATTTTTAGAACTAAGAAGAAAACTCTATGAATGCTGACCTTCAGCTCTAAAGTTTGGGCATGGGTCACAGACTAAGAGACAGACTAATGGTGTTTTCCAGTACTAGCACTGTGAATTAAGTTGAAGGCTTACATGTTTAATACATGGCAATTCTTTCATCAATATTTCTGTGTAGTGAGGTTATATAAAATTCATTTGCAATGAGATTTTCCCCCCTTGCCCTTACTTTTCTCCCACACATATTTGAGCTATTGTCAATGGAGCATGAAAGAATGGTGGATTTAATTTTGTTAATAGATACTGATTTTATGAAATCACTAGTGCTATTTATTAGAAGACACTATGCAGTTATTACATTTTTCCTTCTTTTCTTCCTTTTATTGCTTATGTGGTCATAAAAGAGAAGATGCAATAGAAGGTTGCAAATACAAGATGGTATCTTTTGGATGAGCATAAATAAATTCTATAATTGAGAACTAGTGAAAAGGATCATTGTCATCACTTACTTTACTAATTATTTGATTGCATTTATTTACTTCTCTAGTGGTTAATAATAGCATCAATAAAAACATACATTTCTATTTCACTTATGTTGCAAAATATATATTTTGAAAGAATATAAGAAATAAGTGGTACAGATAGAGAAACCACAGGTTAAAATGGATGGCTAAATTACAAATTGAAATACATAACTAATATATTTTAAAACGTCATTATTTATTTATTTATTTATTTTATTTGATTTCTAGACCGCCCCCTCTCCCCGAAGGGACTCGGGGCGGTGTAAAGGTACCAAATTAAAAACCATACAAATAATCATAAATATAGTTAAAATAGAAGCTTATAGTATTATAAGTTATTTTATATCAATTTATTTTTAATATTAATTATTTTATCATAAAAACTAAAATACATAGACAAAGAAACACAGACACACAGACACACACATATGAAAAAGCAGTCAACAGGTTGAACAAATCATTACACTAATCTTCAAATCCCTCTTTTAATCATGTTATTATATTTATTATGTAGAAAGTCCACAAATTGTTTCCACTCTCTTATAAAGCTGTCTAGTGTATTGTCTCTGATCAAAGCAGTTAATTTTGCCATCTCTGCCAATTCAGTCAATTTCAAAATCCATTCTTCAGCATTCTTTTTTCTTTCCAGTGTTTGGCATGTACAATCCTAGCAGCCATCACCATGGGAAGGAATAGCCATGTCAATTTCTAATAAAAAAAACATGTATGTAGTAAATAATGCATTACATTAGTACAATAAATTATGCATCAAATGAATATACAAATTCTAAAACCCAAAATTTTGGATATAGCATAATTCCATGTATAAGTTTATAATTAAAAAATGTTCCCGATCAGAATTAAATTCTATGTCATATTTATTTTTAAAGAAATATTCTAGATACTGAGGTCTACTTCCATAATGTAGTTAGACTTTTTTCAAAGAGAGAATCAAAAATCTTTTCAATAAAAACACCACTTATGAAACTAGGATCCAATGTACTCGTTTCATTTCTAACATTTTTTGGAAAAAGAAATATTAGTTTTAGCGGTCAAGACTGGAATAATGCACCAATGATAAAACATCTTACAGCAATTCTAAGTATAATGTTTGAAGTAAACTTGATATTCTTCCTTTGAATTCCCCGCTGTTGCATCTCTGACTTATTCATATTCTAAATTCGTTTTCTGGGAGGTTTTATTTTTTATTTTTTAGAACTTCTCAACCCAATGAGATAATATTAACTTAAGGGATGATGTTAAACTTATTGCAGAAGGAAACATGATTGAAAACTCAGAACAGCTGCAGAGAGAGCACAACTACAAAACATTATCACAAAATTACATTCCTTCTTACTTTTTTCTGTCCTGGCCTTTTCTGTTTTTCTTTAAAAGAGCTTGGTAGAAGGAAATTCAGCAGGGCACTCTATCATAGGAGCTGTTTTTACATTTTAGAAAAAGCAATAAACTGTTGACAAAAAAAACGATTTGATTTCCTTTCCTTGCACAGACCGAGTATTATGCTTTTTAATTTGCAGTAGGAAGTATGATAAGATAATAAAATCCATATCATTGATCAAAATGTCTATCAAAAACATATGAAACAGAAACACAGATGGTAACAGATTAACCGAGTTTACCTGGAATAACATGTTCTTTTTTATTTGTGGAAATTTGATATAATTGACTTAAAAATAAAGCTCTTAATTGAGCAAGTGGGCCATTTGTATTTTTTTCAATATAGATTTTTACATTTTATATCTGGTTTGTTTCTTATATTGTAGTTTTTATCTAATTGTTGGACACTGCCCAGAGTTGTTTATGGTGAGGTGTACAGTTATAAAAAATTGATAAATAAATGATCTAGATTTCTATGAAATAAGCAGTGTTTTCAGGAAAAGAGCTATTGCCTATTGTGGGCTTGAAGGGAATTAGGCCGCTGAATTAGACAGATATTGAAACTAGTATAATTGTTAAATGAACCTTAAGGGTTTGTCTAAAATTTGGGTTTTCTTATACAAGATGCTAAGTTTGAAATCTCTCTGTTTTAAGGAATGTACAAAATGTCAGCATCCACTCTTGCCAGCATATGAATTATCTATGCTCCATCTGTTGTTCCTGGTTTTTCCTCAGCAAACAGAAAATGTGTCTGCCTCCACCATAATGGAAGAATTGAACAACCTTTATAGGTGGAAATGATTTTAACACTTCTGAAAGACTTGCCAAGAAAACTGCAGGAACTTGTCCATGCAGTCTCTGAGAATCAAACACAATTGGACAGAAGAAAAATATTATATTATACAGTATATTATCACTATATAACATGTAATATCTTATACATTATGGAACCATAATATAAAAAATTAGATGAAAACTAATGAGAAAGAAAAAAGCAGTCACTAAACATGGAAGAATTAAAACTACTAGACCAGGGGTGTCCAAACTTGGCAACTTTAAGACTTGTGGACTTCAACTCCCAGAATTCCCCAGCCAGCTCTGGCTGGGGAATTCTGGGAGTTGAAGTCCACAAGTCTTAAAGTTGCCAAGTTTGGACACCCCTGTACTAGACTTTTAATGCTTCCCACCATAGATCTTCTATCCCACACATTTTGGGTGTGGAAGACTTGAATATAGATACTATTCCACGACAAAGCTTGTGTACAATTTAATAAAGTATGAGAAATGTTTATATAAAAAATGAGACTGAAATATGCAAGAAGATTATAACTAAACAGCTTATGGCCCGGCAAGCAGCAATAGAACAAACCAGTAATTGGTTCCATAGAAGTTACAGTGGGAAGAGGAGGGGTTGAAAAGGATGAGAGAACACGGTTGCCTAGTTACAAAGTCCATTTCAGCATTTATTCTCCTATCTTCAGTCCCTTCAGTCCCTGCAAATGGAAACAAATCTACCATTATTCAGGAACATTGCATAGTTGCAACCTGCAAGATGTTCCTAATAACAAATTAAAAAAACCTTATAATAAAAAGAAATTACAGCTGCTGCACCATCTAAATACAGCCTTAGGCTGATACAATGGTCATATCTTTGTTGCAGATACACAACTGTAATTGCAAGAGTGTTTCAATAAAACATTCTCAGTAACTTCAGCAAAATTAAATTATTGATATCCATTTAATAAAAACATTTACATATTGCTTTCCCTAATCTATGTCAATGTGAGTTGTATTCAGATTGAAGCCTGGTAATAAAACAATTAAACAAATTAATATAAACAGTAAAATGGCAGGGGCTCCTCGAATTTCTGTGAACTGAAGCCTTCCAAACAATAGGCCTCACTACTGAGAAGGCCAAACTGTGGGAAGACAAGCCGACAATCTACAATTCATGGAAGTCACAACTGTATCTTCCTGAATTATCTTAATTCAGGTTTATAAGCACCAAAACTGTCTCTTGGTATCTTGGGTTCAAGTTATTTATGGATTTTTATACTCAGCACAGATATAATTTGCACATAGTAGAAACCACTTAGCTATCCTAAGTATTTTATAAGAAGAGTACTCAACTCCTCTGCTCGTAATAAAATTCCGTATACCGCCAGGCTTGAAATTTTAGGATAACCTTGAACTACACCGTCTACGTTTCGACCTGAGTTTAGTACACAAGATAATCTGCCATAACTGTTAATGACTACCTTTACTTCAACTGCAATAACACAAGGGCTACCAATAGATACAAACTAAATGTAATCTGTTCTAATCTTGATTGCAAGAAAAACGATTTCAGCAATAGAGTAGTAAATGTGTGGAACACCTTACCTGATCCTGTTGTTAGTTCCTCTAACCCAGGGGTGAGTTCCAGCAGATTCTCATAGGTTCTGGAGAACTGGTAGTGGAAATTTTGAGTAGTTCAGAGAACCGGCAAATATCACCTCTGAATGGCCCCAGAGTAGGGTGGGAATGGAGATTTTGCAGTTTCTTTTCCCTGCCACGTCCACCAAGCTACACCCACAGAACTAGTAGTAAAACAATTTGAATTTCACCACTGCTCTAACCCCCATACCTTTTACCTTAAACTGTCTAGCGTGGACCTTATGCATTTCTTAAGAAGTCCCTAAGGCAGGGGTGTCCAAACTTGGGAACTTTAAGACTTGTGGACTTCAACTCCCAGAATTCCCCAGCCAGCTATGCCTGAACTGGTAGTAAAAAATGCTACTGGTTCGCAGAACTGATAGTAAAAAATACTAAAAAAAGTTTTTTAAAAAGTTCCGACAATTGCAGGTTGCACAGCCAAAAATGGGGGTGGGTGAGGATGGGGTGAGGTGTGCTAGGCCAAAAATGGTGGGGTCAAAATGGTGAGGTGGGGAGTCCATTTTTGCTCCCAGTAGGCTTCCTAGGCCAAAAATGGGGGTTGGTGGGGGGGGGTGCTGAGAAAAGAGAGAGACAGAGACAGAGAAAGAAAGAAGAGAGAAAGAAAGAGAAAGAAAGAAAAAAAGGAAGGGAGGAAGGGAGGGAGGGAGGGAAAAAGGAGAGGAAGGAAGGACGACAAACTTGGCAGTAGAAGCAGAACCGGTAGTAAAAAATTTAATTTCACCACAGCTAAGGGGGCCTACCATCTCTGTCCCACTGTCCCCATTTATATGTACTCTCTTTATGAGTTTATGGCTATGTTTTGCTTATTTGTATCATTTTTAATGTGTTTTCATACTTGTTTCCTTGAACTTGTTGAAAAATAAAGTAAATAAATAAATAAATCTTCTAGCCACATTCTACACCAATGGAATATGCTATTGCTTGTTAAATGTGCTATAGCTTCTGGTAGAATAGAAGGGGAAAAATCCAACATTTGGTCCGGACGTTTTCCCCATATAAATAAATACCAGGCAATGCCTGGTTATCGGCTAGTTTGAATATAAAGAGTCCTTGGTAGAGGACTTGAGGCTCCTGAGGAGGATGCTGGACACCAGGGGTAGCAGTGGCGCACCCTGCTGCTCCCAGTAATGCAGGCTTCTTGGAGAGCATTAAGTTGGAGGTGCACCGATTCCAGCATCTGCATTTTCCCTTGAAATTTGCTGTCCCAGCAACCCGAAGGGGACATTCTGGGCACAGTTTGGCACCTCCCGGCTCCCCTCAGATCATCAAGGATCATTGTGCGCCTGCTTGCTCGCATGGCCTGCGTGCTTCCAGCAGAAATGGGAACCACGTGGATCTTAATGTAGTAGGGCAGGGGAGACTGGAGCGGGAGATTAAATAAACAAATTTGGCTTCGCTTCCTTGCACGGCAAGAGAAAAAGGTGCCTGTGACACTGCTGGGAGAATGTCCCGTTCGGGTTGTCCCCTTAGCATTCCCCTGCCAGCCCCCTTGCCTCTTAGTGCCCCCCTGCTGCCCCCCCATGCCTCTTATTGCCCCCTTGCTGCCCCCCTTGCCTCTTAGCGCCCCCCTAAATCATCCCACCCCCCAGAGGGCAGTACCGCCCACTTTGGGAACCACTGGACTAGACTAACAGTCAACATATGATGACTGTTGAGTGGTAAGATTTAATAGGTACCAGTCTCACTAAAGTATTTTTAATTAGCTGTAGTTTTTCAGTAATCTTTCAAGTATGAAGAGCACTATAATATTCTAATTAGGAAATCACAGTAGCTATTAACTCTGTCGAGAAGTAGCCCCTCATTTCAGATTATTTTTTAAAGTACATTTATTCTATGGGCATCCAAAGACAAGAAGATAGATATAAGAACTTTTTACAAATCTCCTTCATGTTTTCTTGATTAGATTCAGATATGCATCAAATGTCTCTAGCGTTGGGTTTATTTACAAGAATGCTGATCAGTGTCCATTAGTTCTAATAATGACTGCAGTCCAGTGCTTTGGAAAAATAATTTGCAGTAAGAATATCCTGAGAGCTTGGAGGGAGAGATGAGAAACAATCTTTGTGGTTTGTGACTCAACATTTTGTAACTCGCTTTACCCTTTACATCAGCCATTTTAAGGAGAGGAAGGTGCTCCCATCACAGTCATTTTCTGACAACTCACAAAACAGGTTCTTAAAATTTCAAATGCAGTTGCTGGACCATGCTTGCCCTTGGGGTGGGCAATTGAGGTGGATGTCACCTAAGACAACTTTTTAAAACTAAATTTTGTGCTATTAAGCTACTTTCAACACATGCTGCGACTACATATTTATTAGTTTGTATCCTACCTTTATTATTTGTACAAATAACTCAAGGTGACAAACATATCCAACATACCTTCCTTCTCCTGTTTCCCCCATAACAACAACCCTGTGATGTAGATGACTTCTCTAGGCATCCCAGTTGCAGCTCAATTCACATTTATTACTGCAAATTGATCCATTGTTAGCATACTGCAGGGGTGTCCAAACTTGGGAACTTTAAGACTTGTGGACTTCAACTCCCAGAATTCCCCAGCCAGCATGGCTGGCTGGGGAATTCTGGGAGTTGAAGTCCACAAGTCTTAAAGTTCCCAAGTTTGGACACCCCTGGCATACTGTATTTATTTCCCTGTTTCAAGGGTGAGTTGTATTAAACAATATTAGATAGAAAGTATAACAATACATGCTGGTGTACACATAAATTATGACATTCTTACCAGTTATAATACTCTAAAGACCTTTCCTCATCTGTACTTAACAAGGGCACCAAAGTATTATGAGAAAACATTTTTTCCCATTTTGGTAGCTATCTGTGAGGATTCAAGATGAAGCAAGCCGGGCAGCAAACAAATAAAATAAATAAAAATAAAATAAAATAAATTCAAGACAGAAGAGGTATAAAAGCATGCAAGCCTCTAGTTTTCCTGATCGCTAGGCCATCTTCCTTGTACTTAATACAGTCAGAAAAGTTCAGATGTCTTTTTCTTTAAATCTTGATATTCTTTAGATTATAATCGTAGCTGGGTCCACAAGAACTATGCAGGCAGCACTGATACACTCTGAATAGGTGTCTTGAAGTGGATCAAAAAAGATTGATTCAATTTTGGGCTGTGCATCAATTCAGTTAGATGAAGCACTGTGACTCAGTGCTTGTAGTCCTAGTGTCAACGTGATTGCTTTAACATAGCTTAGCTTTCAGTAAGTTCAAGGCACTGTTTTATTTTGGAGAACACCCTTAAAGGGGTGCATCAATCATGGCATCAATGTAAGGTCCTCCTGAGGCCTTGCAGAGACTTTTAAAGAAGTGTAGAACTTCCAATCCTCTGAACCAATGAGAACTGGCATCTAAATCGACCACTAGCTAATTGTCCTCAGAGCCTGCCAATAGGTTCCAGCTCCCAGAGCTTCAAATAATAAATTAACATAAATATTTTAATCTCTCCTCAATTAACATTCGCTAAAATAACTTTAGATTTTCCTCCTTTTGCTGTCCCACAATCCTTTTAGATGCTTAGTGGTTTGCGAAGAAATTCTTTATAATAGGCTGTTTTATAGGAAAAAGGAGATCGCACTAAAGGACCATTAATTCTGAAAAAGAGCAAACTAATGCTGTGTGGCTGGCATCCTCATAAACATATGCTGTCAAACATGCTTCCAAGTGCAAATATGTTTACTAATGGCATAGCATAGCATTGATTGCCAGTCCATTTTCGGGTCCCTGCTTGCCACTGCTGTCTCTTTTTAAGATATTAACATATGTGTGATTGCATACACACACTCTGACTGGGATGGAGATAATGAAGAAGAAGAATAATGACAATATTAAGGTGACCTAGCAGCATCTACTTTTTTAGGCCATCTTTCCCCCACCTTCATCTTCAATTAATATTAAACAGAATCCATATAGGAACTAAATAAATAAAACATATCGAAAAAATACTCAACACTAAAGCCGGGCTAACTGTTGCATCTGATGATTCCTGACAATTATAACAATTAATCAATGGAGCAACTTGCCTCCAGAGGTTGTGAATGCTCCAACACTGGATATTTTTAAGAAGATGTTGGATAGCCATTTGTCTGTCGTGGTCTAGGGTTTCCTGCCTAAGCAGGGGGTTGGACTACAAGACCTCCAACTCTGTTATTCTGTTATTCCAACTCTGTTATTCTGTTATTCTGATTCCATATTCAAACAATCAATCCTATTAAATGCTAACTGATCATTTACTAATGTAGTGGAGAACTAGAAACAATATCCTTGGAAATACCATCAATCAACAGTTGTCCGTTACCCTTGTCATAATTCTTACATTTACTATGTAGCATTTTATGTGAAAATGAGGCCCATTTCTTTCTCTTTTTAAATGACTTCTTTGCTTCTTTATAGAGTAGATTTTTCCAAGGTAGCCTGCAGGGAAGGAGCAAGGAGAAGCAAGCAACGTCACAGCACTGTCTATGCCTGTGGTGTGTCTTTGTTTGTGAAAGAGCAAGAATTCCACAGATTGACTCTGCTGGAAATCACAGTGTGATTTTTTTTTCAAAAAAAGGACAACTGTAGGTTGTTGTTTTTTTTTAAAAAAAAACTCACTCTCTGTGAAATCAATATTTGGCATCACGTCTCCATGAAATGTACTAAATAAACAAATGAAATGACAATCTTCCCTCTGAAAATCTACTAAAACTGGATTAGATTCATTTCAGTCTCAGTTTTGCTTGCTATTCCCTGCTAATCTTGCTGGAAAAAAATACAGCATTTCCTTGTCAAGTCTAAATAGATCTAGACCAGCAAATGAAACCTTCCAGCCTGAAGGGACAATCAAATTTGTTGATCTCATTAAATTGTACTTCCGAAGAAATTGGGGCACACCCATGAAATGGGAAGGAAATGTACGGAAATGAGTGTAAACAACACTAGCTCACTAAAGCTGTTTCCCATCCCCATTCCCAGTGGGTCTATCCCTGTGATACTGAGAATACTGATTGAGCGGGCACAAAATTGGATGATCCTAGAGGCAATGCAGCAGAAATCACCTTTATTGCAGCAAGGATTAGTTGTTTATATTCATAAACAATTAAATGTCTTTTTGTACATAGTGTATTTGCAGCTAAACAGAAGAATAGGGAGGATTTAATTTGGGGACACCAGCCTGTCTCCTGGCAACAGCTTTCCTGTGTCTCAACCATTAATTCCAGATTTATATGGTTTAGTTAGCATAAAACTGCTGATGTTAACCCTTTGTATTCAGTTACTGGGTTCTGAAAACTTGCTGTTTTAAGTTCCTTGATCTTAAAATAACTATCCTTATCTGGTGAAATATCAGTCAACCCCTCAGTAGGGCAAAATCAAATTTCTCTTCATGAATCCAGGCAAAACTGCAGGACTGCCTGTTTCAGATTTATTAACAGAATGAGCTCGTATATAGACATTTGCTGGCTTGCAAAATAAGCTTTTTATCATGCAGTTTTCCTGAATGTCCTTTCTCTATTTTCACACTCATTTTCTTATTTTTTCCCTCCAAGAAATTCTGGTAAACAGAAGGGTTGAAGAATAAAGAACCACCTGCAGTGAGAGCTGAGGTGAGGCTGAGCTAGCTGCTGCCTCACTGTGGATGTCTCTGCTTAACTGTTTAAAAAAGCCTCTAAAAAAGCGCCCTCAACCATGAGGCAGGAGAACTGCGTGCCTCATCTAGTCTGACTTTTTAGACGTTTTATGATCGCTCAGCATGAGCAGAGTTAAGCAGAGGCTTAAAAGCCTAAAAAGTCAGACTAGGTGAGGCACGCAGTTCTCCTGCCTCATAGTAGAGGGTGCTTTTTAAGAGGCTTTTTAAAATAGTTAAGCAGAGTCATCCACGGTGAGGCAGCAGCTAGCTCAGCCTCACCTCAGCTCTCGCCTGAGAGGCTGAGCTAGCTGCTGCCTCACCATGGATGACTCTGCTTAACTGATTCACATGATCTGTAATGAGACCGTATTGCTGTCTCTCTGTATGTCACTTTTAATAGTTTAGCTGATGTATATAATATAAAATGGAGTGTTTTTTGTCAACACCTATGTGTGGAACGTGTTTCTTCCGGATAGAAGAGATTCGCCTGCCCTGCCCCCCTCACTCGCTTGCCCCGCCCATTCCGTCACCGCTCGTGGGCGGTAGCTTGTGTGGTGCAGTTGGCCTCCTAGGACCTCCCCAAACTTGCCTAGGAGGTGTGGCTGCCAGCAAAGCATGGGGGCATTCCAGGGCATCCCTGCCCCCCACTGGTTCCCTGCCTCCCTTCCCGGCGAAGTTTTCCAAGGTGTGGTTTTCCTCCTTTGTGCCTGGCTCCCGCTGAGCTCTGGTAAGGAGGAGAAGAGCCTTTGGGGAGTGAGGAGGAGAAGGAGGGAGGAGGAGGAGGTACATGTATGGGGCCGTGCCAGCTGGCAACTGGAAACCGGCAGAGGCAGGAAGGTTCTTGGGAGTGCCAAGAACCTTCTTGCCTCCTCTGGACTTTGCCGGCTCCTCACAACTGCAATAAACACCCAGAAGCGGTGGGGGCTGTTGGGCTGGAAGCCCAAACCCTATTAGCCACAAAAGCCGCTTCTGGACATCTATTGTAGTTGCAAAGCGGGCATGAAGTCCAGCAGAGGCAGGAAGGTTCTCGGCAGTCCCAGTCACTTTTGTGGTTTCCCAGAGCTCCGAGAACCTTCCACCTCCACTGGACTTCACACTCTTCTCAACGCTTCACGACGAGCAAACGAGGGATGATCAGGCTGCCTGATCCTCACTCGCTCGCTTGCCTGTCGGGCTGCCTCAGCACGGCTCTGGCTACTTCCGCTCTTCCGTGCCCGGCAGCTGCAGCAACGTCATCAAGACGAAGTCTGGGAGCACCGAGAACCTTTCTGCCTCCGCTGGACTTTATCTTGATGATTTCACTGCTGCTGCTGGTCACGGACAGAGGAGGTAGCCAGATCGGCTCCAAGGCAGTCTGGTGAGCAAGCGAACGATGATCAGACTGTCTGATCCTCCATCGCTCGCTTGTTGTTTTGTCTGCCCGGACCGCCTTGGAGCCACTTTGGCTACCTCCGTACGGCCGCCCCGGCAGCTGCGGTGACATCATCAAGACGAAGTGGCTTGGAGGTGAAGGGACTTTGGTGCCTTGCCTAAGGGGCAGCAGGGCCCTTTCCTGTCCAGGCTCTTCCTTCTCGCTCTTTGTCTTGATGATATTGCTGCAGCTACTGGGCCAGCCGGCCGGAGGTAGCCAGAGCAGTGCTGAGGCGGTCCAGGAGGGCGAAAGAGTGAGCGACCGATGGCTCCACGGGCCAGATCTAAGCACCTCATGGGCTGTATCTAGCCCATGGGCCTTGAGTTTGACACTCCTGATCTACATCTCATAACAGAGGGTAAGGTGAAGGAACTGACTTGTGTGCCTCACCAGCCATAAACCTCACTGCACGTCACTGACTACCTGTACACTTTGTTGGGTTGGATGCCATAGGAAGACTTCTTTGTAGGATTTGTATCCTCATTTGGATAAAGAAAATAAATGTAGGTGGTGAAATGGCTCCTAATATCAGCTGGATATTCAGATTGATGTAAAAAAAAAGTCACACAAACTTGTCTCTTTTCTTTTAGCAATAAGTAATAAATAGATTCTTGGAGGTTCATCTAGCTTTTTTATATTTGTCAGAATGTAAATTTCTGAATGTAAACTAATTTTATTGCTTATTCAACAGCGATGGGATAACAGATATTGTCATTATAATACATATATTTGGAACAACATCATTTCATCATTTATTGGACTTAATTGCAGGAGCCATTTATTTGTATGGTGCTTGCACAAGGTGACCAGATGTCCTGCTTTTGGTGGGACAGTCCCGATTTTTATCAATTTGTCCCCCATCCTGTGGCAGTTTAAAAAAGTCCCGATTTTTGGAAAAAATGCGCCAAAAGCGGGACGTCTGGTCACCTTACTTTTGCAAAACCTGGCAGTCAGAATAACAAGAGTTGGAAGGGACCTTGGAGGTCTTCTAGTCGAACCCCCTGCTTAGGCAGGAAACCCCACACCACTTAAGACAAATGATTGTCCAATCTCTTCTTAAAAACGTCCAGTCTTGGAGCATTTACAACTTCTGGTGGCAAGTTGTTCCATTGGTTAATTGTTTAAAAAATATATTACAATACTATTTTTGCATTCTATAAAAATTTTTGTTGCTCCATATAGACCAAAATTTTAATCAAGAACACCTCCCCCCGGTCAATGGTGTCCCGCTTTACCAATGTTAAAATCTGGTCACTTTATGCTTGCATAATTCACATGGTGAAACCATCAATGCATGATGAAATGAGAGGCTTAACCTTCAGCTGGCTTGTTGCAGAAACTGAAGGCATTTTGGGAAAAGAATGACTGACCAAGGCCACCCAACAGATTTCTGCACTAAAGCAGAACAGAGTCTGGGTTTCCCCAGTCTTAGCCAGCACCTTAAACACAACATCATTCTCTCCCCACCCCTCCAATTTCATTTTTCAAATAAGTAAACGCATATAAGCTGAAGAATTTGATAGATAAGTGTCAGACTACATGTATAAAATCAGAAGAAATATACAGTTTCAAGTCCCAAATTCTTTGCTTTCTCATTTTCCCTTTTCTCCTATTGATATTTTCCCCTTGTGTGTACTGCTTGAGCTTGAATGTTAAACTTGACATTTCTATTTCATTATATTCTCTAAGTCACACAAGTCATCCCGCTTTGAATCCTATTTTCATGCTTAAACATTATTGCTTAACATTTTTGGAAGAATGAACTACTTCACAGAATTACAAGTCAGAAGGGGACATGTAAGCGATTAACTTAAAGCATGCCTGCTTAGCCTAACCTTGAATCTATCCAATGAAGGGAGCATATCACAACTTGGTGCAATTTCACTGTTGAACTCTGTTAATGTTTTAAAGTTGTTTCTAACATTCTGTCAGAATCCTTTCTGAAACGTAAATCAATTATATCATATCCTGTACTCAGAAACAAGAGAGATCAAATCATAACCTTCTTCAGGGTGACATCCTTTCAAGTATTTGAAGTGTCCTATTATATTCTCCCTGGTTTTATTTCAAAGTTGACTCTACCAGGTAAAATAACATCTTTTTCTCAACATGTTCCATTTTAAAAATCCTTTTAAAAGTATACTGTGCATTGTTGGACATAGTACTCAGTGTGAAGTCTTATCAAAGTTGAATAAAATCACAAAATTAATTATCATAATTTGGAAATTATACTGCTTTATTTTATTTATTGGGATTTATAGACCACTGCTATTTATCATCATTCTAAGTTGCTTACCTCTCTCTTTTCTTTACAATAAAAGACTTAAAATTAAGAATAATACAATAAAATAACAGAACTACAACTTTAATTTTTTCAAAAAAGGACATGAGGAGTAATAAATATTCAAACAGAATCCAGGTTTGGAGTTCTAACTTATATCAATCAGATCCCTATTATAGTTGATGATGCCTACACATTTTTTATAGCCACTTCATTCTCTAGGCTCATATTAAGTTCATATTCAACTACTATTTGAAGTTCTTCTTAGACATACCATTAGTAAGCTGGGTATCATAATCCTTTATTTAAATATTTTATTTCATTCTAATTCATTCTGCTAATTTTAGCCAATTTCTTTAACTTTTGAAGATTTACACATATTTTTTTCCAGCCAGCCAATTTTATTTCATATGTAAATCTGACAAATAATGTTTTGAACTGGTTGATTAAGTCATTAATACCTTTATTAAAGGGTAGAAAACCCAAGACTGATCCACATGGTATTCTACTCAAAACATCTCTCCAATTTGATGTGGAACAATTAATGAACACTTTTGAATATAATTTTAACTCAGTCATATGTCCATTTGTCGAGCCATCTAGCCTGCATTTAATCAGCATGATTAGCAAATCATGGGACATTTTATCAAAAGACGTTCATAAGTCTTTTAACTGATATGATCTATTAACATTGTCAAATAAATTCATTTAAACACTAGGCAGGAATTCATTGATTAACATATAGTGTAACTCTTCCTCCTTTCTTAAACTTCAGTTTCTTTAATTTCTATATTCCAGTCACTAGACTCATCCCACCAAGTCTCTGTTACATTTATATTCCATTCATAATTAAATGTCTGCAATATTTCCATAATCTATTAAGAAATTTATCTGATTAAAAAAAATAAGATTAGGTTTGTCTGTCAACATTTGGCCTTAACAATTCATGTTGACTTCTGGGTGATTACTGCATCATTTTGAAGATGCTCATAGATCAAGTTCAAAATATTCCCATGTTGAGAGGAGGAGCCAGAATCGCGACAATATGGTTGTGTGGTCTCAGTGCTCTAAGACCACAGCCAATACTTTTGTCACTGGATGGTCCAAATGGACCTAAACCATCTCGAAGAGACGGTGAACAGGAAGAATACGTCTTGCTGATTTTGGGGATATTGCAAAATCCCTGAAAGAAGCAAGAGAAGTTCTTCAAGCCGGCGACAAAAAATCCAGCCAAGTCTGATGAAGTCGGGGCGGCTCCAAAATGGAAGGATATGGAAAGAGAAAGTGTTTCCAGCTGGTGAGGAATTTTTATTGCTTTAAAAAAGAGACTACCTATAAAAGCTTAAAAATTAATTTAAATTGAAGAATAGAAGAATTAAGCAGTGAAATTAAATTTGGAATGGTTTTGGACAGTGGTTATCTCACTTTTTAAAATGCATTTTGCATGGACAGAATCTTTACAAGCTTTTTAAAATGGATGGATCAAGTCTTCTTCTTTTAGCTTTTCTTTGTGACTCTCTGTGATTTATAGTTTTCCCCTTTCATTGTTGTGAATACTTTTCTAATTCATTAGAAAAATTTATTTAAAGATTGGACCACCTGTTCCAACTTGAAATACAAAATAGTTACAAAAAAGAAACTTTTTAACAGCGTTGCGCTGCTCGAATGCTGGGAGGCTTTCTTGAATGGAGTTGTGTGTATTCAGGTGGGACTTTCTTTTTTTAGACTTATGGCTTGGCTACAGAGTGCTAAGAAGAGAAGCCAGATGTCCCTTTGAAGGGCATTTAAAGTGAAAACAATGGCATTTGTGAACTTAAGCTTTAATCTTGTTGACCTTCCAAGCAAGAGCAGCTGCGTATGAGAATATGGCATATCAAGAAAACATAGAGGTTTTAAACTTGCAAGGAATATTTTTAGAATTGCAAAAATTATTAAATGCAAGTGAGAGAATGGAGAGAAAACTGGAATACTTGGAGCATCTAACAGCAAAATATGAGGGAAAAATCGAGGATGTTTATCAAATGCAAAATGAGGTAATTGAAATTCAAAAAACCGAAGTGGAAAATGAATATAAAGAGATTAAATCTGTTGATATCTATGGCAATTGGTTTATTTTTGAAAAAGGAAAGAATGGAGCATCGAAAGAGGAATTTAATGGAAAGGAAATTTATTCCAAAGGGCAAGATATAAAAGAAGAAAAAAATTAAAGAATTCATAGACTATGAAATCCTAAAAATATTGATAACACTGCTGACAATCAAAGACAAGCTGAACAAGGAAACAGAAAGAGGGCATCAAGAGTACATGAGAGATTTCACAAGCAAGGAGTTGCTAAGAGAAGTCCATGCAGATTTGATCAAGAAGATGTTTAGAAGACTGGTTCCACAAATGGCAGAAGATATGAGACTGTTTTGTTACTGGAAAGATAGAGGTTGATAGATGGAAGAGTATAATTTAAAACTAGCTAAACTTAGTAAAATTTAGTGACAATAGGTATAGTTAAATAAAAAATTGATAATAATAATGTATACAATGTGTAGTGTTATGATAAGTAATAATTGGATATGAATATTGAATGGTACCCATGAAGGGAAGGTTAGAAATCCTTTGGATTATATATAAAGGTTAATAATAACAATAATAAAAAAGAACTAAATTAGACACAGTTAAGTTTTGATTATTAGGGGGGAAATGTTATGATATAGGATACAGTCAAATAAAGAAGGGATAATGACATATATATATATATGGGTATAATATAAGGATACTGGATGCAAACTGTAAACAGTGATTTGGAAAGGAGGATTAGAAAATTTTGTTATTAAATATTATGGATGTTTAGCTAGAATGGGATATAAAGACTAGCTAAACTTAGTGAAATTCAGTGACAATAGGTATAGTTAAATAAAAAATTGATAATGATAATAAGGTATACAGTGTGTAGTGTTATGATAAGCAATAATTGGATATGAATATTGAATGATACCCATGAAGGGAAGTCAGAAATCCTTTTGGATTATATATAAAGGTTAATAATAATGATAATGATAATGATAATGATAATGATAATAATAATAATCTAAATTAGACACAGTTAAGTTTTGATTATTAGGGGGAAAATGTTATGATACAGGATATAGTCAAATAAAGAAAGGATAATGATAATAATCTATATATATATATGTATGGGTATAATATAAGGAAACTGGATGTAAATTGTAAACAGTGATTTGGAAAGGAGGATTAGAAAATTTTGTTATTAAATATTATGGATGTTTAGCTAGAATAGGATATAAGGATTCAGTGTTAATGGAGGATTTTAAAAACAGCAAATGAAATGCCAATATGTGGTTATGTACTAAATTTTGGCATATTTTATGATGAAGGACCTTTAAACAATTATAGTCAAATGAAAATGGAGGTATGATGATGGTAATATGTTTAAAAATTTGAGTTGAAATATTAGAGTTAATATGAAATTTTGTGGGGGGAAAATATTCCCAAAAAAATGTTTTGGTTTAAACTAACTGATTTGTACTTTGCTGGAACATCCTTTTCTACCCTTTTGAAGATGAGGACAACATTTGCTTTCTTCCAGTCCTTTGATACTTCACCATTTCTTTAAGATTGCTCAAAGATAATGCATAAAGGTTCACCCAAACCATCAGCTATTTATTTCAGCTCTACAGGATATAATCAGTATTTTCATTTTCCTGACATTAATTCTACAGTTCCCAGCTGTCTGTCTGAATTTCTTTCAGCTTCAAGAGTACATATCCTCCTCTTTCTGTTTTACAAATTTGCCACTAAGCTTTCTGTATAATCAGGTGAATTTTCCTACTAATTTCCATTTTTTAACCCTTAAAATCAAATACTCCAGTATTAGAAGGCCACTTTCCTTCTATGGTTCTATTGCTACCTCTTCAACCATTCTATACTGCTTAGAAACAAACAGGATTTCTGATTGTCTTGTTTCTTCCTCCAAGAGAATCAAGACTTTTTGGGAAGGCTCTCCCAACAAGTTTCAAAACAATGTATGTCTCCATTACCAAAGAATTTATGTCTCCGTTATGATGGCTTCATTGTTAATTTGAAAGTTCTGAAGTTCATATTTGAAGACATCCATATCTATATCTTCTCATTGGTTGGATGGACAAGCGTATTAGAACAACAACAGTGTTCTTATTTTTTTGTCAGTTTTTTTTAAATTTAGAAGTTTTTGGCAGTGTTGTCAAGTTCATTCATTTGGACTTTTGAGAAGGAATGGATATTTTTAATAATATACACTGCAGCTTCTCCTTCATGTTTATTGTTTGTATTCTTTTGAATGAATTACATCCTTTAATTGCTATATTCTAATCATAGGAGTCATTTCATCTTGTCTCCTTTATTTCTGTGTTTGATTGCTAATTAGCTGCTCCTAGTCCTTGCTTTTTATGTCTATCCCTCAGTAAAATGTAAATTGAAAAAGCTCTTTTTGCTTTCTATCCTTATCTTTATTTTTGCTGACATAGATACATGCCCAGCTTATGTCACAAAAAACCACTTAACACATGGTGCATCCTTCTGAAATAAAATAGCATTATTCACTGATGGAGATATACTAGCAAATTGGTAAAACATTTTTCTAAGGATATTCAAAAATATTTAGAAGAGGCCATGTTTGAAGAAGTCTTCTGAGCTGGCTATCAAGCAGATTTGTTTTGAAAATACTATACTTAATGAGATATTAAAAATGTACTGCCGGAAACAGAGGTCAAGATAATAGTCACATGCGGACTTTCCTCGTTGTCCTCATGTTTTAACATTTAGCTTAGACATTATTGCAACATTAACATGATAGTTATTTGCTCGCATTGGTGGTTTTTGCTGGAGGCATACACTTAAAAAATTTCAGTAAGAGGATAACATGCTACTGATTATGTAGATGAGGGGAGTGAACCTGAGACAAGATTGATATTTTCAGCAACATTACCTTATTCTGTTCCTTGAAATAAATCAGTAGAACGTCTAATGCAGGGGTGGCGAACACGCGGCTCTCAAGCCGCATGCGGCTCCCGGCCAAAATGAATGCGGCTCTTTGCCTCTTATCATTATTTTGTATACTGTGGCTCTTTGCCAAGTTTGGATTTTGTCCCTTTCGGCGCTAAACCCGGATCGCACGCTCCCTTTCGGTGCTAAACCCGGAAGTACGGTCTTGCCCCGCCCCTGGCGACGCGACGACGCGACGACGCTTGCCTGCGCTCCACCAGTTCAGCTGGGAACGGAGACGTTTCTCTGCTCAGCAATGTCTTCAGTGGAGTGGTGGCAGCCTGGCAGGCTGAGCCTGCGTCCCTTTCAGGCGCTCCGCTCCGCTGAGGAAACGTCTCCGTTCCCAGCCGAGCTGGTGGAGCGCAGGCAAGCGTCGTCGCGTCGCCAGAGGCGGGGCAAGACCGTACTTCCGGGTTTAGCGCCGAAAGGGAACGTGTGGTGTGGCTCTCTGACTCTCACAGTTTAAAATTTTGTCTCTTTTTGTCGAACTTGTTCGCCACCCCTGGTCTAATGGATTTCAATGGGACCTGTATTTGTTGGGCATCCTTGATTTAGGGGTATCTGAAAACCCAGAGTGATGTTTAGAGATCCTGAATAGATTAATCAATATAGAAATGTGTGGGGATTCAGTTCTGCACTGATCTTTCTGAATATTGCAGCAAATGTGTCAGACATAGAGAATAGGTGGGCTGTTCAAATTCAATCAGAAAAACAGGCCATGGCTATGACTCATTGGTTAGATCAGCCCTGACTCACACTAAGCCCTGCAGTGCCAGGGCTTCATAAATAAAAAGTAGCAAGAGGAAAAGCAACTCAGGAAATGAAGAGCTTAACCTCCTTTGTTTCTTTGTCAATGTAAAAAGGAAAACAAGAAGGATGGCATGATGTTTCATGTATATCAAATTAATCTTTGATGTTTACTTTGGCCAGTGTTAGGCTATGTATTAATGGTTCAGCACTTAATGTTTAGCAAGTGATTTTATTTTATCTCTATGCTTACTTTTCAAGGACAACATAATCTTCTGTGTGAGCCCTGTTTTCTCTTCAGATTAGAAATACTGTAATGTGAAGCTATAATTTTAATGGGTCTTCAATTGGATCCTATAATGAACTCTGATTGGAGAGGCTATAGATAGAGTTTCCTGTTCATTAAACGGCAGTAAATTTAGCATCTCTTTAACAGTTTTGCCTAGCCTCTGAATAATATGCCTTCTTGGTTCTCCATGATAGTCCAACCTGATTTTAGCCCACTTTTAAACACGAGAACAACACTCATAAAATGATATAGTCACAAACTAGGCTTAATGTGTTTTGTTTAACCTGGTGATTAAATTACCAGTGTTTTGTGAGGCTTAATGTATTTCATTTAACCTGGTGTTTAAATTACCCAGTATTTTGTATTCACACAATACAGAGAACACCATCTGCATTGCAAAAATCTCAGCTTTAATTCTCTTGCAGATGAAACACTGTTGGGGAAGAGAGATTTGCTTTTGACTGGCCAAATAATTCCACAAAGAGGAAAAAATATTTGGAACTAAGTATCTTAGTTAATCAGTGGAACAGCTTGCCTCCAGAAGTTGTGAATGCCCCAACACTGGAAGTCTTTAAGAAGATGTTGGATAGCTATTTGTCTGAAATGGTATAGGGTTTCCTGCCTAGGCAGGGGCTTGGACTAGAAGACCTCCAAGGTCCCTTCCAACTCTACTATTGTATTGTATTGTATTGTATTGTATTGTATTGTATTGTATTGTATTGTATCTCTTCTGTGCCAATCTTCTCCAACCTGGCTCCTCTCAGAAGTATTCCAAAGAGTCTCCAAAACATTTGTATGGTGACTAGTTGGCGAAAGTTGCAAAAGGGGGTCATGGAAGAGAAAGGTCACATGACAAATGATTGCCATGATCTGACACAAACACTACTTCTTACAGATTTGTATATGATATCACAAATGTACCAAAAGGCAGCACTTTCATTGTGAATTTAAAACACACATTTCGTCATTTCGGTATAATCATAGTCCAGGAAAGATTTCTATAGACAAATGTATTAGATTGTTCCTTAGAATTCCATGTGGAATTTTAGTACCACTTATCTGCTGGGTTTGCGTGCACCCACACACATGTGTCCATGTGTGCTTGTGGAACAGAGAGATGAAAAGGTTGAGAGATTGTTCAGTTTCCATTTTTATTTGGTGTGTCAGAAACATATTTTTCTAATATTTGATGGACTACTTTTGCTACTCAGTAAAGAACTATGTGGGAAACCACAAAGCTGGCATGATAGTAAATCAAGGCATAATTGTGTTGTAAAGCAATGAGATACAGGATTCATTGGCAGATTTTAAGAAGAGATTGGATACTCATTTGTCTGAAATAGAATAGGGTTTCTTGTTTGAGGAGGGGGTTGGACAAAAGACCCATAAGGCTCATTCCAACTCTGTTATTCTGTTAATTGATGTCCTGATAGGGCTTTGGAAGAAATTGCATTTGATTTAAAGACATGTGCACTGCACAGTTACGCTCAGTAATGATAGCTGAAAAGATTTCTACTGGAATAAAGTACGTGTTTTTGAACCAGAATAAGTAGTGGGGATTTGTCATTTTGTTGTAGGCTTAAAAAGTGAATATTTGGCAGTCTGGTCCTGAAGCAGCTGAACAAATGAACCTCTCAAACCTTATCATAATATATGAATGGGCCAACTATGCATCTTATCTTCTTATGCATGCCATTTGACTGAAACTGTTTGCTTCTGCACTTCAAATTTAGAGCTTCTTTATTCAGTGCTCCAAGTACTGAGCATTAGAAATGCTACATGCAGCTTGGCTCATGTAGATACCGTATTTCTATACTGGACTCAGAAGATAAATCTTTACTGTGCTTGCAGGATGGAAGATGGGAATCCTTTATTTTCTGCTTCCTTTTTCTCACATGAATATAATAATGAAAAAAAATAAATGGTTTGCATATAAAGTGCACAATCACTACTATTAGTCTGAGTTGCAATTGTTCTTTCATTGCCTGCTATATTTAGGTGCTTTTTAGTCAGCTAATATAAAATATAGACAAGACTTTGATAAACATTGTATGAGCACTAGATATGAAAATAATTCATTGACATATCTTTGATATTAGATTAATATGAATGTTTTCAAGCTAGCAAAACTTTCAGGAAAGTTCTTTTTGAAAGCACTTTTCTGAAAGTTGGGAGTATTATAAACAAAAAAGTGTTCTTTGTTTTTTGAATTTTACTATTTATTTATTTATTAAATTTGAAATAGTCTCCCATTTCAGTCAGTAACTCTGGGCATCTTACAATTCAAAAAAATTATTACAATTAAAACACTGAAAACATTTTAAAACAATAAAAACAATGAAAACATCCAAAATAAATATGCATAGTGGCCAAGATACCTGACCAGTTAACAATATTGTACAGACAGAAAATGACATACTTAACATATTTAGCATTTTAAGCTTAGGAATATAGCCAGGTTTTTTAAGGGCCTTATGAAAGGTGAGCAGCGTTAGAGCCATTCTAATTTCTGATGGGTGGATGTTCCATAGAATAGGGCCACTGCGGAAAAAGCCTGTCTTCTAGTCTCTGCCAGCTGACACTCTTTATCTGACATGATCTGTAGGATACCCATTCTGGAAAAATTGGTTTGGATGGGCAGAGACTCTTGGAAAAAGGTCCCAAGCTATGTAGGGATTTAAAGCTGACAACCAGCACCTTGATTTGTACCTGGAAAAACACTGGTAACAAATGCAGCTCATACGGAAGTGGTGTTCTGTGCACTGTATATCTGGCACCATTTACTACTCAATGTAATACATTTTGTATCAGTTGAAGTTTCCACATACTCTTCAGGGGCAGATCCACGTAGACCATTTTACAGTGATCTAAATGAGAGGTTACAAGGGCCTTCTGTTCTAGGTATGGATGCAACTGGTACCCAAACTGGGGTGTAAAGGCCTGCGTAACCAAGAGCTGCAAGTCTAGGAGGACCCCCAATTATGCCCTGGATCTGTCTGGGATAGTGCAATACTATGCAGTACTAAAGAGGGAAGAATCTCATCTCAGGAGGATCCAAATACTCACAGCCACTATGTCTTGCTGGGGTTCAGGGTTAAATTGGGCCTATTTCACCCTGTCGAGTTCCCAACAGCTTCCAGACACTAGGATAGGACATCCAGAGCATCATTTAAAGAGCCTGAATTAGAGATACAAAGTTGGTTGTCATATACATATTGATGGTATATTACCCCAAACCAATGGATCATCTCACCCAATGTACATGTTAAATAGAAAGGTAGAAAGAACAGAACTCTGAGGCACCCTATAACATAGAGGCTGGCTTTTCTCTCCCTCTATCAACAGTGACTGGAACCAGTGCAAATTGCTTGTTTCCTAATGAAATCATGCCTCCTCCCTCCCGCAAGTCATGAATATAATTTCACTAGCTAAAATTAATCTCTGGTACTTAATAAATAAACTTCAAAAATAGCACAATTGATATGTATTCAGACTAACTAAAAACATACACCCTTGTACATGCATTTAGAATTGTAGTCTAAATTAATCTTTGATTTTGGTATTTTCCCTCAGTTCAGCTGTCTTCTTAATACACATATATAGGATGTATATGCTATAACAGTGCTGTAGGAGTTCAATACATGTGATTTTGTTTCCTTGAATGTATTGCCATGGTTGTAGTAGGGTAATAGTTTTACATTGCAAAAAAATGTGCTGAGGCTGGATCAAAATCAAATTACACCTAATTTGCTTTATTAGTGGTGATCTGTGAAGTAGATGCCAAACGAAGGTTGGCAAAGTTAAACCATAGAACAATCTATGGACATTGTTTTAGGAAAATATTGAAAATGAAGCTGACAACAAAGAGCCTAATTCTCTAGGACATATAAGCTATATTTCAGTGTCTCTCTGGATAGCCTGGGTTATAATAGAGTGAGCAGTGAATGCTGCTGTGTACTATAATAATGGACTTCAGACTGCCTAATCTTCTGCTTCTGTTGCTTTGCTAATAAATATATATTCTACTGGCAGATCTCAAGAGAAGTTGAAATTTCTGTGAACTGCTAAATGAGTTTAAGAGCTGCAAAAATATCAGCACTGTCTTTTGATGGATGGGAATAAGCCATGTGACTCTTTTAAAACCACTTTAGCAGTAAAATAATGGGCAGCCTCAGCCAGAATCTCCTGACAAAGTATGATTTTCTTCTGTACTTTCTCCATTCCAGTCACTCTTCAATTTCTCTCTCTCTTTCTCTTATGTAAAGAAAGAGACCCCCATCATTCATCATGGCTATGAAAAGCATAATGGAACTCCATCTTGCTTAGGATTCTTATCTTCTTTTAAAAGTAACAAGATTAAATTGTCCATTTCTGATCAAAAGATTTAGTAAGGTGCTTCAAGTACACATTAATAAAGCAGGCATAAAATCTTCAAAAACATGTAATGGAGAGCATGGAGTTATTGGATACAACTAGCTTTATTGTATGGATATTTTGGAACTTTCTTTTTATTTAATGTAACTATGCCCCCCCCCCCTGCCTAATGCAACAAACAGAAAGATATAGATAGATCAAGAGAAACAGTGCACTGAAATATCCCCAGAAGGTGACCTTGTGGAAGAATAATGAAATTCCCACAGTGGAGGAATTGATTGTAAAAATATCAGAATCTGCAGAAATGGCAAAACTGACTTGTTTGGTCAGAGAACAAACACACCAGAAAGACCAGAAGCTATATATGTATTCGTACTGAAAGAACAAAAAATGAATTGTTGATTTATGGATCTGAAGACTAAAAACAATGAGGACAAAATGAAGGTGTGAAGGGACTTGCAAAATGCTTAAAGAAAAGGAGGTATATTAAGAGTGCAAGTATCTGTTGAAAAGAAGGTTGGAAGTAATCTATATATTTCTTAACTTGGGTTTTCTTGAGGGATGGGAGCTGACGTCGTGACGACATAACGTGCGATCTTGGAGCTCCAGTTGATATTTCTGCCCCTGGATGGTCATTTTGGACCTAAACTGTCCCGCAGATGTGGATAGAGTGAAGAGTACGCCCTGCTGATCTCAGGGACACCGCAAAGTCCCTGACTGATCCAGGAGAAGCTCTTATTTCCGATGACAGAAACGCAGCCTTTGAAGCTGCTGAAGTTGGGACAACTCCGGAACGGAAAGAAAGTGGAAAGAGAAGGTTTCTTCTTGCACTTTTCTGTTTTGGTGGGTTACCATATGAGCAATTTTACTAAATATAATTTTTAAAAACCAGAACCTGAGTTTTTGCTTTTGGAAAAAATAACATAACAATAATATGAGAAACATATGGCAATGTGCCAAACCAGTAGGGAAAAATGTTTAAGTTATATCTAATAACATTTAAAATAAAATTTTGTTTAGCTTATTGTTATTTGCTCCTCCTTGAAAATCACTATTCCTGAGAGCAAATACAGTGGCTCTGGAAAATAAGAGGCCCTTCATTGGTTTAAAAGTCAGCACTTGAAAGTAAGTATTTACTACAATAAGATCTCAGCAAAAATATGGTGATTAAAAAAAATCTGAATACTGAAATTATTCTTTGAAAAAAGCTGCTGTTGTTGGTTATAAGAAAAATTGGTGAGTTTAGTAATTTATTATAAAAGTATCCAATTGTTAGATTATATGCTAAAACGTATTTGAATATTATCTGAGGTAGAATCATCTTATCCAAAGAATGATTCCATTTATTTACCTACTAAATTAATTCCAGATTTAAAGTTTATCAATTCAAACTCAGGCTTAAAATGAACTGAAAGGTCACACATTAATCGATCTTCTTCTTCATCATTCCAAATTGATCCACTGTGGATTAAAGGCCTTTTTATTGAAGACTTTAAACCTTAATCTACCATGCCTTACCATGAAGTATTGAATATTTTTCAATTTCCCAATCTATGCTGAGACAGAAAGTGTGTGTGTGTGTGTGTGTGTGTGTGTGTGTGTGTTTAAAAGCAGTAATAATTGGTGAAAACTAATCAGTACCTCAATCATTTAACCACAAGGGGATTAGGAATGTAAATTTAGCTATTAGATATTTTTCTGGTTGTTGGCTACCATCATGACATCAGAAATGGATAATGTTTTTGCTGACGTAGCCATTTTTGTAAACTGCCTAGAGAAATAATAAATAAATAAATAAATAAATAATAAATAAATAAATAAATATGATTGAAATAAATCCTATTTAATGGAACATTAATTGATCAAAGAGTAAGTTGATGGGTTTGTAACAGTTAAAATTATACCCACACACAAGCACAATTTTTATTAATAATTTGATCATAATACCAAAATATAACACAAACCAAAGTTAAAACAACAGAAAGGAGTTAAAGTGTAGGGAAAAATAAAAAAGGAGATAAAAAAGTTAAGAATATAATACAGAAAGAGAAAAGAAATGTATAAGTATTTTCCAACCTTCATCACAATAGGTATATAAATAAATCTATAACCCTTCATCTCCTCCAAGGTTTCAAATAATTATCTCTTCTTCCCGTACCCATACCCATACCCATCTTTTGTCTATAAATAAATTAATAAAACACAGTCTTTTCAATCCTGGTGTCAGCAGAAAATCCATAAAGGGTTGTCAGAAGCAACAACATATCTTGTTTAAACCTTGACCAAACCAACCAACTGTATATTCCTTTCTTTTACTTCTAATATTTAGTCCATTGCACAGAGTTCTTCAAGGTTTTAACAGACCTCTTTTGTAAATCCAATTAGAAATAATTGTCTGGGTTTCACTCTATTTGTAATTTGCATTTTCCTTTTACATTTTAAAATATCACCCAATTTCTTTTGCAGATCCAGTGAAACATCAGTTTCTAAATCTAATGATTCTTTTTATTCACTTAGCCTATCAGTTGTTGATCTATTTTTGATACTATCTCTATCTGATATAAAACTTGTTCTACATCTGTCATTTCTTAAATAGCATATTTAGATTAGATTTACTGGCCCATATGTGCAGGCAGGTTCATGAGACTATAGCTACATTATGTCAAACATTGTCTCTTTTTAAAAAGTTATTTGTCAGATCAGACATTTCCATTTTTATAGATGCTCTCTTTTTCAATAAACTCGCTACTTGACTCAGGATAAAATCAAATTTAAAACGAGGCTTTCTTTCATCTAAACAGAAAAATGCAAATGAGATTGTGCAGTATAGTCACATATTCTGGAATTCACTGCAGACAGATAAAATTAATTTGATAGGTGACTCATTTCTTACACTTGCTACTTCCCAATGATTCATGTGATCTGAGCAGATTTCTAACTCCCAGTAAGGGCATGCTACTTAAAGTATTGTCTGGCATATAACAGAATATTGGCAAATGTCAGCTCTGATAAGCCTATCTCTTGAAGATGGGCCCAAGGAATGCTAAGAAAATTTGTTCTGTTTTTTTTAAAGAGAAAATTAATATGCACAATAGTCAGCATGCCATTTTCTAAGAGAAGAAATGAATATATAACTATTAAAAAACAATAAAACCAAATATCGGTGTCTATTCTTAAGGCAGTCAATTATAAATTCTGCCTCAGAATTTCTCATTTATTTGTTTTGAAGAAAAGAAATGCTTAGGCTAAGAATTATGCAGCTTCATTGTTTTTCCACTTCTAGATTGACTCTGAAGATATAATTTCCCTATGTTGTCCATTTGCTGCTTATTGTATAGGTTACAAGGATGATGCTCTAGTCCATGTGTATGAAGTATTTTGAACCAGTACTAATCTATCTCTCATCCCTTTCATATTTTTAATTCTAAAAAAAACCCTTTAGTGTAAATGTGCGAAGCTTACCATAATTTTAACATACTACTGTAGTGATAGAAGGGGAAACACATTATGAGGTGAAAAAAATCTTAGATTCCAGGCTGCATAGAGGTCGCTTACAATATTTAGTGCATTGGAAGGGGTACCCTTTGTCTGAAGCTACGTGGGTGAAAAGTTAGGATCTAAAAGCAGATAAATTAGTGAAACAATTCCTTGATAAGTTCCCTGATAAGCCAAAGGGTCCCGCTGGGGGAGGCAGAGGTGGTTAATTGTGTTATTGTAACTTCTAATTTTAATTCTCTTTTCCAGAAATGATTTCCCTTTTGAAGAGAGGCCGCCTGTCAGGCCTGCAGCGGTTCCTTTAATAATCTTTGGCCTGCCACACTCTCTCTTCTAGCTTCATCTTTAGTATGCATATTCATTAAGGGGGGAGATAGCAATGGGTAGAATGTGTTGTTTTCAAAATAAAAATTCTTTTCTAGAAGCTCAAGGTTATTCTTTGTCTCCGCACCTTGGCAACTGACCAGAACCAGTGGGGTGGAGATGATAGCGTGGAAGAAGAAAATTGGAGCATATGATGGATTAGTGGGTGTGGGGACAAGATCATGAACTTTCAACTGGGTGGGAATCTTAGGTAACTTCCAGAATTGGGATTTCCACAGATGTGCCAACATGTCTGACTTATTAAATTGGAACTTTAAGGATAACTCTGCCTTGGACTCTGATTTAATTCTGCATGATATTTGGAATGCAGACACTATATTTGGATGCAAAGGGAGGGAGAGGGAAACAAAGGAAGGAGGGCAAGAAGAAAGGAAGAGAGAAATGAAGGAAGAGAGGAAGGAAGGAAGGAAGAAAGAAGAAAGGAAGAAAGGAAGAGAGAAATGAAGGAAGAGAGAAAGGAAGAAAGCAAGAAAGCAAGAAAGGAAGAAAGGAAGAAAGGAAGAAAGGTAGATAGGTAGGTAGGTCATGGCTATGTAGATGCATACTTAGTGCTCTCCACAGATATTGGTTTATAACTGTTATCATGAACACTAACTGCAAATAAATGTAAAGACAAAGGAGTCCCTGTGGATTTTACCCACTAGCTGTTGCCAATTATAGGGGCTGGTGCTCATCATTTCAAAGCCATTGAACCAGCACTGTCCAAAGACACGGGGTCATATGGCCAGCATGATGTCATGGATCACTGTTACCTCCCCACCAAAATACTATCTACTCGCATTTGCAAACATTTGAACTGCTAGGTTGACATGAGCTGGGACAAGGATGGGAGCTCACCCCATTGCACTGCATTCAGATCTCGAACCTGGGGTGCCAGCTTCCCAGCCGACAAACCCAGTGTCTTAACTGCTGAGTTACAGTGCCACTGAGTTCCCCCCACCCATCTGCAAATAGAGGGGAATATTTCAACAGCAGGATGGGAATTATGAGCAAATGCACTAGGTTGGGAAAAGCTATAATGTACCATATTTGTCAATTGAGAATTGCGGCATATTTTCAGTCATAGTTCTCCTATTGTGATATGGCAAGTAAGGTAGAGCAGAACAACATATGCCCAGAAGTTTCTGTAGTAGATAGCAAAATAAATAAATAGATGATATTTTAGCTGCTTCTTACTAGTTATTAATTCAATAGTTTGGATCTGAACAATTTTAGCTTTTGTTTAGATAAGAGATGCTTTTAGGTAGCATTCTACAAACTTCCTTGGGATGCTGAGAATAGACTGCTAGTACTGCAAATATTGTATAATAGATGCATTGATGGAATTACGTATATAGTTTGAGTGCTACTTATAGAACAGATATTATCTCCAGTCTCTGTCATTTCATTTCATATACTGTATGTTAATGCTTGTGGTTTGCTTAGCTTTTGCAGGATACCCCCACCCCCTCATTTTTACAGTTAGAATTACACATTTTAGAACAACCATGGGTGGAATTCTGTCTTGCTACCCTTTGCATGTTATTTGTATCAAACAGTTGAATAAAAAAGAAATTTCTCATCCTGAGCAAATCATCCGTTCTTGCTAAGAACATCATCACAATACCATCTGCTCTTGTTCCGCTGTGCACTTATTGCTTTTCTCTGACTTGACTTGTAAATAACCTACTTCCATTATTCCTTAGCCCTACTCCATTATGATATTTCCTTTGGTGATTAAAAATGGCTCATATAAGCATTTCAATATGCCCTCAAGAAAACACCAGCCCTACGCTGCCACTAGAGAATACTAAGGTCATCTAGAACATGCATGCATGAAGCACATTAATGGGACATCATTTGATGACAATAACTGCACTGTAGTCTTTGACCCAAGAAGCCTATTCATTTATTTAGATTAGAATTCCAATCTCATTAAAGCCAAACAATGAACTATTGGGTATGATTTACCTGTGCATAGCACACACTGATAAATAAGATAATCTGGAAAAAGGACCAAAAGCACAATCATCCCATTATTAACATAATTACATCTGAATGCAGCTACTGTAGAAATGGTTCTGTGGCATATTGAAACTTTTCCTGAAACAAAAGTAATTTTTTGACAGTTACAGAGAACTGTTATACTTACCGTATGTATGATTATTGCAACTTATAACTTCAAATTGTAATTAGTCACCATAAATGTCACTATAAACAACTTTATATAGGATTATTTACTTATTTACAAAGTTGATAGGTCACTGACAGTGTCGGCTGGTGACCCCCAGGGGTAGAGCCTTCTCTGTGGGAGCATCTTCCCTCTGGAATGAGCTGCCCCCGGAGCTTCGCATAATCCCTGACCTCCGGTCCTTCCGACGCGCCCTAAAAAGTTGGCTTTTCCAGCAAGCCAACCTGGCCTGTTAATTTTAACTTATTTTAAATGTATTGTCTTTTAAATTCGGTTTGTTTTTTTGGATATGGATTTAATTTTTTTTAACCTTTTGGGATGTGTGTTTTTTAATGTTGTACGCCGCCCTGAGTCCTTTTGGAGAAGGGCGGCATATAAATCCAAACAAACAAACAAACAAACTGAATCTTTTAGCAACAACTTCCAAATTACTGAAATACAGTTAAATCCTCTACAGTATAATAAAGTATTGAAAACCAGATGAAAGAACTATAATAATAGTTTCATAAAGCTATTAAATAGCAGCAGAAAAGGGCTATCCCTTGTAGCAGCTCTACCACATCTCCATTATCACAGACTGGAACCACCACTATAGTAGACCATGGTAAGTACCCCAACCCTTGTAGGCAATCCCAAAACATGCTCTCAAAAGTATCAAGTAGGACAAATATGGAGGTATCTTCAAATGTTATAATCTGATGTGACCAATGCCATATATGTCCCATTAACCTAGATGGAAAAAGTCAAGATAAAATAAACCTTGGCAAGTTGAATGGTCCTGTTGCAAAATCTTGTGCAAAATAATCACAGGAGCTAAGCAGGACGTTTTCTTGCTCATTTGTCCCTAGAAGAGAATTCACTACTGTATTAAAGGAGTTTAGCCAACAATCTACTGATACAATAAGGTAAAAGAAGAAAGTACATTTCATCTCCCTTACCCCCACAGTAGTGGCTTGAACAGGCTTGCACCTATGCTTAATAAGGTTCACTTTTGGACCTTCTCCACTGGTATCTTTGGTATTGTTTCCCAGTCTCAGATGCCAAGGCATTGGAATTGAAAATCCCCCAACCTTATTACACATGGTAATGCTAATAGCATATCAAGGCATCTGGATTGGGAATCAGTTAGCAAAAGGATGATTGGTATATCAGAAGTTTAGAACAATTCCCAAGAGTGTTTGTAGACTTTAAGATTATGGAACAGTTTGGGTTGAAATAATAAAAGGTGTGATAGAGCTTACAGTGTATGGCACATGCTTTGCATTGGTTATTATTTTATTATCATCTACTTGAATCATATCTGTTGTTTGTCAGAATTGTGATAGTTGTAGAGAACCGTCATAAGATCTTAGTCAAACACAAAGTTGTTTTAAGGAGTTGCTGGTGGTTTCTGTGTGAACTTCCCTTACACATCATAAAAAGCTAGCAAGAACTTCAGATCTGATCCTTTGTATAAATTTTTTAAATGAACTATCACATTTGTCAAGAAAAAATCAATTGAAAATCCAAAAGCTGAGTTCAGAAGCAGGCAATTCCATATGTAATTTAGGCAGAATGTTATTTTATGTTGTTAATATGCTGATGCCCTTGGAAGTTGTTATAGAAACAGGCTGAAGATGTTATACAAGTTTCATTCTAGAGTGATAGTGCAATAGCTATAAATAATTAGCTATCTGTTACCACGCAAAGGATTTTAAAAGCCAATACAATATCTCAATGTGTCAAACTGGGAAATAATGGGCACAGAGATCATGTCCTCCACCAACTGAATCTTCAAGAAGTTAGCTTAGAAGAAAATACCTTATATATAGATACAAAAGTGGAAGAACTTTTTTATTTCCATAACCAAGGGACACTAATGGATGTGCAATTATACATTTAATTGTTCAAGAGTGTCATTATTGATTGACATAATGGCTTCCTTTCTTTCTCTGAAAAGTATAATTATAGACATCACTCCATCCCAGTGAACAATGTTTTAATTTATCTATGGCCAAGAAGCTTGAAATCCAATTCCTCCCTGGGCTTCAAAACCAAGAAATCAATAAAAGAGCCCTAAAACTAAGATCACATTTGTTATTTTTTGCAACCAAACACAGCCTTTGGGAATCAATGTCTGCCTTTGGAAATCAACTTATTTAAAGACAAAAAGTAATAGCGCAAATTCTAGCATCTATAGTGTATTTCCCCTTGCTACATATTGTGGTTTGAAAGAAGAACTGCAAAGAAGAATTTGCAACTTTTCCTTTGGTGATAATCTGTGAGAAAACTTCAGTCTAATGAATCTCATTTGGAAATCTCAGACTAATGAATCTCATTTGGGAAAGGAGCATTAAAAAAGAGATAAATAATTAACAAGTGACATTTCAAACCTCTTCAGAGTGCCAGGAGTTCAATACAAAATTACTTGTAGAAGAAAATAGTAGAAAGGATAATGAAGAATGATTAAATTAATAATAGGCATTGGGCCATATTGCAAAAATACTTAAACAAGAGCTCAAAATAGAAACCATAAGCTATGGAACAGGTGGTTAATACTGCCTCATTCATGCCTATTAATTGAATATCACTTTTACTGGTTTGGAACAGAAGATTACTTTTAATTTAGTGTGGAATTGAAGACACCATCATTTCTGTGCTAAAATTAATACTATATAAAATATATATATTCAAACTCCATATCTGAGTAATTCCAAGCTGTGGTTTGTAATATTTTGTTCAATGAAAGTTTACATCCTCTGTTGTGATTTGCTTGTTCCTTATAAAGAAATTGCTAAGATTACATTTTTGTTTTCTCCCATGAACCAAACAGCTCCATTTGCAGCTTTAAAGCAGAGGTCAGTTTTAAATCTGAGTTCCCCTGAGATTCTTATGTGGGTTCTCCCTTATTCTTTTTCATTTAAAATGAAATTAAAACAAGAAATTACATTTTAAATTATATAGAGTGTGATGGGATATGCTACCACTCTCCATAGGGAGTACTAGTCAATTAATTTCTTTCTTATCATTCCTCGGAAACCAAAGAGAAAATCAAGAGCTTTAGTTGTACCAGAAATTGTATATGTTACGGTGAAAGACCGAAATCTGGTGAATGTCGACATTCACCGGTGAAAGACCGAATATTTCATTACATTGTTTTACATTCGGATCTTCACCGGTGAATGTCGACATTCACATAGTCGCTTGGTGTATGTCCGAAAATACCCTTATCCTCTCGACACCCTTACCCTAATCCCCTTACCCTAATACCTCGGCTCCTCGCTTCCTTTTAAGCGTCTTCTTAAGGATCGCAGGTTAAAAAAAAAACTCCGCGAATAGAAGACGCTTAAAAGGAAGCGAGGAGCCGAGGTATTAGGGTAAGGGGATTAGGGTAAGGGTGTCGAGAGGATAAGGGTATTTTCGGACATACACCAAGCGACTATGTGAATGTCGACATTCACCGGTGAAGGTCCAAATGTAAAACAATGTAATGAAATATTCGGTCTTTCACCGGTGAATGTCGACATTCACCAGATTTCGGTCTTTCACTGTAACATATATGTGTAAATGGGCACTGTGCAGGTATTTCTCTGATTCAGATCTAGAATGAGACCAACAAAAGTCTTTTATACATTGAACAGAGTGTGAAAAACTCACTTTTATTCTAATTCAGGCAGTTACTGCATAGCTGCCCTTTAAAAATTGAGCTTGAGGTTTCTTGGAGAGAGAAATATGTATACAAGGGAAGCCACAGATGCAGATTCATGATTAGGACAAATTCCTAACAGGGTTAGAGTTTCTAGTAGGGCTAACATTTTTCGTAGTCATGCATAAAAGTAAAATGTTATTTCTTTAAAAATTCACATCATCAGTTTGTCAGAAGATTTATTTAGATGATACTTCATTTTAAGATTTTGGTCTTTAAATACTATCTTTTACCAAGCTCATGTAATGGTGGATTTAATTTTTTGAAGAAGCTGTATCATTTTGGGGTTATCTTGGATCAGTTTTGCTCATGCCTATAAAAATCTAATCATTCCTAGAATATTCCCCATCTCAGAATAAATATAATCATAATTTGTTGTTATTGTTGGTGTTGTTGTGGTTATTAACACTCAAACTCTCTTGGTTTTGGTTCTGTTGCATAACAAGGTAGTATTTGGCATTTGTAATACTCTCCCTTTCTCCCTATAAGCAAGTATAGTCTTTTATTTTCAAAACCTAGATTAAAACCTGTATACAGTTGAGCAACGCGAGGCAAGGACCTATAAGCTCATTTCTTTCCTTAATCTTTCTGTCTGATCCACTGTTTTTCAAATTCTTGGCTTTATTTCCACCCTCATTGGAATGAAATTACCATGCAAGTAGATTAGTTGTCTCATATATTCAAACTCCTTTCAAAGATTACGATATAAAGCACTGAACCAAGTGGCAAAGCTGTGCATAATGCTCTCCTCAGAGAAACCAATGAATTTAAAAAGTCCAGTGTCCAATCTATATAAGGGGTGTCAAACTCGCAATGACACATTGTCATCACATGACGTATCACAACTCCCCCACCCTGTGCTAAAACATGGGTGGATGTGGCCAGCGCATGATGCATCCAGCTCACGGGCCATGAGTTTGACACCCCTGGTCTATAGGAAAGAAATTTGAGGGCTTAGAAAATTAAATAAGTGTGTGATGGCTGTGGAAGCATATGGTCTCTTTTTCCTTTTTCAAATGGTGAACAATCTGAATAACATTTTAACCTTGCTTAGATAGCAGTCATAGAGGGCATAATCAAAGGAAAGGCAGGAATTCTATGGATTTGAGATTAATTGAAATCCAAACTGCAATAAGTCAGCTCTATATATTAACAGAAAATTAGATAAACCCTCTCTGAAATGTCTGCTTTTTCAAGCAGTTGCAATCTTGTTTCCCAACACAAGGGCAGCACCTGCCCATGGCCATTTGAAACTTTAAAAGAGACAAACAAACCAACAACTTGGATGCCTGTCCCTTGTACTGATGTTAAATGGAAGGAAACTGAATATTGATGAACAAACTCCCAGGGTAGATTGTAGCACAGCTAGGGGTTTAGAACAGAATAAACATGTAGGAGTTGGACATTAGTCTCACAAGATGTGCTATCAAGACTATGACTAATTGTCATTTTACATATTAGAGGATTCTCATAAATGTTTAAAAGCTTAAAACGAGAAAAAGTTTCCCAACAATAAATCTCTCTAAATTGCAAACACAGCTGTATCCTTTGGGATACATGAATAATTTCTTTAATAAATAATAACAGAGTCTGAGACAATAAGTTTTCAAATTATACTTAGTGTCAAAATAGTTGTTAATTGGTTGTGATGATGCATGACTCTTCATTCACTGTAAGATTTTCTCAGAAGAACCTAACAGAGAATACAGGGGGGGGGGGTGCTGTACGCTTCTTACTAGAAAAAGCTAAAGTGTTTGGGACCTGTACCTTTGGGAAGAAGTGACTAAGGGAATAATCATAGCTCATAAAACAATGGATGGTATGGGGAAGGGAAGCAGGAACAACTTTTTTGCTCCCCTTTCAAAATATTAGAACAAGAAATCATCAAATAAATCTGACTCACTTGTTTAAAACATGCACTTCCTACACATATAATTAACCTGTAAGATTTTTTACCACAAGATGGTCAATAATTTGGATAGCAGTAAAATCAGATTAGAAAGTTCAGCATCAAGAAAGTCCTAACATTTTTAGTTGAGAATAGTGGATACTGTCTCAAGGACCGAAGAAACATGAGTCTCCATCTTCTGCTTTCAGATATCTCAGAGGCATCTGGTTTGCTGCTATGAGGAACATCATGGGGAAGAGCCATAGTCCATCACTTGTTCTTCGCATTGTCAGTCAAAGGTCTTTGGGGATCACTTGTTCTGTCTGGAAGCGATTGCATGTGAAGAGAAAAAATCTCTTTCATTACCAGATGCCCAGTCCCATGGGTAAGCAGTTTCATAAATTGGTTTTGAAGGAGTTCTCAAAATTTGCTCTGGATTTGTTTGCCCTTTTGCCCATGGTCACTGTGGGCTTGCCTTGGTAAAGTGAGGGCAAAAATGTTTTAAAAATTGAGTGACTTCCCCTAAGTGTTACCCTTCATTTGGGAAATTACTTTCCCCATTTCGATAACTGTCAAATGCTCGGGTTTCCAACCATTGGGTCATAGCCTGTTGAAAACCGGGGGGGGGGGGGAGTAGACGTGCATACATGCATACCTGCAGCTTCATTTGTATAAGGGGTGCATGCATGCAAAATTATCTCTTCCCCCAATCCCTGCCGCTGTTAATGCTGCCACTGACAGATTGGGGACCATTGATCTAATGGAAGCCAACAAAGATTCTAGACCAGAATTTACAAAGACATATAGATCACTACACAAACCTGGAAATTGCAATGAATAGTATTAAGATAATGTAACACATGCAGGGAAGAACTGAGAAGATATCAAAGTACTATATTAATTTTCAGTACGACTTTTGTAACAAAAAGTCTGATACCAATGGAACATAATGTTTGATGAATACTTTGTTTATAGTTAATACAGAAAAATGCTTTCTAAGGAGAACTTAGTAGTCTATCATCTATTTGTTATTTTTGGAAATAAATTCAAACTTTTCTTAACACAGACTGATATTGATAAGGCTGCTCCAAATCACTCTTATACACCTTGCATGATCAGTCATTGTTAGAGGTGCTAACATATTAGGCCCCATCCTTAATTAAATTGTATTTGTATGACATCAAATATTTTCACGAATAAGATGCTGGTTCTTAATTATTTCTAAGTATTAGTTGGAGTGTATAATTTTTTCAACATTTTTAATCCATAAAATGGTCTTGATGTTAACGGCTCTCTTAGAAAACTCTGAAGCATAAGCAATTTCAAATGCCGGTTAAACTTTTTCTGATATGGTTAAGTTAGAGATATAGCATTTCTGATTAAAGCTACTGATGTTATTTTAGGCACTCTGTCATTTAATTTCATATTGAAACCTTAGGTAATAAGCTAAAGCCTTACACAATTTCATTGTTCTAAATTATACCGTTAGTGTGTAGAACTGAACCATAACATAATCTTATTTCTTGATTTCTCAATCTTCGTTTTCCTTAAAAACCAAAGTTAAATCAAACCAACCTTTCAAAATTGAGAACATTAATAGAAAAAGAAGCCATGTATGATAACAGAAGACAAATATCAAGGAACAGAAGGTCAGTCATATTTGAATGTTTAAATAAGATCATACCTGTCTACCTCATATTGGAAGAAAGAACTGTTTAAACAGTTTTTGGACTTAAATGTTAAAAATGAAGTTACTCTTCATGTTTAAACTGCCAAAAATTTAAAGTCAAGAACATCAGGAGAAAATACCATTTTAATACAACGAGAATGCATTAATCAAAAAATATTCACCATATGTGTTAAAAATATGAAGTACTCGTGCTTTCTAAGCCTGGTTGTTTTTCTTGAAGATGTTTTATTATTCAGTTAGGTAACATCTTCAGAGCTACAAGGGAATGGGATTTGCTATCTGATTATAAACTGTAGATTGGATTTTAATGTTGGTGCTGTTTGTGTATCTGAATTAATAATCCCTTGATTGAGATATTGTTTACTGCTTGATTATTGGTCTGGTATTTATCCTGGTGTTAATTCCTGCTTATTTGTGTATTGATTGTTGTTGGGGAAGTGTTGTTGAAAAACCATACAAAATTTCTGCTTTTAAATAGAAAAACGTATTTGCTGTTTAATTTAGACATTTAGATGCTGAACATTCCCAGAAAAGTATGAAAGCAGAAAAGAAAAGCCACAAAACGAAATGAAAAACAATCTATTACTTAGTCCACATCCATTGAATACAGAAGATTCCAGTTCAATGCCAGGCATTTGTTTGTTTGTTTTTAAAGGAAGAATAGCAAGAGGAAATGTTTGAAAATTGTTTCTGGACAGCGTTTGCTCCCATTTTATATTCTAGAGCACTGATGGCGAATCTATGGCACGCGTGCCAGAGGTGACACACATTGCCCTCTCTGTGGGCACGCGTGCCATCACCAGCTGCTCTTCTGGTTTCCGGCAGCTGGTCTTCACTAGTGCTGGAGCACCAGAAAATGATTCCAAAAAAGCCCAAAAAACAGGCTGGTTTGGGGGCTGTTTTCTGGGCCATTTTCTGGGCCATCTTGGGGGCCTGAGAACAGCCAATAAATGGCTTGAAAATGGCCAAGAAAGGCTTGTGTGTGCCGGTCAGCTGGTTTCCAGTCCATGCATTTCAGTTTGGACACTTGATGCTGAAAAGGTTCACCATCACTGTTCTAGAGTCTTGCCCTGTCAGTGATGGTAAGAGTGACCCAACAAAGAATCACCGAGACTATTCCCACCAGCACTGACAGGACAAGCCACTATAACATAAAATGAAAGCTTGTTTGGCGGTTCTAGCAGTGGAGCGCAGCTATCGTATACCCTTGACCGAAGATTGGTACACTCCTTTTATCTGGGATGGTTGTCCTCTTCCTCTGAAGCTATAAAGTTGAACTTTTTCCTATGTTGCTTTTTGTAGCTTTACCAGCTTTGGAAGATTTGTTAGATCAATTGCCTGTCTTTAGCAATCAAAAGGAGGGGCTCCTTGAATCAAGATTCAAGAAACTGTCAAAAAGTAACAGAAACAGCAGGAAAGCGGAAAGCTCAAGAAAGCTGACTGATCACCATCTTCCTTTCCCCTTTAGATATGGTTGTATTCCTATCATGCATTTCTAGGCTGACATACATCTGCCTGCTTTGTGCAGGGATAGTTATTGCCAAATTAAATTAGAATGAGTCAAGGGGAGATATTCATTTTATCAACTTAATAAAATAATTTTTCCAAAGAAAGGCTGTCCTTTGTTGTTCATGAAACGAATCCAGAGAGGTGTGCTGAAACTCTAACAACCGATAGCCCAAAGCAAATAAGTGGAAAGCAGTGTGTGGAGGAGTCGGTTCCTACACAGTGTGATGCTTGTTTAAGCACCTGCTAATTCAAGTGGAGATGAAAGCCACGTCAGATGTTTGCATGACCATGCTGAGTTGCTCTTTGGTTAAACTGCCATCTGATTCCTTTCCAGGCTTCTCTTTGCTCATAAGAAACCCTTTGTGCCTTGTACCTTTGAAAATACAGCTCCTACCTACTGAGGTTCTTTTTAGACAAGCACTGAACTTCTTTTTGCAGATCATATGTTTAAGGTGAGATGTTCATAAATCCCAACTTAAGACTGCGGCCAATTAAAAAAAAACCCAACCTATTCCTAAATACTGATAATGGTAAAAACCCTAAAACTTCATTTGGTCAATCTAAAACAATGTAACATGTAAAACAATGCCATAAATGGTAATACTTATTATGGTTGTGAGAAGACAATAAGCCTGCTGTTCTCTCTCGTTTCTGGTTCCCCATCAGGTGCGCCAGAACCAGTTCTCTAGCATTTATTGCCTCCAGAACCTTCCAGAGTGGGCTGAACTGATATTTTCAAATCAGGCTTTAAATGTATGTTATTTTTGCAATTTGGTTTAGATTTTAAGCCTTTAAGACTGCTTCTTCAGAAATTCAAAAAACTAATCCTGTTTGGGGAAAGTTTGAAGGAACATAAGATGTACATTTATCTTTTGCAAAATTGCTTTGCAAAACAGCCAGGCACAGAAACAAGTTTGGAAATTCCAATTTCATCCCTTCTAGTGAATTCATAATTGAGTAGCTATCCTTGGCCACACAGTTCTTAGGCAGGAAAGAAAATTATCCTGTAGCCCTTCAGATTGAAAAAAAAATGTTTTCCTCATTCCATGACCACAATGATCATCTTTCAAAGTACAGGACTTATTCAGTATGTATGGAGGATTCCAGAATGGAGAGGTCAGATCAAAACAGAAATATACTTGGGGACAGCTTACAAATAGGAATTTGAAAAATTAGAAATGAATATGTTATCATCAAGCTAATTTTTATTTATGTTTTAAATGTATTATTAGATTTTTATCCCACCTTTATTACTGGGCAATTCAAGACTGCACACATAATTAATAGTTCCTCTCCCCCCCTCCCAAAAAATAACCCTGTCAAATTGCTGAGCTGAGAAAGAGGGACTGGCCCAGAGTTAGCCATCTGGCTTCAATTCTAAGAGAAGACCAGAGCACCTAATTTCCTGTATCTATTCCAGCACGCAGGCTTTACTCACTTTGAAGGCACTTACAGCATTTCTCTCAGAAGAGAAAATCATCCATAATGGACCATATCAAGCAGTTTGTGAATTCAGCATACATAAATAACATTCCAAGCAGATCGTCTATACAAATAACATGGTGTCAATTAAAAGTAAGAATTCACCAGAATGCTTCAAAATTAGGTATAACCACAGGTGTCTCAAGTGGGAGAGAAGGAGAGGAAATAACAAAATTTGTGTTGCTTTTGTTCTGCTCCATACACATGATGTCATTGACACCTGTAGGAAAAGGTGGAAGTTTGATTGCAATGTCATAAGGCAGGTTTTATACTAAAAATATTCTCTGTATGCTGGTATCATTTGTATAATTTGTGTCTCAGTGATATGACTCAATAGTCTCATCTACTATTTTAGTTTTACATATTTACCAATGTGAAAAGTCCTTATGCTCATTATAGAAGTTTTTAGTTGAATCTGCTGTGGATAATTTTTAGTCTGCTGCAGAGAAATAATAGATGCCTCCTGTCAAAATAAATTGAATATTCTCATTTACTCATATATCTTCTCTAACACAGATACAACTGAATTATCTACAAGATTCCTTTACATTTTTAGAAAGAATTGAATGGATCTTTTCAATCATGTGCTAATTGATTCTAATATTCACTGCAATATCTTTATTACAATTTGGAATCTGTAAAGTTCTTTCTAAAGAAAATGGCACAACCAGTTTTGAGAGGGGCAAACCTTTCTTGACACAATCTGGAATTTGATTGGAAATTCCCAGAATGGTCTAGTGAAAAAGATACCTCTCAGTCTCTGTCTCACTCCAAACAATAAAAGAGACAGAGTGAGGTTCTTCTAAGCAATTTCCTTTATCATTATTATTCTTCACCTATAGACAGAAATCTTATGAAATTGAAGCAGACTATTTGCACCATTAAAAATATTATCTGAGAATTGAGAGGGAAGATTTCATGTCGTGGTGATACAACGACCTTTCCAGATTCTCCAGATAGCCGTCGAATTTGGATCATCTGGATGGTCCAATCCGGACCTAAGCCGTCCCGAAGAGACGGTGAAAGATAGGGGGAGATCCTGTGGTCCAAGAGACACCCCCAAAGTGTCTGGCGACCCGGAGAAAGCCCCTTTGCCAACGATCGCGAGTCAGCCCCCAGGCTGCTGAAACTGCTGACAGCTCCTACACGCAAGTGCAGGAGAGAAGCATTTCATTTTGGTGAGAGTTTTTAAAATCTTTTTTTCTATTGGAAAGAGAACACCCTAAATTTGGAAATTTAATTTAAAATAAAGGCTGACTAGAGAGAAAGCGGCGGATTTAAAATGGCAAATTGAAGTTTTCTTTTTTCCCTTTTTATTTTCGGAAGCCAGACTGGACTTTTAATCGCAATTCAATGTGGATTGGCTTATTGCGCTTTTTTATACTTTTATTTCTGGACTTTGTGAGGTTATTAAATTTAAATTTTAACTGCTTTGAAGATTCTTTTTTCTTCTTTTTTTCTGCTGGTTTTTCTTTTTGTATTTCTGAATCTCTGTTTTTTGAAGTTAAAAATAGAGCCGGGGAAAAATAAGTATTGAGAGTGGATACAATTAACACTGCCACCTAGTGGACTTGAAACATTGTTACTAAGTGTTACTATTTGAACTATTTAGAAAGAAGCTGTTCTCTTGAAGGCTAGTTGGTTAAGAAATGATAGGGGAAGGAATACAGTTGTTTACACAGCTGTTTCCTATGGAACTTTCAGTATCTGGAAACCTACTTTGGACTAAACAAAAGCTCTAGCGGAAAGCTAAGAGTGACCTTGGAAAGACTTTCATCTTAAAAAAAGAAGAAGATAATTTGAATCTTTTTTTCTAGCTTTGTGGCAGTGCATATATTAAATTGCTGGGGAGGTGGTGATTTTTTTCTTTTCTTCCTTGGTTCCTTGACCTCTTTTTTTTAAAGCTTTTGCTGTATCGACCCTTGATTTTTCTTTGCTCTCTTTTCCCTTTGAAGATATTGGAGATAAATGGATGGCTTGCTCTAAAATTTGAGTAAATTGGACTGAAGAGTTTTTTTCTCTCTCTCTCTTTCTTTTATCTCTTTTATTTTTCTTTTTAAGTAAGAATTTTTCATTTTTCTCTCTTTCTTCTCTCTTTTTTTCTCCTTTCATTCTATCTATAACTTTATACTTTTATAAGCTGATGCTTAATGTTTTTTATACTAATTAGACTAATTGGATTAAAATACAAAAGAAAAAACTTAGAAGATGAGTAGAAAGTTAACACCTGTTGGTTCTACAACAACAACCCCTGCCTCCTCACCTGCAGGAGGACAAAGATCAATACAGTCAATGCTTCAACAAGAAAAAGAGAAGGGAGTAACCTTAGAGGCAATTATGCAAGCGATACAGATTTACAAACATGATGATTGCAAGAATGAAAAGTTAGACACCACTGTAAAGAAGACTGAGAGTATAGAATAAATAATTGAGATAATAGAGCAACGAACTTGTTGGGAGTATACTGCTAGTGTTGGGAAGGCAATATATATCTATCTACCATGACAAATGGTTGCTGTTACTTTAAATGAGTGGATGTATCTAACAGATGTAATTAGCTTTGCTATAAGAGGAAGTCAGGAGAGTTCATTCTCTCTCTGATTCTCTCTCTGCTTGTCTTATGATTGATGACTTGATGACTGGAATGTGAACTGCGACTGTAAGCAATTGTTTGTTCTTGGAACTGTGTTTGGACTAATATCTACTATCTACTATCACTGCTTGTGAAGCAAATTTAGTAGAAAAGCTACTTAATTTTACTAGCAGTGTCTGTGACTCTATTCGTGTGTTTCTACTAGCAATGTTTTCTCTCCAGCTGCACATTCTGCTGCACTACTCTGTCTCCCAACGGAGATATCCCCTAACAGAACTGAAAGCATAGAACAAAAAACAGCTAAAATGGAAGGAAAAATAGAAGATATGCAACATTGGATGATGAAATACGAGAACAGAATTCAAAAAAATTGAAGAAAACATTCAACAAGAAGAAAAGAAGGTTGAGGAGTTTGACAGCAGATTGAGCGACATGGAAAGGGAGAGTAGTGGAATATTAAGATGGGAGATGGAGGTCTGAATTGTTCTTAAGATTTCAAAACATAGAAGAAGAAAGAGGAGAGAACCTAGTACAAATAATATCTGAAATTTTGATAAATGTATTAGAGATATCTCAAGAGAAGATGATGGATAGCATAGATGAAGCGTTCTGAGTATATACAAGATATGCAATGAGAAATGCTCTTTCAAGGGAAGTCCATGTAAGATTTAGTAAGAAAGCAACTAAACTACAAATATTACAGAAAACGAGAGATATAAAGGCAAGGAGATTGTAGTTCTGAAACAAATTCCAAGAAGAGTGAGAGAGAAGAGAAGAGTATATCAATTTTTGACCAAGGTTCTGATTTAAAAAAAAGTGTTAATGATAGATGGCTAATACCAGAAGGTTTATTATTTGCATTGGAAGGACAAAGCTACAGAATCGACACAATCAATAAGGCAGAAGCTTTCTATGCAGAACACTTTAGAGAAATGGCTGAGAAAACTGGAAAAGAAGAACTATTGGTACAACTACTGGAGGCACCCATAATTAGATTGAAAAAATAGAAGGTGCTGTAGGAGGAATTGATAAACAAGAAAGTGTGGTGGGTGGCATAAATCTCAGAGAACAACGAGAACCCAGATTAACTAGAGATATAAACCCTGTATATAAAGTATAAACATGGAGGGAAAAAATTGGTCACAATCAATATAAACAGACTTAGCTCAGCAATTAAAAGAAGGAAAATATTTCACAAATTAGAAAAGCTAAAATTTGACATAATTTGCCTACAAGAAGTGCATATTCAAAAGAGATATGAATACCTACTAGCACAGATCAAAGCTTGGAAAAATGTTTACTACACTGGCGAACTGTAAGAAAAAAGGAGAGATCTTCTATATTAAAGATAATATCCCAGCAAAACTATTTTATACAGATGAAGAGGGAAGAATTTTGATGGTGGAAATTATGAATAATACTAAAAAAATACTTTTGATTTCAATTTATGCTCCTAATGAAAAACAAGATGAATTTTACAAAAAACTCCACACAAAAATTTCTGATTTGGACTATGTTGATATTTGTATAATGAGAGACTTCAATGGCATTGTAAACCAGAACATGGACTACAAAACACACAAAACAACAAAGATAAATAGAAAATTGCTTCTGAAATCCTTTTTCAGGATGATAGATTAAAGAAATTTAAAAGATATTTGGAGAGAAAAAAATCCTACAAAAGAACAATATACTTTTTATTCACATAGACATTCATCATTTTCCAGAATCAATATGATATGGGCCTCAACGGAACTGATCTGTAAAGTACAAGAAATTTAGATTGAAACAAGCACCTAGGCGGATCATAATCAAATTACAATCAAATGGAAGGGCCAAAGGACAAGATCTAGATGGATCATATGAAGATGCACTAGAGACAGCACCCAAATTGTTAGAAAGAATAGAGGAGTATGGAAAAGTAGCAGGCTTGAAAATAAACAAAGACAAAATAAAGATTTTGACAAAGAAAATACCATTAAGACAAAAGGAACAGTTGGCAGAAGTTTTGCAGATTCACGTCACAAACAAGGTTAAATACTTGGGGATATACTTATGAGCTAGATGCAGTACTCTTAAGGAGGACAATTATGCCAGACTAAAACAACAAATTGCGACTGACCTGATGAAATGGAAAAATTTACAATTATCAATGATAGGAAGAATTTCTACAATTAAAATGAACATTTTACCCAGAATCTTATACCTGTTCCAGACAATTCCAATCAGGTTGGGCAAGGACTTTTTTGAAGATCTAAACAAAATAGTTTTGAAGTTTATTTGGCAAGGGAAAAAAGCAAGAATAAAACTCAAATTGCTACAAGATGCTAGAACAAGAGGAGGATTGGGCTTACCTGACTGGGAGTTATACTATCAAGCAACAAACCTGATGTGGATTAAGGAGTGGATAACACTAAAATATACTAGATTATTGAATGTAGAGGGTCATGATTTACTTTTGGGATGGGATGCTTTTTTATGGTATAAGGGAACCAAAGCTCATGGTTATTTTAGAAGACATTATATAAGGGAGGCTTTGCTATTAAATGGGAAAAGGTTAAAAGATTACACTACTTAAAAACTCCAGTCTGGATATCAACCACTGAAGCATTTTCATATCCAATAATATATAAAAAGGAACAAACTGTTAGATATGTTGAAATATTGAATGTAGAGGGTGAACTCAAATCTATCCAAGAGTTGAAACAAGAAGGAATAGAAATGAATTGGTATTCATGTAGCAGATACACTCTAAATATAATGAAGATAGAAAATCAAAAGGTCTTTATAACAAAATGACTGAGTTAGACAAAATGTTAACAGGAACTGATGAAAAAGTAATTTAAAAAATATATGGCTATTTATTAGAGGTCAAATTATATGAGGAACAAGTTAAAGAAACTATGATAGCTTTTGGGAAAAACTTTTGACATGGGATTGATTTAGAGAAATGGCAGAAATTGTGGTTCCAAAATTATAAAATGACAATGCCAACTGCGTATAGAGAAAATTTGTACAAGATGTTTTACAGGTGGCATCTACCCCCAACGAGAATTGCAAGAATGTCCAAGAATAAATTGGAAAAGTGTTGGAAATATCATCAGACACTGGGTTCATGTTATCACATGTGGTGGAGTTGTATTGAAGCTAAAAGATATGGACTAAGATTCACATGAGGTTAGAGAAAATGCTACACAAACACATAGACCTTAAACCAGAGATTTTTTTATTGGGAATCGTACCAGAAATTTACAATAAAGACTTGAACTGTTTGATTGTAAACATTTTAACAGCAGCTAGAATCGTATTTGCAAAAATGAAACAATACCAAAACAGGAGGAAGTTATTTGAAAGATAATGGAGTGTGCTGAAATGAGTAAATTGACATTTGAAATCAGAGAACAAGTAGATGAGCAATTTTATAAGATATGGGATTTGTTTTATCAGTCGTTGGACAAAAAAACCTGGAAATGAAAAATGTTTTATTTATGTTTTAATTGAAGGAGATAAGTGATAATACAATTATGTTGTTAAATAGATTATAATGATACAATGAAATACCGACATACATATGAATTGAATAATCTAGAATATTTTGTTTTAAAATGAAGGATAAGGATAATAATGAATCTATGTACATTTAATAGATGATTGGAGATATTATGCATAACTCTAAGTAGTGATGTATATTATAAAGATATCTAGTTGTTGATAAATAGTTTAATAAGGAAGTAATGAAAGATTGGTATATCTATGAACTGAGTATTTAGAATATTTCATTTAAAAATGAAGAAATAACATTTTTGTTTTAATGTATGATGTACAAGGACAACAATGAACATAAGCATACTTGATGGATGATTAGTGGGATTATGCATAATTGAAAATACTGATGTATAAACATAAATAATTGGTAAATTCTTTTACATTGTAAAAATAATCAGAATGAGATGAATGATTACATAAAGGTATATTGTTATTAAATAGACAATCAAGAATGCAAGGGAATTAGGTTCATTGAAAGGAAAGAAATATTAACTGTAATTGAATATATGATGTACAATGAAAGTGAGATACCTAGTTATATTAGATGGAAAATTTGTGATTGTATACGTAACTGAAAATAAGGATGCACAAAAACTTGTAACCAAACGGGTTCTGGCGGCTGACGGCAATGGGCAAGCTTTGCTCGCCCCGTGCTTCCCCGGTGGGCTCCCCACTCCTTGGGGGGCACAGGATGCCCCGTAGAGGCTCCTGCCAGAGGGGTGGCACCACGGGGGATCCCTGGGATCGGCGACGGCTGGTGGGGGGCCCCCCGCCTCGCTCCAGGCACTGGGGAGCATGAAGGGGAGATGCTCCGGCATCTTTGCTGCGAGGCTGTGTGGAGAATGAGCAAGCAGAAGGACGCGGCTGCGGTGCAGTGAGGCGTAGACTCCTTTCCATTCCTCTTACTAACTTGGAGAAGCATTTTTCAGGAAAGGAGAATGTGCAAATTATCATTTCTAATACTATGCATACTATGTATCATAAACTGTTGAGTTATTGTTAGTATAAGCAATATATTCGAATGTAAAAGCAATTAAAAAAATAAACGATTACATTCAGGCTCATCTGGAAGACTTAAAATTATTTTCTATAGTACTACTCACTCAGCACCTCCAAGTGGAACAAACCAAAGAAATAATAGCTGTTTTTTATGCCTTGAATAGCCATATTAATCCAGCACCCTAGAATCTGAAAAGATCACTAATGGTTATCTTTTAACCCCATTCCATCCTCCAGCAATTAGAATGACTGCAGATGGTGCAAGTCAGCAGGAAATCATGTTTTTATTTCTGAAGTCTAGACAGGGGAATTTGAATTATTAGTTTTAAAATACATGGTATAGCATGCTTCTAATAAACATAATTGTTGTGCTAGGAAAAGCAGCCAAGGTTCTTTGGAATTATTCACCAGAGTAAATGGCACTGGAAGTGAGTTAAGGAAATAGAGAATGAAAAATAGAAATAGCTCTAATTGCTGCTTTCTACGTGCAAAGGAAAATTAGACCGTTATTCTAGTGTCCAAATACAGAAGCAGAGAAAACAACTAAGGTTTATATTTAGAATCAAGAAACAGTGGAATACAGGATGATTGTGTGTTAGGGTGGTCTATAATACCATGGAAAAAAATTTCAGGAACCTATAAGTGCATGGAGAGATTGTCAAAGAAAATTGCACCATGGATGCTTTTGGAAGACAATTCTTTTCATTTTATCTATTTATTACATTTATTTGCCACCCATCTCATATCAAAATGACTTTGGGCAGCTTTTCTTTCCATCATAAACATTGATAATGCTTCCTCCAGAAAGAGGAGGAAGAGGAAAGATATTGCTTTTTTGCTGATCAAAATAAGTTATTAATTGATATTTTCATTGTGACGTGAGTATGTATGCAGAGGTGCCACAAAATATAGAAGAAGATATCAGGACCTATGCAATTACTTCAAAAAGTAACAGATGCAAAAGTTCAAAAGAGTTCCTTTTAATATATTGGTGGAATATAGGAAGTTATCTATGTTAAATATTTCTCTTTAATTACAATGTCTAAAAAAAACCCTCAAAAGAGCAGATACTATGCATGAAACCTCTGAGGCAAAAGTATATGGATGGGCTATGGTTTTATTTTAATGCATTGGCCATCACTGCTCTGTTGATGCTAATTTAGTTTTTCATTCCTGGGACAGAAGTAGGTAATTTAGGAGAGGATGAGCAGGGTTACATTTTAGGTCTCTGAAGACCCCAGGGAATACAGACTGAAAATCTGTGGCCCATTTTTAGCAGAAAGATTGAATGGCTGATTAATTTAACATCTGCTCTGCATGACATAACCTTGACAATTACAGCTTGGTCTGCCTTTCATGCCAGAGCAGTTACCAACTACAGTATAATCAATTCAGAGTTGCTAAACCTCAATGGGAAAAAACCCCACTCTTAAAATCCTGTATTAATAGTATGAAAAGTTGATTATTTAAAGGTAGATGAAATGTAAACAATATTTTTTTAATTGGTGTGTCTCTTAAGCTTTAACATCCTAGGCTAGTGCTTACTCAACTTTATCCTAAAGCTGCCCCTGCAGGATCACCATGCCTGTGAGCTTACTTACAATTTGAGAGACAGATAAGCTCTCCGCGCTAGACATCTGCCTTCCCTCACCTGGTAGTTATTTTTCCACACATTGAAAAAGAAAATAAAACCAGGAGATTCCATCATGCTTTGTTTAATTTGTCCCATGTTACCTTGAAACTGAGGCAGAATAGACCTCACAGCAACATAATTTGCAATGGTTTATTTCCTGTCCCTTGAAAGACTGGAGGATAGCAGTTTTACACAGGCAGGAGGAACAGCTGTTTAGAAAAGGGCAAAACCCCTATTTTTATTTTATTATCAGATGACAGAGAGTCTCTAACATTTGTGGAATAATTTCAAAATATTGAGAATGTCAATTTACTTTTTGCACAGTCCTGACATAGTGATTGGTATGTCTGGCTTCCTAAATTAGCAAACATTCTGCATCAAAGAAAACTCTCAAGAAAAACAGATGCCTGGGTTTTTTAAATTTCACTATAACTCAATACAATAAGAGTGTTTCAAGAATAAAATAAACAATTTTATTATAGGTGGGTTCAGTTATTGTCATTTACGGAATGGAAGATTAAAGAATCTTTATATCCAGATGACTTCTATGTCTTATCAGTTGCTGTGATAAGTTATGAAAATGTCCTAGTCTAAATGCTATTGTATTATAATTAAATTGCTTTATAACATAAATGGGTATAATTAGTAACACTTTAGATGAAGGGTTAGTTCCATTTGCTTTTTTGCTTTTTCAATTATTTTCTTTAAAGAAGGAATTTTATCTGGAATAAAAAGTTATTTCAATTTCTAATTGAAATTTGGCAAATGGAATTATTTTGGTGCTATCCCTATAGAAATAATAAATAGTCATTGGTGCATTCAATTATTAAGCAGTGGCACGGATTTAATTTTACATGAACAGCAAGGAGAATTAAGGTGCTAGTAGGATACAATGATCTTTCCTCCAAGAATGTTGCAGCACAAAAGAAATAGCCATGAATGTATTAATCAAACTTTACCAGCAGTGAAGTTAAATAGACATGTTGTTTGTTACCACTTAAAGTCTAGATCAGCCTTTCTTTATCCTGGAGCCTTTCAGATATATAAGAGCAAAACTTTGTAGAAATTTAGTAACCACTGTATGAGTTAGGCCAAGGTACTACTTGTTATTCTAATGGTCTGATTGCACGTTTACAGCCAGAAGTGATACAGAGGTGTGGTAGTAGATACCCTTAAGTTTCTCAAGAAATGAATTCTGTTCTTAATTAGTCATTACAAACATGAAGTGACACAATATTAAATACTAAGTTTTTAAATTTTTTGTCTGAGAGATACAGCAAAGGACACATATGAACCTACATAGACATGTACACAATATTACATAAGTAAGTAACATGTTACAAAGTTGGTTCAACATGAATTCTTATTTCAATTCACAGGGAGAAAATGTTAAGATAGTGTTACTTCAGCAAACCAAATTTTATTAAAAGAACATTAGTATTGCTGAATATGATTGTTTCTTTTAAAAAGCAATAATTAGTTTTGTGATGAATGAAAGCCTGAAATAAGTGGAACTCAATCAGACAATTTTCATTCGTTTTTAGACAAATGCACATAATAAAAAAAAATAATGTATTTTTTATAACTTGCAGCTGTGCCTACTGTGAAAATGAAGAGCTTAAAATCCTCCCATTTCAGGAATAGCAATAGAGTCAATTTTGGAGACCACCTCTCACAGTTTCCATTTTCCCCGCTTCTCATTCTGCCTTATCAAATCATTTTCTCATAAGAAAAAAATAACTTTCTTATTGGATTAGATCCCATCCATTTCTAAAACTCTGATTTTATCGAAGAAAATAACCAAATTCAGTCTCAAACAGTGCCCTTTTCCATCAGTCCCCACTCTGAATTGTTCTTCCCTAAACAATTTCAAAGTCCACTATAAACTACTTGCCAGACATATTTGTGTGAAATCATCTCTTTCACTTGAAATAATTTCTGCATTCTTTTCTTTTTATAGGCATGCATGAGTGATCTGCAATAACTTTTCTACATATAAATTTTCATATAACTCATTACAAGGTTTCATAAATGAAAATTTGTTTTAAGAGCCTGGAGATTTAGGGGAGAAAGCTAGAATATTTCATATAGCAAATAAACTCTTGAAAGCACAGCAAATGCTGAAAGCCAAACTTTCTTTAGACAGACAAATTGTATTCATCTTTTGATGTCTCCAGGCTAAACACTCCTACACTGGGGAGCTATAAAATGTTTTTCATGTGCAGAACTGTCAGTACTTTAATGGCTAAAATAACAATTAAATGCTAAATGGCAACAAAATAATGTCAAAGATGTAAGTGTGCATGGGCAGAGTTTAATGTAGTGACTTTTTAAACCTTTTTGTTCAATCTGCAGAGCAGACCCCGTGTCCACACAAAAGCTATGAAATTAAAATTATTCCCCTTCTGAATTGCAAGGCTTCATTTTCCAGAAAATGATGCTAACAATATTGGAGAGAAGCAGCAATGATGGCATAGAATTTAAATAAATATTAGCATAATGTTAGAGTGGCATTTACTGGGAAATGACTTTAGAATTATTTGTTTTTCCCTGTTACATTGGCAGTTTCTGTTTCTATCTTCTCAATACATCTACATGGTCAACAGGGAAGGTGCATATTGTGTTGTAGGAACACACACAAAAGTGGCCAATATAATTCAAAGAGTCATAGCCATGCTCATGGTTTACATATAGGCAGCATCTTATGATCTGGAAACACTCAAACCCAGTAAATTAATTTCTTTTTCATACTAAGTTCTTTCAAGACAAAAGATCCGAGGAAAAACCAAGCATCTCCATGACAGACCACATTTCTAAAATGCTGATCCCTTGCAGGGTTACCACTGCCTGCTTGAATAATGGGGAGCAGCCTCATAAACTTTACCTTTCTCTTTACAGTAGTGCTATTAGGGGTCTCAGCATACCAGGCCTTTCCTGAAAAAAAGGGGAGGAATTATGTATTGGTTATTTTTGACCCACTTCATATGATGTGATTGACCATCGACAATAAAAATTCGGCCTGCTTTAGCAGTTGAGAGGGGGAAAGGGGCAATGAAAAAACCCTGCTCCCCAAAAAGAAATTTCCAGATTTTCCTACATTCCTGAGTGAAATGCAAGGCAATACCGTCATATGAGAGATTTATTTATTGTGTGCCATCAAGTTGGTATCGACTCTTAGCAACCTCATGCATAGAATTTTTTTCTATGACAATCTGCCCCTTACCTGCTCTTTCAGATCTTCTAATGATGCAGCCTTTATACTACTATAACTGAATCCAATCATTTTGTTGTTGGTTGTTTTCTTATGTTTCCTTTTCCTTTAACTTTTTCCAGCATTAGTGTCTTCTTCAGAAACTGGGTCTTTACTGAAACATAAGATAGCATAAATAAAATATTTCCAACTATTGTCACGTCCCGGCGTTCACGTTGCATATAAACAGGGATTCAGTTTGTTTGGTGAAAAACTTTTATCTCTATCTAACAAACTACGTGATAACCAGCAGTAAATGACAATGATAAAAAGGTAATCAAATCCAAGTCAGTTCTAACCAAGTTAACACCATCACCCATATATATACCATTACCCCTCCCAGCTCCACCCACAACTCCACCCAGATGACACCCACCCACCATCACCAATCACCATGGCCCACATCTCCAGCCACTCCCCCATTCAGTGTCATCACAGCCTCTTTCCTGGTTAGCCTCATCCGAGCAAAGAGTTACATCAGAGTAGGCAGTTGCACTGAGTAGAAGAGTTACATCAGAGGAGGCAGTTGCACCCGGGTAGAAGAGCCACATGCAGCTACAGGCTCAATTGACATCAGAGAGGCAACATCAATGTGGCAGCGTTGCATGGTGGGCATGGTTATGGATTGGGTCCCCCTAGATGGCAGCCTGAGGGCTGACAACTATTTCTTTTTATTAAAAATCTCATCAACCTCAATTCATGCTGATTAGAAAACAGCATAGCCACATAAGAGAAGTCTTTAGCTCATTCTTTAGCTTCTTTCCTTGCCAGGAATGGTTCTGGGTGAAATTTCCCATGTAGAATCAAGCACATGGATTTGGAGAAGAGAAACTAGTGTGAAAGCAGATTGAGAAATTTGTTCTGATGCCAAAAGGTATCTAAAGAAAAGTGTGTCCCATATTCTGAGTAAATTTGAAAATGATTAACATCTCTGCCAGAACGTGACATAACATTTGTTTTGTTTCATAGTTCATCAAGGTGTGTATTCTCTATGTCAATAACTAAATTATAATGTGTCAAAATCTAGCTAGCAATTTCTCTAAAAAGATTGTCTAGCTTTTGTTTCCCTACTCAGTTTTCAGGTGGTAGTGCTACTGCTAATGCGGTTTTCTTTTTATTACTATGAAGTCTGCTGCAGAAATGTGGAAAATGTCCACATTTTCCATTGCACTTTTTGCAGAATGTGAAGAGTTCCTTAATGATGTCTTTCCTTTGATTGAAGTGTGGAAAGGGAACAAAGATGGAGTCTGCTAGAGAGTCGATTGTACAATAAAGAGAAGGCATTCACCCGACATCTTTTGATCATCTCATGACACAACAGGTGCAAGAACACAAAATTCTCTTCATGAGAATTTTACCAATAATCTTTTTTTTCCTTTTAAAGAAGCTTTGCAATCTAAATGACTTTCATCAGTTTGAAAGGAATTAGTTGAAAAATATATGGAAGTATTAAATGCAGAGCTTTAAAATCAATAGAAAGGTCTTCAGCTAGGAACAGTGGAATTGTATGACAAAGGTTCAAGAAACATGACCACCAAAGATAGTGGGCAAAACCATAGTGTTGACTAAAACTAGTTTATGAAAAACTAGTTTTAGTCAATTTAACTTAATAAGGTAAATAGACTAATATCTCTTGCCTTAATTATTTAATATGTAGCAAAATGCTTCCTTCCCTAAGTATTATTCACTATCTTATGCTTGATTTATATTTTATTTATATTCAACTTTTCTTCCAGAGCTCAGTGGTGTGCACATTTATCTATCTATATTTACTTATTAATTAGATTTATATAACCTCTCATATTACTGAAAGCAACTGGGTAAAATTGCATACAAAAAACATTGATATAAAAAAATATGAAAAAAATCACATTAATATTAAATATTATAAAAACAGAGATACAAACCTTAGATGAAAAGGGAATAAAAATAGTCAATTCAGCAAAAGAGCCATCAGAGGACCAGCTTAGAACTAAGGAGAAATATCCTCACAATTAGAACAATTAATCAGTGGAATGACTTATCTCCAACAGTTGTGGGTACTCCAATACTGGATGTTTTTAAGAAGAGATTGGACAATGATTTGTCTGAAATGGTAACGGGTTTTCTGCATAAGCAAGGGGTAGGGATCCAAGTTTCCTTCCAACTCAGTTATTTAGTTATTAATTATTGTACTAATAGGGATTTGGAACAAAGTACATTTGATTTAATGACACATGCACTGTACAGCTATGCTCAGTAATCATAGCTGAAAATATTTCTATTGGGGTAAAATACATGTTTTTGAAACAGATTAAGTAGTAGAGATTTGTCATTTTATTTTCTGGGAACCCAGGCCTGACCATAAACAGGGCCTTCCCTCAAGCAAATAAATACACTAACTTATGGACAGATGAACAGACAGACATAAGAACCTTTTATATGTTATAAGGTAAAGTTAAAGGTTTCCCTCGCACATATGTGCTAGTCATTCCCGACTCTAGGGGGTGGTGCTCATCTCCGTTTATAAGCTGAAGAGCCAGCACTGTCCGAAGACATCTCCGTGGTCATGTGGCTGGCATGATTGAATGCTGAAGGTGCACAGAATGCTATTACATTCCCACCAAAGGTGGTCCCTATTTTTCTACTTGCATTTTTACATGATTTTGAACTGCTAGGTTGGCAGAAGCTGGGACAAGTAACGGAGCTCACTCCTTTATGCAGCACCAGAGGTGGGTTGCTCCTGGTTTGGCCTGGATCGGGCGAACCGATAGTGGCGGCTGAGGGTGGCTCTGCCTATCCACCCAGATGCTTCTGTGCGTGCATGCACGCACACACAAGCAAACCAGTAGTAAAAAAAGAAAGCCACCACTGTGTGGCGCTAGGGATTCAAACCGCTGAACTGCTGACCTTTGTGATCAACAAGCTCAGCATCTTAACCACTGAGCCACCATGTCACTTTACCTTATATATTATAGGCAGTGAATAATGCAATCTTCAACCTTCAAGAACAGGAACATATCATGAAGATGAAACAACTCCAAATGGTTAAAATGTAGGCAGATGTAATTAAATTCACTTTCATAGAAGGGAATTATACAGTAACTAGCTCCAGAGGTGAGTCAAAAGGTTGCTGTTTTCATTTTTGATATCAAAAATATAACTGCATTTTTACTGTGCTTTAAATTGCACTCTCCGAAACACTCTCTTTACATTTAAGTTTCAAGAAAAATGCAGGTTAAAGCTTCAGGGAGCTGTATGTGGTCTCTGAGTTAGACTATGGGATATGGGTCTTATAGTAAAATCTTGTTAAGCAAATGTACTTTCAAACTCTGAAAAAACTCCATTCTAGCCCACATCGAAGAATTGTTGCCATTATTTTCTTGAAATAAGTGCAGCTGAATAAAACTGTTGTGACAGCATTGATATTTCCAAGAATTATGGAACTATAAATCTCATTTCAACCTTACGTGACAGTGGTATAATATTTACATCTAGTATTTCAAGTATTATGATAGTTCTGCACATTTTGCAATCCACTGAGCCAAATATGGACTACCAGGACTTCACAAAACGAGACGGCAGAGACAAAGAAAAAGAACCCCCCCTCTTTCCCTCTCTGTGAAAGTTAATGCTATCACTATTTTGTTGTCTGTGTACATAAGTGAGTATGTAATTTTTTATTTTTATTTGTATTTTTGATAGACATATTGATCAAGGATCTCAGTAAGTGAGAGTTGTGCATTTCCATGTATGTTAAGTCTACATGTAGTTTAAATCCTACCAAAAATCAGTGAGAAATTCTGTTCAGTGATACTGTATATGGACAATTTTGTCTGTATGGTGTTGGAGAGATGCTCAGGGCAATGTTGAAAAGAACTCTGGCTATAATTGAAGAAGCTTCTTGGATGAGAAGCAAAATGTTTTCAAAGAAAAAGCCAAGAAAGTCCAGTTGAAAAAGCACCTTTGGGACAACCATGAGCTGGATGACTGAGAATCTCCATAGACATCTGATAAGAAAGGTTTTGAATATGGCCAATAATTATAAATATGTTTGGGGTCCGCTTGGAATTTGATTTTGTGCAAAGGTAATTACTAGCCTTTGTGCAATTCGATTCAAATTTGGCAAGCAGAGTAACCACTGAATATTTAAATGAGGGGATGTAGAATGGCATTGCTGACACAGATAGTAGATTATTGCTCTCCTATTGCTGGATTGATTCTGTTAATATTAGTTCTGCCTATTAAAAGAGCAATCTCATTACTATGTAAACTGTGACCATTCCTAGCATATGTTTGGTATCACCTGAACTTTATGCAGGGTGTTACACGCCTTCGGATTTCCCTCATGTCTCTCAGTGTCATTCTTTTATCTTGTGGGAATTACATAACATTCTCCTGTACACTGATCAGAGTCAAGCCTCTATCTTTTTAATGCTGTTCATTTTCCCAGTTAACAGCTCATCCAAACAAGACATCACATAAAAAAGTTGGGGATGATTCATCTTTGTTCCATATGTTGAACTCTGTTCCAATGCAGAGTAACAGATGAAAAATAACAAACAGCAATTAGGTTAGGATCTCCATTCAGTAGAAGTTTACCTGGAGTTGTTTAACGACTTTAAGGCTGTCATATTTTGGTAAAACCTTTTGCCATTTCTTGGAATCCATTCTTACTTTTATTTATTTATTTTATGTTTCAATAAACATAAAATAAACTCCCATGGCTGCCCAAGAGACAAATGTTCATCTCTTCTATCAAAGCTCCTCAGAATATTGACTTCTGGTTCAACCCTGATTTTATGGAAAAAATCTCAAGGTTTCTTGCCTATTGGAATTAGAATTATAACACACCATGGTATTTCATGATACTAATGTTTATTGATCATAAAAAAGATGTGGGAACTGGGAAATGGAATATAAATGGTTCAATTGCTTGAAGACAAGTTCTAGTATGTATCATGGTGACTGATGAGACTGAGCAAAATAGGAAGGGGGTCAGCATTCCTTGCGGAATACAGTATTGACTTTTAAGCTTTTTTCCTCTCCGTGTGATTCTCTGTTGCTAAGGTAGGTTTCTATGGCAAAGCCCTTCAGGTAAGTAAAGATTGTAAAAAAGTAAATGTTTCAAACAACCTTGGCAAAACAGTCTCTTGCTCTTTCCACGAACAACAGATCTGGAAGGAGATCAATTACCATAAAATGTTTTATGGTTTAAGATAAGGCATATAAGGGCAATTATATCTGTCAGATATATTTAAATTTGGGGCTAGGTTAAAGCATCAGTAAGTGTTTTCTAGTATATGCTGCCCTTCTTAAGCAGTCAGTTAGCACGGAACTGAATAGTTCAATTTCTTTTAACTTTTATAATTCTCTTCTTATGATCTCGAAAGAAAAATTGGAAACGTTGGCTTCTTAGTTCAAACTTCTCTTTAACTGTTAATTGCTTTACAAAATGGGTTGCCTGAATAAATTTGGACTTTCATTATAACTCTTTTAGGTTTCTGGGCAGTGGAGCTTTGCTCTAATGAATAGAAGTTGAGATTTATAAATCAAACCCTGGTGTTAGATATTAGCATATATCGAGGCAAGTCTCCTCTCTGGTCCGCTGCTACAGCGGGAAACAGGTATCGTTCTGATTGGTCGAGGGGCGTACCCGATCTATATAAAAGGGGAACCCTCTGACCACAGAGCAAGCTGGATCACTACTACTATTAATAAAGAGCTGATAAGTCACTTCATGTCCGCAGTCTGTCTCTCGTTGCCCAGATCTAACATTGGCGACGAGGATGGGATCGAGAGACAGATAGGACGAAGAACGCTACCTCCAGAATCTCCGGATTTGATCCAGCCTAGGAATTCGGCAGAAATTCCGGCAGCCATCTCAAGTCACCACAGCGCGGCAAATTCAAACGAGAGAAGATGGCGATGCACACTCCCCCCGCTCCATTCGACCCAGCGAACGACGAGTGGGAAGCCTTCATGATTCGTTTCGAGTGTTTTCTCGAAGCGAACGAATACACGGGGATCACCGACGCCCGGAAGAAAAACATCTTCCTCAGCTACTGCGGAAAAGAAGTCTTCAACACGGCCAGAGACCTCACCGCGCCTACTCCAATACAGGCAGTATCGTGGACGGCGTTGCAACAGGCTCTACAAACTCATTACGCGCCAAAACCTTCCCGCCATGTTTGCCGCAAGGAATTCAACACGCGGAACCAGATGGCGGGAGAATCCATCAATCAATATGTTGCAGCCCTGCGTAAAGCAGCAACTCACTGCGAGTTCAGGGATCTGGAATAGCACATCTTAGCGCAGCTCATCTGTGGGCTAAGAGACATTTCACTACAAAAGAAGCTGTTGGCAAACCCGAATTTAACCCTACAGATAGCGCTAAACGAAGCAAGAGAGTCAGAGTCAGCAAAGAAATCATCGGTAACCATACAACGAGGTTTCAGCGTAAACCAGCCGGCACCAAGGCAGACCAGAGTGCACTACGAGGACACAAGCCCCGACTACGAGGATCCCGAGTTCGAGGACAGTCACCTGATGCGGAGCAGTCACGTGAGGCCTGGGGGGTGACCCGGATCCCGCTTGCCGCCCTGCGCAAGTTGCGGAGGGAATCACCCCAGGTCTACCTGTAGGTTCAGGAACGTTGTTTGTTCACATTGCAACAAACTTGGGCACATCGCAGGAGTGTGCCGGAGCGAAGTCCCTGCCTCACGGCAGCCACCCATGTACCGCCAACAGAAGCCCAACCCAGGGGCTTGGCGAAATCAAAAAGGGCACCCAGAGAGAAATCCACAAGTGTTTACCCAGAGAGAAAATGCACAAAGAGCTGAGCGAGCGTATTCCCAGAGAGATTACACACAAGGAGCTGAGCGAGCGTATCCCCAGAGAGACTACACGCAAAGAGCTGAGAGAGCGTTCTATCAAGACGCTCAACGAGAGTATTTTCAGGATATAGATGGTGAGATAGAGTTGACCCAGAGAGAGGAGTTGCGAACGTATCTCACCACGATAAAACAGGTCCGCCCCAAGTGGCCCAAAAGGCTGAGAGTCACAGTCCTCTTGGAGGGCTCACCTTGCGAGCTAGAAGTTGACACAGGATCAACCCTGACGATCATTTCATGGGCATCCATGAAACAGGCTATCCCTAGCCTCAGAAAGAGCCAACTACGCGCTCCAGACGTCCTGCTACGAGACTACCAGGGGAACCAAGTCCCCATCGTGGGCCAAGGCACATTCAAGATCCGTTTCAAGGACATCGTAGCCCAGCTGCCCGTGACCATCGCCAGCGCGCCATTACAGAACCTTCTGGGGCTTGATTGGTTTGAAGCCCTGGGGTTAGAAGTCACCGGAATCAACACCGTGGAAAACAGCAGCGCTGAACAGATTTTTAAGGAGTTCGAGGATGTGTTCAGCCCCGGTCTGGGTAAGTATGTGGGTAAACCGATATCATTCAATTTAGACCCCAAAGTGGCGCCAATCCGACTTAAACCGAGACGAGTGCCTTTTGCACTCCGCCCAAAAATAGATAAGGAAATAGATAAGTTAGTGGAGCAAGGAATCCTTGAGCCGGTGGATCACGCGCGCTGGGAAACACCCATCGTGATCCCAGTCAAACCAGACGGGTCAGTCCGCATCTGCGCGGACTATAAATGCACAATTAATGTCGCGCTACAACAGAGCGCATATCCTGTGCCTGTAGTACAGCACTTATTGCACTTGTTGGGGCCAGGAAAGGTATTTGCTAAATTAGACATGGCACAAGCTTACCAGCAACTGCCAGTTGATAGCGCCACAGCGGAGGCCCAAACCATAGTGACGCATAGAGGAGCATTCAAATGCAACCGGCTACAATTCGGTGTGAGTATTGCCCCAGGATTGTTCCAGAGCTTCATGGAACGACTTTTGCAAGGGATACCGGGAGTCGTCCCCTATTTTGACGACATCTTGGTGTCCGCTGCAAACGAGGAGCAATTAAATAAAAGAGTCAGAACTGTTTTGGCCAGAATCAGAGAAAAGGGTCTCCGCCTCAAAAAGGAAAAATGCCAAATTAACGTGCCTAGCGTAGAATTCCTGGGTTATAGAATCGATGGTCAGGGAATACACCCCACTTCAAAGAAAATTAAGGCGATCCAGGACGCCCCCACACCACGAAATCAGACCGAGTTGCAGGCCTTCCTCGGACTACTTAACTTCTACAGCGTTTTTCTGAGGCAGAAGGCAACCGTTGCTGAGCCACTACACCGTCTACTCCAGAGGAACGCACCATGGAAATGGGGACGATCCGAAGCTGCAGCTTTCGCTGGAGTAAAGCGCCTACTCCCCACTGACTCACTGCTTGTCCAATACAGCCAGACCCTTCCGCTGGTATTGACCTGCGACGCATCACCCTTCGGAGTTGGAGCAGTCCTCAGCCACAGGATGCCCGACGGAAAAGAAGCACCCATCGCCTTCTACTCCAGGACTCTTTCATCGGCCGAGAGAAATTACAGCCAAATGGACAGGGAAGCGCTGGCTGCTGTAGCTGGAGTAAAACGTTTCCACGAATACCTCTACGGCCGCGATTTTGAACTGATTACAGATCACAAACCGCTGTTGGGACTTTTGGTGGGAAACCGCCCCACTCCGATCTCCCTTTCTCCACGCATGACCAGGTGGACTGTTTTCCTGGCAGCGTACTCATACAAATTGATTCATCGACCGGGCTCCACTCTCGGACACGCAGACGCACTCAGCCGTTGCCCATTACCTGACATTCTGCCAGACCCCACTCCAGAAGTACCGGTATTGCTCATTGACTGTTTGGACTCTGGACCGGTTTCTTCATACGACGTTGCAAGGTTCTCCTCTAAAGACAATTTAATAAAGCAAGTTCAAACTTGGGTTTGGAGGGGGTGGCCGAAGGGAAACGTGGGCCCGGAATTCAAAGTGTTTTGGTCAAAACGGGACGAACTCTCAGTGTTACAAGGTTGCTTATTGTGGGGGGATCGAGTTGTTATTCCGTATGCTTTACGTAGGAATGTATTAGATGCTTTACATGTGGGTCATCCGGGGATTGTTAGGATGAAGGCGTTAGCAAGAAGTTACGTTTGGTGGCCAAACATGGACAAAGAAATAGAGGAGTGGGTGGCCACTTGCGACCCATGCCAGGAATCGAGACCAGCACCCCCGGAAGCGCCAGCCACAGAATGGGAGAAACCTAAAGCACCCTGGTCGCGATTACACATCGACTTCGCAGGGCCATTCCAAGGTCAGACTTTCCTTATAGTTGTGGATGCATACTCAAAATGGCTAGAAGTAGTCCTAATGACTTCAACCACGGCAGAGGCAGTCATTAAGGTTCTACGGCGACTTTTCGCCACCCATGGCCTGCCCGACCTCCTGGTCTCCGATAACGGGCCCCAGTTCACGGCCATGCAATTTGAGACATATCTAGCAGGTCAGGGAATTCGGCACGCCCTCGTCGCGCCATTCCATCCGGCATCAAATGGACAGGCGGAGAGAATGGTGCGATTCGCAAAAGAGGCCCTCGCTAGGATGGGTCCAGGTGATTGGCAAACACGCATTGACCATTACCTCTTAATTCAGCATATTACCCCTAGCGCAACGACGGGTAGGAGCCCCGCTGAACTACTCATGGGCCGCCGTTTACGGTCTCACCTGGACCGTCTTCACCCAAATTACTCTGCCACAGCTCCCCCAGACTCCACAAGCAAAATTCGGTCTTTTAGCATAGGGGATTCCGTATACGCCCACAACTATGCAGGGGGAACATTGTGGATGCCGGCAAAGATCATTGGAATCATGGGTCCACGATCGTATCTGCTGGAGCTGGAAGATGGGAGGAACTGGAAAAGGCACATCGATCAACTTCGGGGTCGCCTAGCACACTCAGACCTTCGAAACGAAGACGAGATTTCCCTGCCTACAGAAAGTCAGCCACGCGAGAGCCCCATCATAGAAAACTACGACACCTGCGAACCGAGCTCAGAACAAGAAAGCAAGCACGAAGCAGAGCAACCCCCAGACAACGCAACCGAGCAGACTCCGGAACGCCCCAGCTACGAGGGCACGAAACCTTCAGAACGCGGAACAGGAAAAACATCTGATCCTGCAACCATTTCTGACCAACCAGAACTGCGACGCTCCTCCCGAGTAAGGCAACCCCCAACATACCTAAAAGACTATGTTACCTACCGCAACGTTCCGTCTAGGAGGGGAGGGGTGTTAGATATTAGCATATATCGAGGCAAGTTTCCTCTCTGGTCCGCTGCTACAGCGGGAAACAGGTGTCGTTCTGATTGGTCGAGGGGCGTACCCGATCTATATAAAAGGGGAACCCTCCGACCACAGAGCAAGCTGGATCACTACTACTATTAATAAAGAGCTGATAAGTCACTTCGTGTCCGCAGTCTGTCTCTCGTTGCCCAGATCTAACACCTGGATTTACCGCAATTCACTCTGTCATAATTCCAATAAAAATATATTTTACAGCTGCCATTAGCTATATGTGGAGTGAGAGCACAAATTCAGTCAGATCCACTTAAGAAAGGATTAATCCATAGACTAATCCATAGACAGATAACAAGAATGTGAAATGGACTGAAGGAAGGTAAACCAGGACTTTGTTGCTTACACTTGGATTAAATCTTTAAGACTTGCTTGCAACTTGAACTCTGTGCATAAGAACCAGGATCAGGGGATGTGCATAAGAGGTTGCTGAAAGGGTGGGGAGAGGAGGAAAAGAGCCAACACGAGGAGACAGAGCAGCAGTCACGTTTTAGTTCAAATACTGGGATGTTGTCCATTGAGTTGCAAAGTTAGTTGACCATCATGAACCTAGCAGGTCTTCTATTCTTCATGCCAATGCCAGTAGTTTTCATAAGGGGCAAATATAACCCACAAACTGATGAAACAGATCAAATAGCATTAGATGTATAAGGAGGGGTGCCAGAAAACTGACATAAACTGACCTGGATAGCGCTGTACAGATTGTGTGCTTGAATGCTCTAGCATTCACTAGATATTCAGTCATTGTACATCAATTAACTGTATGATGTAGATAGTATCATGGATTGACATAATCTGTGTCAAAGGAAACAGACCGAAAGAGAAGAAAAAGCTCATCTTTAATACTGTATCTGTTCAATGTGTGACTCTGGTTAAACAATGGAGCCATTTCTTTAGCAAAATCCATATGAATTCACTGTTGGTTCTGATGATACCTATAATAATGGTGAGTCTCCAGCCAGCTGTCATGTTGCCTTCCTGCTAATGTCATCGTGACTTGATAACCTTTGAATTAAACAGCTGCAGCTTGTACTGTCCTTCTGTGCTAAATACTTTTGCAATGGGATTGTGGCAACTGCCTAGAATTAGTTAAACCCTTTTATTTTCTGCCTTTGCAGAACTAACTGTAGAAACAAAGATGATTGAAAAACGTCATTTAAAAAAATAAAACAGCTTCTCAGAACAAGTAAAGCATTAATCAAGCTGCTTGTACTATTTTTTTTTTTACAGCAAACAGGTTCTCTGTCATTGCAGATGCTGTACCCATTCATTTCATTTTATATCAATAAGTGAAAAAAGTGAATGTGTATGTATACACAGAGAGAGGGGGGAGAAGAGAGAGAGAGAGAGAGAGAGAGAGAGAGAGAGAGAGAGAGAGAGAGAGAGAGAGAGAGAGAGAGAGAGAGAGAGAGAGAGAGAGAGAGAGAGAACACATAATTTAAATTGATTTAAATTTAAATTCCAGATCTAAATGCTGAAATAATTTCTAGGCTGATATTATCTTTTAAACACTACCAGCAGATTTATTTCAGATAGAATACAACGCAGAAACTATTTATGCAACAATTAGAAAAAAACCAACATATCTCCTGAAGATGATACATGGTAGATTGAACCCAAGGTCTTTAATAGATTTAGATAACACTGAATGAGGCTTGATCCCCTAGATATCTAGATGTATGAATGTTTAACTTTATATGGTTTATTAAAAGATCAAGGTAAAATTTAAGATTTACAAAACCCCAAAGAACAAGGTAGGTTGACTGCATCAAGTTTCTAATTGTATTATTAATCTCATTATAAATGTATAACCTGAATTTACAGGCTGGTTTATATCATTATGGCAAGACTGATTCTACTGGACTACCAGGACTTCAGGTGGTTGCACAAATTTGTTTGATTCAATACAAAAAACCCCCCACAATTAATTAAAACGTATTTAATCATAACCAGCATATTAAAAGAATGGGATAATGGAATAATTTCCAGACAACTCTGCCTGGATGGCTAAGAATCTTCATCAACATACTGAAAGAAAACTTAGCTTTGGATCTTCTGGTTTTTTGCTTTTTTTTTTTTAAAGTATTTAATATTTATTTTTATCAAGATGAAAATGCACATATCAGTGGAAAGTAAATAACTTACACATATTGCAAGAACTAATAACTAACAATTTCTTCAGCCTATATCTCAAGAAGATTTATGTTCTTGGTATTATAATACTATTTTACTTTTTATCCCAATACTGTCCGTCCCTATCCCCACCCCGTGGATACAATCTGGCATACTTTACCAACCATTTTCTAAATACATATCTCAATCAGATAAATGTTAGGAGTACAGGTTCTGGTTAATTGTTCCTATCCATTTGAGGCTAGTCTTTTGTCCTTGAGTACTGTTAAACATCTTGTCTATGGAGATTCTCAGTCATACAGGTCATTGTTGTCCCAAAGGTGTTTTTTCCCCCAAGAGGCAACTGGACTTTCTGGTTTTGCTTTAAACATGTTCTTTCAGAAAGACTTCTACATCTGTACAGGTAGTGACTTACAACAGTTTGTTTAGTGACCATTCACTAAGTTACAAAGAGACTTAAAAAAGGGACTTATGACCATTTTTCACACTGACAACTGTTGCAGCATCTCCATGCTCACATGATCAAAATCCAGACGCTTGGCAACTGACTCATGTTTACGAAGGTTGCAATGTCCCAGGGTCATGTGATCACCTTTTGAGACCTTATCACAAGAAAAGTCAATGGAGACATTATTAGTGGCAGCAGTATAAGTTATTTTTTTTACTGTTGCCTGAAAGACATTTATTAGGGAAAAAAAAGAAGCTGTTCCTCTTATTTTGTTTTTCCTGTGAAAACAAGACCTTCTGTAAAAACTGTAAATCTCACTTTGCATTCACAGTTTGTGTGGGAGGGCAAATAAACACAATATGCCAGCACATCAGAGTCCTCTTTAGAACAATTCTTTTCCTAATTATGTGAAGTCTCATAATGTGAATTAATCAGGATGAAAAATCTGAAATTTAACAAGCTACGTATATTTAAAATACCTAGGGAACATATTTTGATTAAAAGAACTAATGGACAGCAGTCATTAAAATTTGTCATGAACATTGTGGCTATTCAGATATTTCTCTGAATATGTGATTTATGACTGTTTATGCTTATTGACCCCCAGAGAGGTGGGATTCAATGTTTCAACTAATGATCCTAGTTGTGAATAAAATCATGCTTTTAATATTAAAACAGATAGATTAGAGTGATAATTTGTCATGAGACTTTAACAGCAGACTCTGTTGATGTAGTCTACTCTAGAGGACTGGTAGACACCATTCAGAACTTCTCCATACACTGCCATAAATTATATTTTTTAATATTTTAGAATTCATTAAATATATTTGAAAAAAATCCTATTAATAATTTGTAATTTGATTTAAACTTTGAGTTTTTATTCCAGTTTCATCCCATTTGCCTCAGCTTTGCCTACTTTTTGGAACATGGTCTTCCATGACATTAAAAGTCAAGGGAATCTCACTACAACTGTACAACAATATTTTTATGGTACCCATGCCAGGAATATGTGGCATATGCAATGTTCCTATGTAACAGAACTTGTGAAATTTATATTAAGTCCTTTCTTACAAAACTGGATATAATTCAAAAACCACATCTTCTAAGAACATGGACACTATTTCTATTTTGTTTTGTGATAAGGATTTCAATGGACTATGCGCATAAGTCGATAGAGTACATTGCAATTTGAACAAGTTTTCTCCAAGGATATTAGCACGTACTATGTTTAAATCATTTTTCCCCTGAGAGTGATATTAAATTCCATACAACCTCTTTGTCACATCTATGTCATATATTTGCCCGTGTTACTGAATGTAGACAGCATGCCTGGAAAATGTAATAATTTTCTTGTAAACTACAAGCAGGATCCTAAAACAGAGCTCAAAGATGATGATGTTCATTTTTAAACTGCTACTCGGTGGAACATAACTAAGATCAGAGATCTACTGTGGCACCTTCAAAAGTTGGCATTCTTATTTCCTACTAAAACCTAATCAGGATGGCTGCCTAGAAGATACCACATTAGATAAAGCAAGTTAGAGACCTGTCCTGTTCCATATTCTCTTGCCATTGTGAAGTGGTGGGGTTGGATTTGCTTTTATTTGTTAAGAAATATATTTTATTTTAGGATGGCTCATTTCAAAGCTATGATTTACACAGAGATTTAAAATAATGTATATGCTATTGTTTGAATTATATAATTTATGCCAAATATTGGTATAAAGCCAAATTTAAATATGAGAAGAACTGCAGTTTTATATTATTTATTTATTCAATTTATATGCCACCCAGCTGTCCTAGAGGTGACTCTAGGCTGCTTACAAACAGACACACGGGACCTGACAAGAGAAAAGAACAAATTGTCCAGGTGGATGAGGATAATCTTTAGTCTTTGTATAGAAGGACAAACATATCCATTCCTTAATTAAAAGGAAATTTTGTCATCTTTGGTGGATGTGTTAAAAAGCCAGAAAATTTAGGACACAAACACTAAGGCAGAAGATTTTAAAGGTTAACACATAATTGAAAATCAAATTTTCTTTTGGGATGAGGGTCAAAAAGCTGGGAAAAAAGTTATGGAAGTTGCTTTTATATATGATAACTGTGGTAAGATTATAAGCTTTATGTAGGTAGTATCAACCGCATGTATCAGCAAAGGGATACACTTTAGTAGGATTTCACTGGAGATGAAATAAATTGCAAAAGAAGCAGCACAGATTGAATTAAAAAGATTGAATTAAAAAGACATAAAAGGATTGCAGAGTGGTCTTTTTCATCAGTCAATAGGCGACCACAAAAGCAATTGCTGTATTATTTCAAAGCATCTGAATCAGTCACCAATTCATAACTTCTCTCTGTAAAGGATTGTATTGTATTGATCATTACAACTCTCTTAATGATCTAAATATACTTCTCTTTGTCACTTGACAGAAATATGCAATAATTAGGATAACTAAGATGAAGGCTAGAACTGTACATTCACCTTGTAAAGTCTTAAACAGTAGCAATAGAAAAATAGAATATCAATACTAAAATAATTGTCAGTAACAAGCTTGTAGCAAACAGATTATGTATACTTGCAAGTTAACATGCTTATGGAGATTTTCAAACATGGTTATGTTTGAAAATCATGGTTGTTTTTTTCTTTGATTTTTCAGTTCAAGGCTGAAGAAGCTTCTTGGATGACAAGCAAAATGTTTTCAAAGAAAACAAATTCAAGAAAGTCCAGTTGTCTTTTGGAGAAACACCTCTGAAACTGCAGGTTTAGCAGAAAATGCCATACTGGCTCATACGATCAGCTGTGATAATTGATTCGAAATGTCTCCAAAATTCTTTGTATTCTAAAACATTTTGTAAGATTCATGCAGAAAACTTCTATATTTCTCTCTACAACTGAGCAAGGATGACAGTCTACTAAAATTAAAATCAATACATCTGGAACTTAACTGACACCCTTTTCTTTATTAATTCTGGGGAAGTGCAGTCATGGATTTTGAGAATCACAAGTGTAAATTTCTCTTTCCCACTGTGATCCAGAAAGGCCAAAATAAGCCAGGTGTGCAAAAGGCCTTCTGACTACGATATAATAATATAGTAATTCATAGTAGTTTAGATGGGAAAGGGATTTTCCTGTGCCCTGTGAATAAAGGTGTCCGTTTGTAAGGCAGAAAGAAGTCTAAGACAATTCATCATGGCTAACTCACTGTGCAACAACTCTGTATGGACAAATTGCTGAGGGACAATTTGCCATGTACAATTCCATGCAGCATAACTCAAATTAATGTTATCTTCCACTATTTCTTTGACATTATTTCCATAGACAAAAATGGAAATTGTGTCGAAGAAAGAGTGACGGATAACATGTATTGCATTGAGTTATCCTGCATGGAATTGTCTGGGATAAGTTGTCCTGCAGCAAGTTTTCCATTAGCAGCTTGACCATAGCAAATTGTCCCATTCAGGGCAGAAAGTGTCCTTCCTATAAAACCTTTACATTACAAATGCAGAATATTTATATTATTTAAAAGGATCTTCTTTAAGGAACATTAAAGACATTTAAACAGACACATTTATAGCTCATCTATCATCTACATATGAATTATTTAACCCACTAAATTTTGAAGTCTAAACTAAAAACCATGAACAGAACTGCATTTTGCAGCTTACTTCCAACTGAGAAAACAAAGTAGATTGTAAATTGTACTGTGTTATGCTTGTCATATTTGCAGAATTGGTTAAGATCTCACGTTGATCTCCACACAATGGGTTTTTTGCTTATTTTTTCCCCACAAACTGTTCTCAAGCAATAATTTCCTCGAGTGAGTGAGCAAACACGAACATGAAACTACAGAGCTAGACTTTTCATACCACTTCGTGTCATAAACGTTCTTCAGTGGCACCAACCTTTTGCAGACATTAGCAATCAAATGTATAGAAAATAGAAAATGTGATTTTATCTACTGTATATAATATGAAAAATAACTGACGTATATGCTACAGGGAATCAGATTATAGAATAATATTTAAAATGTACATTTATTTTGTCGGTCAATAGGAAAAAGCTCCACTAGATGCTTTGCATGAAAAACAAGACATAGTTAAGTGAGTGAATGGGTGAGATATTTGTTCATTGAAGCATGCTGTCTTCTTTAGTGGCTTTACAGTTATGGACCTTATAGATCCAGAAACAATTCCTTTTTGATTCTCAATGATACTTGTCCACTCAAATTGTTCTGCAATGTGGAAGTTCATATAGACTCATAATCCCCATGACAGCTTTGTTAAGATGGCTTTTTACAGAGAGAAGAAAAACCTGTTCACAGACTCTAATGTCCTGTTACAATACAATACAATACAATACAATACAATACAATACAATACAATAGTAGAGTTGGAAGGGACCTTGGAGGTCTTCTAGTCCAACCCCCTGCCTAGGCAGGAAACCCTATACCGTTTCAGACAAATAGCTATCCAACATCTTCTTAAAGACTTCCAGTGTTGGGGCATTCACAACTTCTGGAGGCAAGCTGTTCCACTGATTAATTGTTCTCACTGTCAGGAAATTTCTCCTCATTTCTAAGTTGTTTCTCTCCTTGATTAGTTTCCACCCATTGCTTCTTGTTCTACCCTCAGGTGCTTTGGAGAATAGTTTGACTCCCTCTTCTTTGTGGCAACCTCTGAGATATTGGAACAATGCTATCATGTCTCCCCTAGTCCTTCTTTCTCTTAAGCTAAACATACCCAGTTCCTGCAACTGTTCTTCATATGTTTTAGTCTCCAGTCCCCTAATCACCTTTGTTGTTCTTCTCTGCACTCTTTCTAGAGTCTCCACATCTTTTTTACATCGTGGCGACCAGAACTGAATGCAGTATTCCAAGTGTGGCCTTACCAAGGCATTATAAAGTGGTATTAACACTTCACGTGATCTTGATTCATCTACTTCATCTCTTGTTTCATCTACTCTACATGGTTTACATGAGGCTGTCGTTGAAGAACCTTTGGCAGCTGTGACTAGCACAGAATGATGGATATCTCTTAATATATTTGTAAATGTCTCAATATATCTTTCATGAGCTGCATTGGCTGCCAGCTGGTTTATGAGTATGATTCAAATTCAAATAACTGGGTTATCTCAGGAATTGCCTTCTTCTGTGTTTATCTGATCAAATCAGATCAAATAAGAGCACCTCTATCAGGTCCTATCTTTGTTAACGGACAGGAGTGCTTCCATCTGCCCCCACTTTTTTGGAACTTCCTCCTGACAGAGATTTGGTCCACCTATTTTCTCTTGGGTTGCAGGGAAAAAAATGAGATGATCTACCTGTTCCATTTTGCACAAGACGATGAGGTTTTATAGCATTATCTATATCTATCTATCATCTATATCTACCTATCATCTATCACCTATCTATCTATCCATCCATCCATCCATCCATCCATCCATCCATCCATCCATCTATCATCTACCTATCTACCTACCTACCTACCTACCTACCTACCTACCTACCTACCTGGGACATTGTTTGAGAAGTTGACATTGTGAGCTGTCTGCAGTCTTTGGGAGTGGCTGCCAATCAAACAAATGACTAAATGAATAGACTTATACTATAAAGAGAAGATTATGAGGTGGATGGTTCCAGTTAATATTTCAAGCTTTGAAAAGTAGTATTTTTAAGCCAAGTGTAGGAAACCACCTGAAATGTTACACCAAACACATCAAAAGGGAAACAGATCTTGTAATTTAGACCACTCCTACACATTCATTGTATGATGTTTTTCAAGTAGCTTCTTACTTAAGTACTTTTGTTGAAATGAACTGGACCATGTATCGATGGAAGGATGTTTAGGTACAGTACATTAATGCAGTAATTCCCAGCAGAATGCGCTCATGCTTGCTGATAATTTGCAATAGGTAAAAGATTCATATTGTTGTTGAGAGGGGACTTTATTTGCAGTTTTGAAAAGAAGCATGGGATCACTGATTAGATCTAAGACTGTAGAGAAGAAGAAAGTTTAAATATCTCCTTCCATATAGTGGTTCAGATTCATAATTACCACTAATACACTTGCCATTGTAATTATTTAGTTAAATAACATGTACTTGCATACTGTTAATTTAATGACAAATACAGATAGTCCTTGAGTTATGACCACAACAGAGCCCAAAATTTAAGTTGCTAAGTGAAACATTTGTTAAATGAATTTGCCCCATTTTGCAACTTTTCTTGCCACAGTTGTTAAATGAATCATTGCATTTGATAAGTTAGTAACATAAATTAGTTAAGTGAATCTGGATTTCCCATTGATTTTACTTGTCAAAAGGTTGCAAAAAGTGGTCACATGACCCTAGAGCACTGCATCCATCATAAATATGAACTGGTTGCCAAGCAACTGAATTTTGATCATGTGACCATGGGGTTGCTGCAACAGTCATGTGAAAAACGGTCATGTCACTTTTTTCAGTGATGTCATAACTTTGAACGGTCACTAAATGAACTGTTGTAAATGGAGGACTACCTGTGTAGTGTTTAAACCTCAATAGAAATACTAAAATATATTAATAATAATTATGGGATTTATTGCATACTTAAAGGGGAAGGAACTTGGTTTAGTCCTACCATCACAGAATTTTTTGAAATATATGACAGTTTCATTATGCAGAGATAATTAATTATATTCTCCTGGACATTCTATATCCTATAAATTCAATTATGAAGCACTTTGATGAAACTCAGATTCATTTACCCATGTCTGGCTTATAGATTCAAAGTAAGTAATTATGAAAGCTATGCCAATAAGCTTTGACTCTTATATAGCCGATGATATTTTTAAAATTGGATTTAAAGTGGAAAAGAATAAAGCCACTTGGTCCAGGGTGCAAAAATATAGACAACCACAAAATGACAGAAAAGAGATGCAAAACATTCTGTCCAGATTTTTGTACTTCAGTTCCTAAGGTTGTTTTTTTGGGGAGGGTACATATTCAAAAACAGTTATTTAATGAGGCTTCCGGTTCCGGCGGCTGACGGCGACGGGCAGAGACTGCTCGCCCCACGCATCCCCGGTGGGCTCCCCACTCCTTGGGGGGCACAGGACGCCCCGGAGAGGCGTTCTGCCGGAGGAGCGGTGCGGCGGGAGGACCCCTGCATCGGCGGTGGCCGTCGGGGGGCTCTCGCTTCGCTCCAGGCACCGAGGAGCGCGAAGGGGAGGCGCGCTGAAGCGTCTTCGCTGTGAGGCTGTCCGGAAGAAAAAAAGATAGTTAAAGGATGCAGCAGCAGTGCGGTGAGGCGTAGACTCCCTTCATACCTATTACCAATCCTAAAACTTGTCAGTTGTGTTAATTGGAACCTTTGTTTAACTTGGAGAAGTGCGGCTGGAGGGGAGGGGAATTTCCTCCTCCCCTTGGACAAGCGGCTAGAAACAAAAGTGCTCGTAGCCCCAGGGAAGGAGGAGGGGGAGAGCCAAACCAAAGAGGTCACACTCCAACTAAATGGATCTTCAGACTTAAACCCTTAGGCTTTAAGAAAATGTGATCTTTGGGAACTTTGAATTTTGAAAACTTTATTTGTTGCCTCAGTACTTGAAGTTGGCAGGGCAAGATGGCACACTTCCGTTGTCTTCATGAAAGCTGAACTTGACTCCACCTTTTAGCTTCAGGCTTCCGGTCTTTGTCTCCGTGTTATTTGGATACTTCTCTTATGGATTGTTTGCTTTTCAACTTTCTGGAGTGAAAAACGTCTGTTCCCTGCCAGGGTGATTAGAGAGTTCCCTTGTGCCTGGTCTCTCTACCCCCCGAACTCCCTTGGCTGCTCTACCACTCTGACTGATTCTTCTCTATACTGACTGGACTCCTTATTACTAACAATGACATCTAAAAGACCACCTCCTGGAAAGTCCGGCTTTGCTGCCTCTGCCCCGACATCTTCTACCTCAAGTCCGAGCACACAATCAACATTGACAGCTCTTAAACAAGTTAAAACTACGGACTTGGAGTTTCATCAAATGTTTCAGCAAATTCTACAGGGACAAGAGGAAATTAAGAAACAGCTGAAGGAGATGAAAGAAGAAATTAGAGGGAACCAGGAAAAAATTGATAAGAACTCACAGAGACTGGATCTCTTGGAGCAGGGGGCGGCTGAGATGAGGGGGTGGTGGAGGGCGTGCAAAAGGGAAACAAAGAGCTTGATACCCAACAAATGAAAATAGAGTTTGAGAGAATGTCCTTTTATCTTAGATTTCAGAATGTGATGGAGACAGATGATGAAAACATTAGGGACATCATGACAACTATCCTGGTTGAGTATACCCAGAAAGAAAAACAACAGATGGGGTGGGAAATAGACCTGGTCTATAGAGTGAACTCCGCATATGCTAGAACACACAATGTCCCCAGGGAGGTGCACATTAAATTTCTTAGGAAAAGCACAAGAGATGAAATCCTGAATACACAAAGGGGACAAGCCCTGATATACAAAGATAAGGAGATAACCATACTGAAACAGATCCCCAAGAAAGTGAGGGAGAAAAGAAAATATTATTCGCAATTGGCGAATAAATTATACCAGAAGGGGGTGTGGTTTCATTGGTTGCTGCCTGAAGGTATGCTAATATTCTGGGAGGAGACAAGGGTCAGAATTAACACACCCATAGAAACAGTTATTTAATAAAGCTGTCCAAATGTAAATATTCCCGACATTTGTTCACTATTTTGTTTGTTCTCTTTAATAAAAGAATACTACTATAGAATCTCATCTCTATGGAATAACTGTAGTGGTTACTTTACATGACAAATTTTTGTTCTACATTTGCTATTAAATTGGTGGTTAAAATGAAATTTTCTATTGGAATATTTTTTTTCTTGAAAACATTTTTCCTTGAAATAATCAGAAATAATTAAGATTATTTCTAGATTAGATAACTTTTGTTAATATTGCTGCTTAAATAAAAATATAAATATAAATAAAAGTTTGAAAAGAAGACAAGATATTTGATCTCTTATATCTGCATGTTAATTCTTTGTTCCAATCCCTTCCAAATTTGGCAACTAAATTTAATAAGCGTTTGGTACAAATCACAGTTTCTTGCAAGTGATGAGACATATGTTGCAACATCTTGATCCATCAGATGCAAGGATATCAGTCATATGCTTGGCATCACAATAGTGCAACACATCTCTCATCACTTGTGTGGTCCACCCACTGGATTACAATGTAGGAAAGGTACTTGCTTTCAGTACTATATGCTTATTCTATCTTCTACTGGTAATATATGGTGCAGACAGTACATTAGAAGAGAAATTGGGCTTTTGTGAATTTCCATGTGATTCAAATCACAGCAACTAAGGATAAACATTTCAAGGAGAGTGCTGAACGAGAATAAAAATAAAATAAAAAATAATAAAACTTTTGTACTTTTATAATCTGTACAGACAAATACAGATAAGCACAAACATGAAAAGGAGTGGAAAGTTGTGGTATTTTTCATGTAAATATCTGGATTGAAGAGTTGTACGAAATGGTAATTCACTCTCATTTAATTACTAAGAGGCAGTGAAGCTACACATGGGAGAAATGAGATCAGAACCAGTGAAGGTATTCCTAGAGCTCCACCCTCCATCCTCTCATTATCTGGAATATAATAGAACTGAAGTAATCCGTATGTCAACATAGCTCTTATATCATTACATCATAATTGATTCTCTACCTCTTTGATGCACAAAGTAGTTTAAGAACATTTTTAAAAGTTTGCGAATTCCTAGTCAGAAATAGACACAGGGTACCATTAATGATGTAGGTAAAGATATAAATTACTTTATATCTATATTACATCTAAAATACTACATATCATTTTAGAGGTGATCAGATGATTTCAATTTATAGCTGATTGGGTACAACAGTAATTTCTCCCAAAGAGAACCGGTGATTCCTACTGTGGCACTAAACAGTTTTCATTGATATTAATTAGGGAGTTCTTCTACAATTGGTAATTCATTCAAGAAGATAATGTAGTTTTTGTGGATTCTTTCTGTTTAATCTGCACAAACAGCAAGATGTTATCTATAGTTACTATTGGGTTCTGCCCTTTGAAGAGTTTCAGCTAATTTCAGAGCATGAAGGCTGAGAGCAGGAAGAGAAGGGATTGGGGGGGGGGGGGCAGAATTTATGTCTTCTAGGAAGTTATCACAGAAAGTCAGAAATAAAAAAAAATCTCTATTTTACAATAAATACTTTGTAAACTATAAGATAACAGCACAACAGTAGATGGTTAACATTTTTGTAACTGTTGCAGTCTGGAATTAAACATCAAAATCCATAAGTATATTTTATCCAGGGCTTCATGAAGTTCCAGATTAATTAGTCTAGACGTTCTGTCTTAATCAGAGCAGATACAATACAATACAATAGCAAAGTTGGAAGGGACCTTGGAGGTCTTCTAGTCCAACCCCCTGCCTAGGCAGGAAACCCTATACCATTTCAGACAAATGGCTATCCAACATCTTCTTAAAGACTTCCAGTGTTGGGGCATTTACAACTTCTGGAGGCAAGCTGTTCCACTGAGATGCCATCCATCAGATTCATAATAATGAGAACTTCAGCTGATCTTCCTCTGAAGATTGCAAAAAGATAAACGGTATTGCACTGCATATTGGAGCAGCCTGGCTCATTACCCAAGCTAGAAATCAGAGTGAGATGAGATAAATGCTCATGAGATTAATTTAAATTTAATCATATTGTATGTTGTTCTGATTTAGCTTTAAGTTTCTCAATGTTTCTATTTTAGGTAAGATACTAGACTGGCTGGTTAATTACATAAATGGTTGGCTTTAATCAGGTACTGTATACTGCATTCCCTCTAACTGTTACTGACAACTCTCCATGCTACCTTTAAAAGTTGCAATGTGTAATCAGGATCAGAAATACGTGTTATTTTAGTCCTATTTAACTGTCTTCCTTAAAGAGTCATTATTGTATGGAAGGGTTTAAATCAAACAACCCATTACTTGAATTGCTAAACATGTTTTGTTTTCTTGAAATACAACTATGCGAGGGAGAGAAAAATAGCAATAGCAATAGCACTTAGACTTATATACTGCTTCATAGTATTGTATAGCCCCCGCTAAGTGATTTATAGAGTCAGCATATTGCCCCCAAAATCTGGGCACTCATTTTAATGATCTGGGAAGGATGGCAGGCTGAGTCACTCAGGATTGAGCCACTCAGGATCGAACTGTTGACAGTCATCAGAATTAGTCTGCAATAATGTATTCTAACTATTGCATCACCATGTCTCTTAATGCTTATGATAAGCATTAATGCTGATTATAGCATCCCTCTCCCACCCATTTCCACTAGGTACATAATAAGGGACCATATTTAACCACAGGCAACGTTGGAAAAAAATATAGGTAGAAAAGTTTCTAGTTCAGCAACTATTGGGAAACCAAACATGGCCAACCAACCAAACAACCAAAATGTTGGCTTTTCAGAAATTGCTGAACTATAAGAATCTCTTTTATTATTAACCATTTTGGCTGGAGATTCTGAAGAATAACATCACAAAAGCCCTAGATTAAAAAAGCCCTGGGTTAAAATATCTCTTTCCCAACTCCAGTTCTTTCTTCCTGAAATGACAATACAATTTTTCTGAAAAAATTAACAGTCCAGCCACAGTATAGCAATTTAAATACAAACCTGTTATGCCTTGGCAATACAAGGTACGGTATTTGAAATCTGGAGGCTGGTGGTGGAGGGAATGGAGCTTTTGCAATTGTGGTCAGCTCCATTCTGTGAGTAGACTGAGAGCATAAGTAGTGCTGACATACAGTATTTCAACTAGCTGCCACACCCATAATGCTCAATAAAATACTGCCAGAAAATTGTGGAACCTGAAGTCAGCTAGAGAGAAACAAATGGAGAAAGGCTGGCAGAGAACATGGGCTATATTTAAGCCACACACTAGAATTGTTTTCTTCTATATCTTCCTTGTATAAAATACCTTATCCTCAATTCACTAGAGCAAACCAAGGATGGTATAGTAATAAAAGACATGAATGTCCTCAGCTCTGTTTTATGAACCTCATCCATAAACGATGCAGAAATAAATGTATACACTTGGCATGTCATTTTATCCTGAATTCCCTACCCTGAATTCCCTATCAAAGACTAATAGAATTTGTGGGTTGATTTGTTTTGCAGTGCCAACAAAGAATTGATGAGAGTTGATTTTATACTTAAAATAAAGTATTCTAAAAGCCTCTAAAATAGACTAAAGTCCCATCAAATATATCATCCTAATTTTTATTTTCTCCCTGGGTAATCAATAAACAAAATAGAAGTATCCTTTGCTCTGCCATTTAATGCTAATAGATATAATGCTATCCAGTTTGCCTAATCACCGTTTAAAATAATCTACATTAATGGCTATTGCACCTTTTGTGTCTTTTGGATGGTGAACAATGAAACTTAAATCACAGATGAATAATTTGATTTTTCAAATTACAAAAGAATGAAAAAAAATAGTTTGGTTCTATCTCAGTGTATTATTTATAATTAATCAAGGATGTCAATTTAATTCATCATAGTCCTCAACTATCTTCCCTTGATACTATATACAAATGAGTTTAAGAGTTTATATTTTATTTCACACAACATAATTATAATATTATAGAAACAGAAAGAGAGGCTTAAAGATGAATTATGGATTTCTCTCCTTCTTCAATTAGTTATCCTCAGATAAAATGTTTCTACCGACTACTGTTAATTTATGAAACATAGTGTTCTATTGGTAATGTATTTGTGAGCTGATTTTGAAAAAGTGACATCATTAAATGGTGTAGTTGTTTGGTATCACTGGAAAATTAAAATGATTGTTCTTTAAAGCACAATTAGTTTACCTAAGCTAACCTTGTAAACAAACAGTTTAATTCAGGCAAAACAAAACACAGTTTATTGTCCAGAAATAATATTTATTCATTGACCTTAAAACACAGAATAGAAAAAGCTTTGTAAATAAAACTATATGTATATATATATTATATGTATATGAATGCTTTATTTTTATTTGGTACTTCACAAAAAAAACACTACAGACAATAACAAAATATTTCAATTCATTTAAAAAACCCCTATTTTGTTGGCCAATCTGCTTTGATCAAGATGTCTCAAGATTTACTGTTTGACAGTTTTTATTTCATAAACTTGTTTCTTAAAAAAATTGAAGCAATTTGTTATTTGATCAAGATTTCAAACATTTAGAGATACTCACAAACCACAGAACAGCTCATAGGAGTTTATACAGACTGTTCAGTGCCAAATCATCCATCACGGTGACCAACTGAGACACAAAACCAAACTACTTTTGCACCTGAAGGAGTCATCTGGGCACAATCATTTTCACAAGCAATATAGAGCATTTTCTGGGAGCTCACAGATCTCACCTGTGGAAGCTCCTGCAATTGCTGATGTTCAAAACCAGATGCAGAGACTACAGGAGCAGCTATTGTTGAGGCCCATAAGCTCTTCTTTCATACAAGTAATATTACTCATGAAAAAGGGGGTGCCAGAATTCTTGTGGGCAAAAAGCAGCTAGGTATAATGCCTGAACATGTCTCAAATTCTTAAAAAAAAGTAAATCACAACTGAATTGGGGTATAATTTAATCCAACTAGGAGAAATAATATTTAAACGACTACATGTTTTCCATTGCCCTTTTGGTAATGTGTTCTCTCCCCTTTTCAGACTTTTCCTGGTTTAGATATTCCAGAACTTTTGCTAGCATCTCTTCATCCATATATGGCCTGTTCTGGGTGTCATCATTCTCTTTAGCCATTGGCAGCCTTTTGCTGAATAAAGTGAATTTATCTGGTTCATGACTTCCTATTTGGTCTAGATGGTCACGTTCAGATGAAACTGTGAGTGGAATTTCTTTCTTCAGACCTGCATTGATAACTTCAGGATACTTTGTCAACATCTTGGCTAAATAGTCTGACAACTCCTCTTCTTTTCCATTCAATGATTCTTGTTTCAGTTGTCTTTCTAAACGGTTAAGCCAGGCCACTTTGGAAAGTATCTTTTGATCAGATCTTGCAGGCAGGTACCATTTTGGCAATCCATTTTCTTGATTTATTTGAGGTCCAGGATAAGGAGGTTTTTGATTGCCAACATTTTCCATCCCTAAAAGATTTATAATGTCTTCAACATTCAGATCTGGAAGATTATCTGGGAGAACTTTAAATCTTTGCTTTTGATAACCATGTAAGGAGTTCATCTTATTTTTGAATAAGTCTGACTTTTCTAAATTAATTTCAGGAATTTCATCAATATCTTCAATCAGTTCAGGTTCTTGTTCCTTTTCATTCTGATATGTATCTCCAGTTTTCAACATTTCAATTAAATCCTCAGGTGGGATCTGTAAATTTCTTGAGATTTCTATCAACTGATAAACGGCTTGAGGGTCAAGCTGCTTTTCAAAGTATTTGATTGCCCTTTTGTCTTCATTTTGGTTGATTCCCAATATATTCCCTCCTGGTCTATTTATCATCTTTTTCAAATAATAATCCATTAACTGTGAAACATCTTCCAGGACTTGATTTTTATTTTCTTTTTTCAGGTCATCTTCCAGGGTACCTGCTCTCTTTATTTCATCATTTATCTCTTCATTTTTCTCAATTTCTTCTTTACTATCTCTTATTTCTTCTTGAGTTTGACTTTCCACTTTTTCTTCTATTGGGTTCCAGTCTTCTCCTCCAACCACATCTTCATAAGCAATGTTATTTCCTTTAAAAGCGTCATCTTCCTCATCAGCATATAGCTTTTGTTCCTCATTAAACCTTTCTTTGTTCAGATTATGAGGTGCCATCATTTTCCCTAGCTCCTGAAATACAGATTCTAAAGTGGCGAGACTTTGGGGTGTGTACTGTTCTTCCACTATTTCATTTGTTCTTTTATAAGGACTATCTCTTGAATTTTCTTCAAAGTAGGTATGTGGAACCTTAAATTTTTTATGTGTTGGAGCAGGCCAAGTACGATCATCATAATCATCCATTATTCCATCCAGAAAGATATTGTCTGAATTCAGGGAATTAAGTTTATTTTCTTTTGAGACAACTTTTGATTCTTTCTCTCTTTGTCTTATGGTTTCCAACATTGTCTTAACCCACTGGGAATCATCTTCCGGGAAGGTCTCCCTTTGGTTGTCAGGTAAATAGCGTTGGTTTTTGCTTTCTTTTGACTGTAGAACAAATGGAGCATTTTGAAAGGAATTATAATCTGGACTTGTTTCTATATTGCTGGTTTGTTTCCTTAGATTTTCTATGTATTCCAGAGCTTTGATCATATCTGGGCTTGGAAACCTTTGCAGGCTTTTCATTACATAGTCTGGATCATTTTGAATGTTTTGAAAACTTTGAAATGAAGCGGCATTGGCATAAGAGATCAGCAGAAAAACTTGGACAAGAGGCAAAAGTATTCCAAGGCAGGAGATTTTATCAGCCATATTTGAAATGTTTCCTTAAAATAAAGGGAAAAAATGAAAATTAATACAGAGAGGTACATTTTAAATATCTTATATAGTCAAGTATGGACGGCAATAACAGTTCTAGACTAAAGTAACTTATAAGTTACTTCAAGTTGAATTATATTTATTTATTTAGTTAGGTTCCAAGATCATAAAAATCAAATTGAATTACCAATAGTTTATACAAATAGTTGCAACTAACTATATTTGCATATATATAGTTAGCTATATTGAAGGTATTCTTTGTAATTTAGTATAAGGCATAAAAGACCAGGTCCATAATTGAAGGTCTAATTATTTATTGCTATTTTTTTATTTGGGGTATTTTAATTGTATTCAATTATTTTAGGGGTTTTTAAACATTGTGTTTTTAATTGTTTTTATTCATCAGCTCACCTCCTCCTTGTATATGTATATGTCTTGGTATACGTTTTTGTTATATGTATGTTTGTCTATATATTTATTTCCTATGTTTTGTTGTACGCCGCCCCGAGTCCTTCGGGAGAGGGTGTGGCTAAGAAATATATTATTATTATTATTATTATTATTATTAATTATTATTATTATTATTATTATTATTATTATTATTATTATTATTATTATTATTATTATTATTATTATTATTATTATTATTATTATTAAATAACCTATGCACACAAATATTTTCAACTAATGGTTACTTCCTGCTTGGTGTTGGATAAGGATCCATAGAATTCAAGGGGACTTTGACTTAGTCTGCTTGTGTCTATGTAGGGATTCTAGGCTAATTCCTCTTTTAACTCCACCCCAGGTTCTGCTACTCCTTCTAAAAATTGTTCTGTTTCCCTTATTGTTTGACAGTCTTAGATATTTGAATAAATAATCATGAAGCCTATCTCTAATTTTTAAATTATACTTTATGTGGGACAGCTCTTATTTATTAAGCAATATTTCCTAGACAGACCCTTAAATTCATTATATTATGTATTGCTATAAACTTAATACTTCTAAATTTTGGACAAAACATTTTCAGAATCTAAAATTAGTTACCAAAAATGGTTCGCGGGTTATCAAGGTATCTGTGAACATTTGCCTTAATGTTTCCCAGGCTTTCTGACCTTTTACTTTCTTTAACTTTTAGTTGAAAAAAGGAAGCTGACACTTTGCTAAATTCAGGATCAGGCACCATCATTATTTTTAATACCAATAATTTTTCTGGGCCCCAATGGGTGCCATAAATTTGATGAGTGGTTACATTCCACTGTTTGTCTAAAAGTGTACTTACTAGCCTAGAAAAGGGACAAACTAACTCAGAGTAGTAAGCTCCCCTTGCCTTTGGAGGCCCTGAAGGATATGGCAAGATTCTGATAAACTTGTAATTTCTAACTGATTATGTCCTTCTATAACATTTGTTTCCTTTAAATGAAGAAGCCCAGCCCTTCAAGCAGCCAGTTTGTGGGAGTATTCATAGCAAATTCTCACAATTCCAAATGTGCCCACTACTCCAAAATGGCTGGCATCGATCAATAAAAATAAGTCTATTGTGATCACTCTGCAAATAATAAAATAATAAGCTCTGACGTATTAATAAAGTAAAGTCATATAATTGGAGCAGTTGATAAGTAGTGTTAGTAAATAAACACAATGAATACAACAAATGGGAATAAATATTTTATGGAAAATAAATCTTTATCTCTGTCACTAAATATTTATAACATACTCCCAAGTGCAAAATTAAAGTAATCTTGATAGTCAAGCCAGCTTTTTCCCTTGACAAAGAATATAGATTTTAATTGCTAGTCTGGATTGTGTTTTTATAATGTTTATTGCAGCCAGATTTATCTAGTGCATAAACTAAGAAAACAAGGTAAATGCTTAATCAAAATAAAAATATGTCCATACAATAATATATCAAATATTGACAAATGTAGGTTTTCCTACCTACAGTTTCACAGAACATCTCAGTTTATTGATTTACTCATTCCAAAACATTGCACTCAGAAAATAGAACTAAAAGTAAAAAATAAGCAGACCTTAATAAAAATAAAGAACTAGACTTCTAAGATAATTTATTTTAAAATATATTTTATTGTTTTATCTTTAACAGAAGAACATTTTTCAAAGAAAGATGAGCAAATATCAGTCAGACTGAGAGGGTATATGCACTTCCCTAATATTTCACCATATATATGCTCTTAATAAAAAAAATATTTTTGTCTCAAATGCATTTAATTAAGCCTAGTGTTCTATTGAGACAGGGAAATTCTGAATAGAACACTAAAACCTTCTGCTGGTTAAATAAACCATTTGCTAGACTGTGGCCATTTGCATTGGTAAATAAGTATTTCATATTTATGTTAATAGGGTTGTGTTAATAGTGGGAATTATTTTTAAGGATCCTGTTCACAAAAAGAATAGTACACAATTCACGTGGGATTTAGCCATTCTAATTATAACATGATTGATCCAATATATTTGTTTATTCAGAGTTATAAATGTCACCTCTATAGCATTTGGCTGTATCACCTATGGGAAAAAGTAGTAAGTAGAATAGTGGATTAAACATTATATAAAAACTGTTTTTATTTTTGTAGAAATGGAATATTTCCTTTCTTTTATATACAGAAAACACACACACACACATGTGTCTTTTTAAAAAAACGTTTTTTGATTATTGGACTAAAAGGACAGAATTCCTGTTTATTTAAATCTTGCTGAAAGAAATTCGAAGATTTTAGAGAGAAATTGCAATAAGCAGACCAGAGAAAAATCAAATCCAGAATGGACATACAATAGTATGTGTTTGATTCAACTTTTTTTCCAGTCCATTCATTTTTCCTCAACCATTTTGCACTTTAAAATATCCTGTTGATATAATAGTAGTTCATGAGGTGGTGGGAAAATATTCAGTAATGCTATTTTATCTTACTCTGTTGTGAGTAGACGCACATATACCACACAAGGCTAATTATGCCATGCAAGCAAAATAGACTTGGATTGCAGCACAGCATGACATGATTTTACATATTGAGCTAATTAAAATACTTTAATAGAATTGCTTTATTTTTCTCCAACAATGTTCCAAGTAAGAATTTAGATTGATAAAAATGCTAGTTAATCATCTGTTAATTCTCAAGACTCTATTCAATATCCTTTCAAAATAGGAGGGAGTTTCTTTCTTTATCAAGATCCTTAAAAGAGAATAGTTTTTCTTATTTTACAATAAATATTGCAGTCCAAATGTTTGAATGGCTTTAGTCAAATAGTTTTTATGTTCTAATGAACAATGAAAGCCTGTGGAAGAAATGTAAATGAGATAGCAGAGTAAAGCAGATAAAGAAAGACAAAATGTGAATTATTGTATGGAATCCAATTTTAATGCTAGTTAATTATGGAGAAATCAGTAGGACTTAGCTGATATACTTAAACCCTTGTGATTTTAGTGAAGCTGTATGGATTTCACTATAGTTGACTGGAATATTAGCAAGTTAATAGCACCATTTTAAAATTATTGAACTGATTGCTAGTTGCTTTGGATTATTTCTATATATTTTAAGCAAAACTCTTGTTTTTATCCTGTTCTCTGGCAGTCACTCTGACTAATGAAGATTTATTGCAAGGTAAAATAATGTTAAATTCCAGACATGAACAATGAGCAAAATGCATCAAAATTTTACAGTATTTAAAATAGCTTTCTTTTATCTTATTGTATGCTTCAGTTGGTATATTTTTATGCTAAAAGTGCCATCTTTTAATTAAATGGATACATATAAAAAGAAAATATTTAAGGACTTTCCATCCTCCCCAATAGCAGCTGTAATTATTTTCTACTTTACTACATGTGAAAGCACAATGAATTTCAAATTCAATTCCAGTATCTCCAAATAACTGCTTATTAGAAAATCCTCTAGTTTTCTTTACTTCTGTATAGACATGAATAATATCCTTGAATAGAATGGTAAAACTCTTAATATGGTCAATGGACTGAGGCTTTTAGGCTTTAATATATTCAATAGAATATACTCTTTTCTGAATATTCAGTAGGAATTATGCAGAGATCCGGTATACCTATTTTATCCATAAAGACAGACATTTAACCATAAATTTATAAATTTTACTTTTATCCCACTTAGAATATTAGAAATCTTACCTTATGTGGAAGAACGAAGTGTTAGGACTATTATGTTTTAAAATATAGTGACTTATTTCTGAGATTTGGTTGCACTAACACTGACTAAAAATGAAGCTTTATAAATACACGTTTCCGAATTAAACTATTAAAAATCTTCAAATACTGTTTCCTATTCAAGGGTTTTTAATAACTCTCAGGTATAATTATCAACACTATCATTTGTCTGGTTTCTTATTAGTTTTGATATATGGTTAAATCACAAGGTATGAAAAATGTATTTAACATCTACATAAAACCCTGTTTCTGTGCTGCTAACTGAAGTGCATCAGGTTTCAATCTCATACGTTTTCTGACTAGGTAATTGCCGCTTCTAGCTTATTCTGTTGGGAAGCTGACTACAGAGAACATATACATTGACTCTTTCATTTGATTTGTCGATTAAAAGAGAAAGCATACATTCTTACCTGTGTCTGAGGCAATCTAAAGCATGATATTGACTATATCCATTCGCTCCGAGTTTACAGACTGTTTTCAGCACCAGGAGAGCTCCCTCTGCTTATAGTGTACATCACCTGACTATTGCTGACAGACTGACGTCACCCCAACCGGTTGGGGAAAAAACAAAAAACGACTTTCCTTTTGAGAAAGAACATTACAGAAAAAGCGTCGTTTGGCTTCACTATTTGAAGGGAAGAAAGAAGAGATTTCCTTTGTATGTTTACGCCACCTGTCTTCCTCTAGGGAAAACTGCATTCTTCTTTGCAATTAAGCAGCCCCTGAAAACCTTTTTAAAATGACGAGTCTGGCCAGCAGTTTATATATTTCCCTGTCGCCTATTTCTTAACAGGAACCTGTAGGAACTAACGCTGATCTGGACCTCCTGAGAACAGAGAAGGATTTACAGGAAACTGGCAAGAATTCCGGATTCCCAAATATTTAGAAACTGCTGTAATAGAAGGATCTCCACTTGCACTCTATAGGTTTCAAACGATGCAGCTGAAAGTATGAAAGCTTGAGAATAATCTGGGGGGAAATGTTACAGAATGGTGATATATGATCACATTTAGTACTGAATACAAATTATTAAGTTTTTCAAAAATATAAGTCTGTCCTTTGCAGCAGGTTCTATTTGGTGAATCTCAACACTTTAGGAAAAACAAATGCAAGAGAGGGATTTGATTCTACTGCTGTTTTCTATTACATTCATTTGATTTGTTTTGGAGGCGTTTCTCTTAAAGTCTGTTATGAAATTATAATGAAACACACAGAGAGACACAAACGTGATGAAAATAAGGAACCTAATTATTTTTCACTATGTAATTATAATGATATGTCTGCTAATATCATTGCAACAAACTATAAATGTTAAGCTTCCATCTGTAGCAGTTCTAATTTTATTGAGGGAAGTTTATATGGAAAAAGCAAAACATAAATATAATCTTGCACAAAGACCTCAGATTTATTTTCCAGTAGTTATTCATTACAGGAATTTGCCACCATAACATATTATTAGAATACTATTTTGGATCATCAAGGTAGCAGCCTTTTCCTTTTAGTGATCCCATGACCAAGTTTATTAACTTGGTTTGAAATGTCTAGAAGTACCAACTGCCAATTCCTGCTTTAAATGAAAAGTGTCTTCATTTTTGTCTTCAAAATGAAGACTAATAAAAACAATGAAAATTCAAAGCCCATACTGGTAGGAAATTATTGGAACTGAAATCTAACACATCCAGAATGTACCCAGTTGGGAAAAATACTGTAGTCTACATTGACTTTTAGAAATTCTCCAGAGTTACAAGTCATTTGTGTTATACCTCTGAGATATGGTCCCTCCTTTTTCTTTAAAAAAAGATTTTTAAAATGGTCAGTTGCACATTATCAGTTACAACAATAGATGGCTATAGTAAAAGGCGCATTAACATCCCAAGTATTAGTATTTTCAGTATATAAGAAACAGAGCTCTACTAGATAAGGTATTTGAGGTACTAAGTCAGCTACTTCAATTTATACCATATTGGGGTTGTTCTCTTTTTAAAATTTGTGTTTTTAAACATGTCATTTTCCCAACCTTTAATTTTAATCTAGTTTGAAATTTTTTTGCAAGATGATAGCAAAATAAGTTCCCAAATACAAAACTATTAAGGAATTGAGCTTTCAGTGGCAGCTCTGACTCAGACAGCAGTGTTTGAGTCTCTCTGTATGTGTGTTATGTGTGTGTGAAAAAAGATAATGAGAAAGTCTGAGTCATACTGTAGAGAGGATATAGGAAATAAAGTAAAGCAGTAAATGTGAATGAAAGGAGGATTTTGTGCTGTCTTTTCTTCATATCCAAATAACATTTATTTTTAGTACTTCAGAATTGGAAAAGAAAATCCCATATAATGTTAGATTGGTATATGTAATTATATAGCTATAGATAGGTGCACATATGTTCACATACTTAATTTGCCACTTAATCACTTTTAACATTTTAGGAGACATTTGAGAAGTACTTGTGAATAACAAAGAACTGCTTCAAAGAGCTGTAGTTATTAAAAATTGGGCTTTTCTGATATATTCAACTTCCATGAGTCAACTGGGACTATCTAGTTCTGTGCATCCATTTGTTGCCAGCCTCGCATCAATGTGGATGCTGGGTTGAATTATGGTTACTGATTAATACTTTAATATGAATTCTCTCTCTCTTTCTCTCCCCCCCCCTCTCTCTCTCTCTCACACACACACACACACATTTCACAGAAGTTAGTACACCCCCTCACATTTTGTAAATATTTAAGTATATCTTTGTGATAACACTTGGCTCCAATATAAAGTAGTGAGTATACATCTTGTATAACAGTGTAAATATGCTGTCCCCTCAAAATAACACAACACACAGCCATTAATGTCTAACTGTTGTACTCACTTTTGTTGCCAGAAGTTTAGACATTAATGGTTGTGTGTTGTGTTATTTTGAGGGGACACATGAAAAGATATACTTAAATATTTACAAAATGTGAAGGGGTATACTAACTTCTATTAGATACTGTATGTGTGTGTGTGTGTGTGTATGTATATATACACACACACATATACATACATACATACATCATACATACATACATACATACATACATACATACATACATACATACATACATACATACGGACAACCTAGTTTAATATGATTTAGATTAGATTTCATACATATACACTATCATACATATACATATGCACATACACATACACGCACACATGGACACGCACATACACACACACACACACACACACACACACACACATTGTAACTCACGTTAGACTAGGTTGGCCAAGTAATCCCATTCCTCAACAAAAAAAGTGTCCGAACAATTGATTAGAAGGTGTAATGTCATCACTAGCTGAGCAGTTTTTTTCTTTTCTTCTCATCCTACGAGATCCCTTCTACCAGGCACAATAGAATCTCTTGCTAATGGTGGAATATCTTAGTAAGATGTATAGCATAGCATTTTCTATGTGACTATTGCAGAGATGTATGGATCTCTTTAAAACATTTAATTCTTCTAATTATAAATAAAGCAACTTTATTGCATTCAAATTTAAGAAAAAGCTGCTCATAAAAGTTACTATATTTAAAAAAGCTTTGGAAGATACTACAAAGGAAGTTCTCACTGTTCTTCAATGGGGAATTTGTTGCTTAGAATCACGTTAAGCATTGGAAAAATAACTCTATTGGTTCAGACTGACATATAACTAATTGGCAGATACTGTATATAACCAGACAATAACTTAGATGAATACATACCAGAAAAATAACAAAAAAAATCTATGTGCATAGTTATTTGGAGGATGAAATACAGGAATCATCACTAACATGGATGATTGGCACTGACAAGAGGTCTTGAGAAAATATAATATGGATTAGATCAAGCTCAATAATCTTGGTTGACAGAAATAATATGCCAACTACAGCTGTCTTTTTAAATTTCTCATTCATCTGTTTATTTTATTGAGACAAGTTACAATGCTTAATCTGAATATGAGTTGTGATTCTGCACAATTGAATGCTTACAAATAACTTCAAAATCAGTAATCCAAAACGAAGTGGTAAGAATGCATTTTATTTGTTACTTTTAGATGTACAAGATTATTCATATTAACATAAGGCATTTGTATTGCTAGGACGTTTTTGTGCACTTCTTGTTTCTTTAGAGAAAACTTCATTAATTCATAACCTTCAGTGCTATGATATTCATCAAACCTTGCAGTGTCAGAATGACAGGTAGTTGTGTTTCAAGCCTGCCCACTGCACTTCTGTCAGATACCACAAATCAATCTGATTTATAGCCTTGCAAAGCAACCAATCAAGTTATGGAGAGTTGGAATCAATTTCGGTAGAGTCCACCTCTTTGCTTCTGCTTGATTTGATCTTCTTCATAGAAGCAAAAACATTCTTGCCGTAGTACCAGATTGCATGGAGAAAACCTGATAAATATACAGTAAGTAGTTAGGCTGTATTAATAAGTAAGTAGTGAGGCTATAGTTGTAAATTTAGACTCACTAAAGTAGGTAGTGCAGAAATGTGGGATCTCAATCTTTCATCTTCACTTTTTATTTGACAAGAGTTAGAATAGGGTTAAGCGACTGCTACTTCAATGGCATCTGATGAATATAATGGGGCACTTTTCTGTAAATTCCCTGCATTCATATATAGTAGAAAAGTATTTATGGTTTTTTATATCATTACAGCTATAAGACACTTGAAGAACACTGCCAGTTATAGTAGAAATAAATAACCTAGACGAATACCTTTCTGTGGTTATTTGAGGAGTTTGTCATATTTTGAGGATAATTGGGGATGAAAAAGCTATACATTTGA